>NW_017731645.1:1982580-2029735 GCF_001890085.2 Hipposideros armiger | reverse complement strand
TGGTCCTTCTATTTGAAGAAAATCTGCACATAACCTCATGGCCCAGCTTGCCATGCACTCACTCAGGCTGGCTTTGGGGTGGGACTTGGGCAGGCAGCTGGGGACAAGGACAGGTGTGGAGGGAGGAGGAGGACAAGCTGCACCAGATCCCTAGGACCACGACTCCCCCACTTCTGTGCCCTGTCTCCTGCCTGTGCTCTGGCCTTTTAACATCTGTTCTTCCTCAGCCGAGCACGGCTCTGCTTCTGCCCATGTTCCCTACCTCAGGTCACATCTGACAAGAGCTTCCTGGCAGCTCAGAGTGGAGTCTGGGGTGGCACTTTCCTTATGGGGCGTGCCTGAACCCCCAGACAGACGCAAAGCTGACTTCTGTCCCCATCCAAGTACTAGCTGTGTGACTTCAGGCAAAGACATGGAAACTCAGTCTCCTGGGCTGTCAGGTGGGGGGATAACTGTTCCCTCTCAGGGTGGCTGTGAGGGGTCAGTGAGGTGATGCAGGTCAGCTATGCCCAACACGTGATCGGCCCTCACTCCCCACCCCCTTCCCCTCTTGGTCCCTTCTCTGCCTTCTATGGGCTGGAGGAATCAAGAGTTTAGAAAATGGTCTCCTTGCGGCAGAATGAGTTCTCCTGATGGTGTCCACGCAGCCAAAGTCCCCTGAGTGCTGACTCCAGCATCTGTGCCAGCTTTGTCCTCAGGACAGCGCTCACCACAGCCCCTCCTGGCCTTCGCACCCCTGCTCCTCTCCAGACTCATGTCCACGCCTCAGCTCAGGCCGGCAGCATCTCTCAGTCCTCTCACTGGTCTCCCTGCTTCCCGCCCTCTCTTGTCCAGTGCAACCTCCACACTGACCAGCTTGGTCTTTCTAAGATAGTGATCTTATCCTATCACTTCCTGTGCATAGAACTACCAACAACTTCCTCCTATGGTGGGGAATGAAGTCTCTGTCATCAGCACAGTGTGGAGCCTTCATCAGGCCTGTTTCTTCTCCTGGTCTCATTTCCTATCATAACACCCCGATTCGGTCAACAGGCACCCCAGCTGTCAGCAGTAACCAGTCTGGTTGGGAAATCAGTGGGGCTCCAGCAGTAAGACTGAGCCTCAGCGCGGGAACCTGAATAAGACACAGACTCTAGTGAATCATAATGCATGAATATTTGTTCATTAATTGTAGCAATTAAGTAAAAATGAGAAAGAGAAAAACTAGAAGTAAAATGGGCCGGCCGAGTGGCGCGTTGGTTAAGACCTGGCTTGGGACGCCAGAGGTCCCCGGTTCAGATCCCACATATGAGGGCCAGTGACACTGCCCTCCACAGCTAAGATGCTGAACAACAGCTCAACCTGGAGCTGGGCTGCTGTGAGTCACCGGCGATGGCAAGTGGGTTGCCATGGGCTACTGTGTGTAGCCAGCAGCCAGCGTGAGAGGCCAGCAGCCGCAGTGAGCGGCCGTCCAGAAGCCAGCAATTGATCTGCCTCCCCCGGGAAGAGCGCAGTGATGGTGCCAACTTGGGCCAGTGAAGCAACGTCCTCGACAACTAGACTGAAGAACAAAAGGACAGCAACTTGTCTGTTCTCCTTCCCCGAATTCCCCAATAAAAATCTAAAAGTAAAATAAAGAAACCTATTGCATCACATTGGAAACCTAGAGAACACGGGTGATTTCCTAGTAAAAGCAAAAAGTACTGAAATTGACCCTAAAATAAGGAAAATACAAACAAGTAAATTCCCCATCCAGGACCTCTTCTCCCTGCTGGTTCTCCTGTCATTGGAAAGGCGAAAGGGCTGGTTGGCAGCTCCCCAAAGGTCTGACCCCACCCAGTGTCCTCATGTCCCCCAGCTGGCCTGGACCAGTGAGGACACCGTGCAGAGGGAGTCTCAGGGATTATTGATTCTCATCAGTCAACCAGGGCTTACTTGCTTATTTATTTATTTATTTATTTATTTATTTATTTATTTATGTAACTTAATTTTAAAAAATTAGTTTCAGGTGTACAACCCAGTTATAGTTTTTACCGCTCAAAGTGACAGCCCTCCTCCCCCAATCCGCTGCCCCACTCCCCCCCCCTCATATATCATACATATCTATTACAATTGCAAGGACATGGACACTTACTGAACTAAAGTACATTACTGATTTTTTAATTGCAAAACTACATTAATCCTTGCCAGAGGCTCGTTAAGAGTGGGCTTGGGCCTGGCAGTCCATGTTTTCTGTCGCTCGTGGTGGGACCCGGTCCCTCTCCAGCCCTCAGTCCTGCTGTGTGCCTTTCACAGGCTCAGACTCTCACTGGATCGGGCGTCTTCAGCCACTCCTGGCTGACAGGCACTCACCACCCGTTCTAACGTGAAGTGTTTCTCCTTTCACTGGGGGTGGTGAAAACTCACTACTTTAAGTGGCTTGGCCTGTCTTGGGCCACATTCTTGGCCTTGAACCCGTCAGAGCACCCAGGAGATGATGGAGTGTGAAATTGACCAGACCTGTGTTCAGCTCTCTGGAAGCAGGTGAGGTGAGTTCTCAAAAGGAAGCTGAGGTGCTGGACTTGGGCCTGAGAACAGATGCTTCAATATTTTATTTATTCCATTTTCGTAGTGTATTAACAAATAATGCACAGGAATGAACTGCAATTTAGAGAGTTTGTGGATTCCTTTTTAAGTTGACCAACACTGTCTGACAAGCGGGAGGAGTGTAAATATAAAACATGAGGCCTTAGGTAGGTGATTACATCACGAGGGAAGAACCCTATGATGGAATTGGTGCCCTTATAACACAGATCCTTGAAAGACCCCTCGCCCCTCCCACCATGAGAGGGCACAGTGAGAAGGCTAGCAGCTGGAAGGGGGCCCTCACCCAGCCGTGTGGACACCTCGGTCCGGGCAGCCTCCAGAACTGGGAGACATACATTTCAGTTGTTTGTGAGTTGCCCAGTCAATGGTGTTCTGTTATCACAGCCCAAACTGACTCAACCAGGCCATTATTATACAGGGAACAATTGGCTGAAAAGAGCAGTTTTGAAACATGAAATCTGATTAAAGGCAGCTTCTAATCCTTAGGATGAAGTCTAAAATCAATGAAAATAGAAGGGAAAGTAGTCTTTTTATTGTTTACCTTCTAGGAATACCCTTGAGGGATTAAAAAGCCCTTGAAGATTGAGGCTTTTTAGTACAAAAGTGAAACTATCTGAACAGACCACAGCTTTTACAAACCCACTTAATTTGTGGTGCACAGTTTACATTGGGCGTTAGGCTGGGAGAGGACAGGAGCGCAGCCCTTTGAGAACGTGTTTTTCCTCTGTCACGGTAGGGTCTGGCTGTGTGGGAAATTACAAAAAAAGAGCAGTCGCTTTCCTAAAAGGGAGACTCCAATCATAGCATAACACAAATTTTATATGCCCTGAAGGACAATGTTAATTTTTGTTTTGAAGATCAAGGTAAAGTATTCACAAAAGTAGCAATAGGAATATCGGCTCAACAAGAAAAGGTTCTTCGTTTGCGTTCACCAGCCCAGGCTCAGACCCTCTCAGCTGCTGTGCCCTCCATCCATCCTCCTCCACTCGGCTTCCCCCATGAGAAACGCAACAATGGCGACCGTGTACTGAGGACCTTCCATTGGTCAGGTTACCGTCTGACTGTTTAAATGTATTCTCTCATTTAATCTTCAAAAATATTTTAGGAGATAGGTGTACTATTATCTCCATTTTACAATGAGGCCACTTGGCCCAATACAAAGTGGCAAAGCCATGAATAAATCCCAGATTATTTGGCTATGGAGTTCGTGCTCCTAGTGACTGCACTGTCCCTGAACAGATAGCATCTTTATGAATTTTAGGGTCCTTCCAAGATGGAACATTAAGTTTAAAACTCTTACTTAAAACGATATATGATATAGTATTCCACTGTGTATACGTGTATGTGAGGTATATATACACAATGAAATACTGTTCCGCCATAGGAAAAAATGAAATAGTGCCATTTGCAACAATATGGATGGATCTTGAGATTATTATGCTAAGCGAAATAAGTCAGGCAGAAAAAGTTGAGAACCATATGATTTCACTGAAATGGGGGATATCAAACTGAAAGTAACAAAGGAACAAGACAAACAAACAAAGAAACACAAAATCACAGACAGCAATTCAGTGGTTACCAGAGGGTAATGGGGGAAGGGGTTGATAGATGAAGGTAAATGGGACCCCACATATGGTGATGGAAGAACTGACTCTGGGTGGTGAACACACAATGTGATAAATAGATGATGTGTTATAGAATTATACACTTGAAACTTATGTAACTTTACTAACCATTGTCGCCCCAGTAAACTTTAATTAAAACAAAGACACACGAAATCTGACAGTTAAGTTCGTGAGCTTGTTGCTCTGATGTTGCTAACCTTTTTTGATATCAAAGGGATTCTTCATTATGAATTTATACCAACTGGACAAACAGTTAACCGTGTTTACTATTTGGAAGTGCTGAAAAGGCTCCGTGGAAAACTTAGACGACCTGAACTTTTCGTAAATAATTCATGGTTCTTGCGTCACGTCAGTGCACCAGCTCACATACCACTGCCTGTGAGGGAGTTTTTAGCCAGTAAACAAATAACTGTATTGGGACACCCTCTCTACTCACCTGATCTGGCCCCCAATGACTTCTTTCTTTACCTGAAGATAAAGGAAATATTGAAAAGAAGGTATTTTGATGACATTCAGGACACCGAGGGTAATATGACGACAGCTCTGATGGCCATTCCAGAAAACGAGTTCCAACATTGCTTTGAAAGGTGGACTAGGTGCTGGCGTCAGTGCATGGCTTCCCAAGGAGAATATGACCATAGTGATATTCAGCAGTGAGGTAGCACTTTTTCTAGGATGAGTTTGCAAACTTAATTGTCATACTTCGCATCAATTATAATATGTAATGTTGCCAGTTACTATCTACTCTTAAACACAGTACAGTTGTTTCATGAATTATATGATGTGTTTTAGGAGCTAAGGAGGGGATCCAAGGACCAACCTGATTCACCTCATTCTCTGTTCAACTTGAAGGTTGTAAAATTCTGCCAGGTGCTGTCTGAAGAGTGGCCACACAGGGGCAACAGTGAGCCAGCATTAGCGCAAATGCTCAAAGCCAGTTGTCGGTCCTGCAAACCCTTGCTCATTCACTGTTTACATTGGTTTTATAGACTGTCAGAACTTTGCTGAATTTTTAAAACACCGAACTAATGCTTTAAACCCTTAAATTAAATTGTTAATATATCTTTAAGATTCTCAGGGTCGGTTTTAGGGCTTGTAGATTAAGACCCTGTGGCCAGGGAGAAAGCTGGTATTATTAAATATGTTCAAGTGTAATTAGGGTACCATTAAGATTTATATTCCACTTATTTTCAAAAACCATTTGTGTCAGCTAACATATTAAAACCACACAAAGTAGTCCAATTCTTCTGAATACGAATCAACAGCCACAACAAGCCCAGGAACCGCCGAGCCCCCCGCTGTGCTCAGGCTGTTGGGGCCTCTGTGACCCCCCTTTCACTCCAATGTCCTCAGGGCCCCGGGGGCTGCATCCATCTGGCGGAGCTCACACAGTGCAGAGGCTCCTGGCCACTCCCAACGGGAGGCCGGCCTGGACTCCTCCAGTCTGCTACTCAGAACCTCCTTCCTCTTTCTGACCCATGTTTATGTTTGCCGTTACCCACATACTGTCTGTACTTTTCCATACGTACCATGTTGTCATTTAGCTGTTTCTCCAATGTGCTCACTGAAGCTGGACGTGTGCATCTTCCAGTGTTTTATGATCATTTATTGCATTGCATCAGGTCCTCGGATGCTGGCAGCGCCTTCCCAGGGCCATGAGGCCAGAGTCCCCAAAGGTGTGCCGCTGAGCTGGCTCACCCTCAGCTGGGGCAGCCATCCAGGCGCTGCCAAGGTGGTGCCATTTAGGCAGCCTGAGGCTATGGAGCCAAAACCTCGCTTCAGTTCAGTTTCTCACTGCCCCTCAGCCATGCCAAAAGGCAGGCGGGCACGCCCTCTGAAGACATCCGCTGCCCTAGGCAATAGGCAAGGTGTGGCTGTGGTGTCACATGGATGGACTGGGGACGGGAGTCGGAATTCCTGAGCACAAATGGATCCTGCGGATTCCTAGAGCTGAAGGAGTTCAAGACATAGTTGTTGAATGAATATATTAATCTAAAAAGTTTCCTAGTTTTGCAAGTGAAGAGCCTGAAGCTCATATTAAGTGAGCCTCCTGAAGCCGTAATGGAAGCTGGTGAGAGCCCTGACTGATACCAGATGGCTTCAACCGTGGCTCCCCAGGGAGGCTTTAGCTGGGGCCGCGATCACCCATTTTTAAATAACCTATCTTTCAATGACAGTTGACATACAATATTGTGTTAGTTTCAGAGGTCCGAAATAGTGATCAGACATGTATGTACCTTATGAAGTGAGCCCCCCCCCAATAAGTTTAGTCCCCACCTGGCACCTCGCAAGCACCCTGTTGGGTGTTTGGGACACGGAGGCTGTCATGCACCTCTGTGTGTGGCAGATGTGGACAGCAGGTCGGTGTCAGGGTAAGAAACCTCCTGAGGCGAGCAGTCCTCAGACTCAGAGCCTGGCTGCAGGGCCTGAATCAGTCCAGGCTGCTGGGAGCCGCCCGTGTCAGCAGAGCAGAGGGAGCAGGAGCTGGGACAAGCAGGCCGAGGCCTGGGCTCGCCTCGGTCACAGATGAGTCGGCAGTGGCTAGCAGGACAGCCCCCCGAGGCCCTCGGAACCTCCACAGAACTCACCCCTCAGGTTTGATCTGGGCCATGAGCATCCCTGGCGTTCCCAGAAGGCAGGGCACAGGCCTGACAAAGCACAGGGTCGACAGATGCTAACTTTATTCAAATGTATCCAGGAACAGTTCCAAATTCACTGTTAAAACATTGATATTTTTAATTAAAAGGAAAGCCAAATGTATCACAGAGTAAAGCCCATTCAATGAACAAATATTAAGTTCTACTTTGCGTAGGGTGCAGCTCCAGCCACGTGGGGGTTTGCAGACAATGTGAAGTGTAATAACCAATAAGAGGGACTGTGTGCTGGGGCAATACTGCAGGGTGACCGGCTGCATGGGGGGCATCACTCCCGGTGGTGGTGGGGGGGTAGGGTTAGGAAGCCCCTCTGAGAGTTGAGCCAAGAGCAGAATGAAGTGGGGGCGAGGCGCATGGGCGGCTCTGGGGAACAGCAAGTGGCAGGTACTTTGTTTATGAACCTTAAAGATAAAACATAAATTTTGAGGCCCTTTGGGTCTTCTCCCCCTAACTTCTTGAGATACATGCTTGCTTTTCTTTTCATTGTAAAATGCTTTAAGAAAAACTTCTTAGTTAGAAAAACGTCTTAGTCTTGACTCATTTTAATAAAGGGCAAATCAATTAGCCCTCACTAATGATGGAGCCTTCAGAGAAGGGACAGGATACTTCAGGGAAGGAAAGCTGGCCCAGAATGGCCGTCACAGGGACCCTCGGGGCCAGACACCCCTCGTCCCCTGAGCGGGAGCAAGAGGCCCGAGGAAAAGCCGCCTCTGGGAGGGCTGTGCTGTGTCTCCGCTTGGAGTGCTGCCTTCTCTGTTGACTTTTGTCACCTCAAACCACCCGTCTCCAGGGCCCCTCCCCCAAATATTCCAGCCTGTCTTGATGGCTTCCTGGTCTGAACTCTTAGATCTGACAGCATTTAGTGATTCTTTGATTATTTCCTACACATTTCCTTTGCATTCCCAAGTAGACAGAAAGTTCCTTCAATATAGAAAGACAGTTCTGTGCGTGTGCTATTTATACACAGTTTCTGACTTGGGAGAGAGGGAGGGGAGTGTAGGCTGAGACTGGGAGCCACACGGGAGGAACGGCATGGACGGCCCAGAGCTGGGGCTGGGCGGCAAGAAGACCCGGTGGCCCTAGTTTTGGGGGGGAAGAGGGTGGGAAGTCTTTTGGACAATGCGGCTCAGATCTGGGGTGCAAGAAGTCTGCTGCTCCAGCCCCACAGCCTCCACCACTCTCAGCTGCAGCCAGAGGCAGGAAATACAAACTCACAGCAGGGTGAGTGAGCAGCAGCTTGGGAGACACCATCTCCTTGGTAAACAGCTTCAAATAAAGTAAAATAGGGGCTGGCAGATGGAAGGAAATGAAAGGTCAAGTTTTGATTGAAGAGGCAAACGTCGCACAGTCTTACACTGGCGGGAACACAACTGAAATAGATCATTTTCGGAGGGAACGTGGCTGCTGTTCACGTGTCGGCCTGTCCCCAGGAGCAACCCCACAACGGGGAGCGGGGAGATGACTGAGATGTGTGCGGCTGCGGTGGGGACGGCTGCCTCCAGGGTGTCGGCCTGTTATGGCCCGTAGGGCAGTGAGGTTCAGGTATTAATACAAGGACCCTCCAGCCCTAAAACCTTTGGATCCTGGCTCTTGTATTCAATTTAATATTTAAGATAAACTTTTTGTTAATAAACCTAATAAGTGTACTCCTTGGGGTTAGGCATGGCTTTCATCCTGGGTGTGTAGCAAACGATTGTGGATGAACAGTCTACATTTAGGAAACTCATCCTGGGTCCCTAACCTGCTGGGAGCAGGCTGTGGCTGTGTCCACACAGGTGGAACTTGATAAAATCAGCAGTTGTTTTTCAAACCTTACAAATCTACATCCAAAATAGACATGGTGTGCTTTCATTTACATTCAGGGCTGTGAAACAGAAATATAAGAAAATATCTCTTTAGGTTAAAATGGATTTTGCCAAAATTTCATCATAGCAAACGAGGAGGATCAATAGTCACAGTTAATTTTATACAATTTTCTAGCAGTTTCTGGCAGATTCCTTGGTATGTCTGATTCTAAATAAAGGCTTTTTTCTTCCATTTGCACTTATGGGAGACAATAACTCAAAGCCTTTACTTGTGTGCCTAAAACTTTCATGAAGCGAAGATTCCCCCAAACCTTTCTTCACATCTCAGTTGTAGGTCCTGACCTTCCTAGGCTTTTTTTTTTTTTATTGGGGAATTGGGGGAATGGGAACAGTGCTGGGGAATTGGGGGGAAGGGGAACCCACAAGTTGCTGTCCTTTTTGTTCTTCAGTCTAGTTGTGGAGGATGTTGCTTCACTGGCCCAAGTCGGCACCATCATTGCGCTCTTCCCGGGCGAGGCAGATCAGTCGCCGGCTTCTGGACGGCCGCTCACGGCGGCTGCTGGCCACTCACGCTGGCTGCTGGCTACACACAGTAGCCCATGGCAACCCACTGTCACAGGGGCTGCAGTCTACATTGTCGTGGGTAACTCACAGCAGCCCAGCTCCAGGTTGAGCTGTTGTTCAGCATCTTAGCTGTAGAGGGCAGTGTCACTGGCCCTCATATGTGGGGTCCGAACTGGGGCCCTCTGGCGTCCCAAGCCAGTTCTTAACCATCGCGCCACTCGGCCGGCCCCTTCCTAGGCTTTCGATAATAGTAGATATGCATGGTTATGGTAAAAAAAAAAAAAAAACAGGAGATATTATGGGGCTTTGGGCATATTTTTATAATAGAGTTAAAAGACCGAGGACGGCTGCACTGAACCAGTCTGTCCTGCCCCGTGTTCTTGGTCAGTCATCGGGTCGGTGACCTTTGCTGAGCCTTGACCCACAACTGAGCTCCAACAGCAGGTCACAAACTTGTCTGCCGCCCTGAGAGCTTTGCTTCTATGCCAGTAACCAACAGGTTGCCTTTCCTTTGTTCTGTGTGCACAGGTCTGTGCTCACTGGTGGCACGCCACGCTCTGAACAATTCATGATTTCAGGGCCACGAAGGCGCTTACAGGAAGGGGTTGAGGCAAATGTAATTGGCAGGCGAATTCCAGGGCGTCACAGCCCGTCCCCTTTCTTGACCACAACAGAGCAGACAGCAAGGCAGAACGATGGGGAATGTCGTCCACGTGGGGCTGGTGGGGCTGCCGGGCCCCCCACGGCTCGCCCACCATCTGAACCTTGATGCCCACCGCTGTCTGGGGGACTCAGTGCTCATCAGCTGAGGTGAGGGAGTGTGTGTGAGTGCGTGTGTGAGTGTGTGTGAGTGAGTGCGTGTGTGAGTGCGTGTGTGAGTGTGAGTGTGAGTGAGAGTGTGTGTGCAATAGAGACAGAGAGGCAGAGGGACAGAGACACAGAGAGGGAGTGTTTAGGGTGAGGTAGAAGGCACAGCTTCCTTTTTCTCACTGGAAATCTGAAACGGTGTACACAGCCTCCTTCCTAGGGGATTAAATGAGGTTGTCACAATAGAGCCCTATTCACATGCACACACATTCCCCATACAAGACACCCAAACAAGTGGCAGACAGGCTCTGTGGGGGCTCCGAGGAGGGAAAGTCACTGTGGGCTCTGAACGGAGATGAGAGACACTTATCAACCTCTCTACAGTTTAGTTTCACAGGTGAGAAGTGGCGAGCAAATTAAACGCAGACGTTATCTGCTTGACTCAAGGTTCCTATAACTTAGATTTTTTTACAAAATTTGAATTTAAATTCCTTTGGGGTGAATCATAATAAACATTAATTCTGTTTTCTTCACCCCTGTAGCCTTCTGATCATTGCTGAACAATGGATGTGTGTGTGCAATTACTTTCTGTGTTGTATGACGTCATGAATCTTTCTGCTTTTCATGATCTCATATGAAGTTGACATTCTTATTATACTGGGGTGACAGAAAATGTATACACGTGACTTGCATTCATCTTTTGTTATCAGTATATTTTGAGTATTACAATTTTAATAGTTTTTTCCCTTCTTAAACTGTATACATCTTTTTTGGCATCCTCTGTAGTTGGCTATTTAATCATTGATTAGGTTAATATAATGGTAACTTGCTTGCCTTTCTTTACTATTGGACAGTGATGTTTTACTTTTTTCCTGTCATACCTTATACTCTATTTGGCTCTTCTCTGGAATGGTGTCTGTAGCTGCCACAGAGTTCCAGTGACTCGAGCAGCTGCAGTTCCTATGGTGCTACGCTGCCTCTCAGACACGTGGCTGCTGTGACTGGGACACAGTCACTCTGCCATCTCCAGTGACACTTCATTTGATTATGTTTGCAGTTGCCAGCTTAGGAAATCGTTGATGGCAACTTACAGCCATTCTCACTTCTAGTCTTTATTCCCCACAAGCAAGGCTGTGGGTGCCTTTGAGGCCCCGGGTGGGGCGCACGCTTGTTCTCTGCCCGGGGAGAGGACAGCCATTCCTCTGGGCCAGGAGGCTCGCCCCCTCAGAGGGGCCGGGCTTCACCAATGTACCGGGGCTGCACAGACAACCACGCATCGTGCTGTGACTGGGTGATCTGGGTGTGAGGCTGTCATCCAGGCTCATTATTAATCATCTCCCTGTCGCACACACGGGTCCACATTTGGGTGACAAAGCATGTGGTCACCTTAGCCATGAGGAAGGAGAGGCAAGCCAGCCAGATAGACCTGTGAAATCACCCACCTTCACACGCACCCAGCACCCCGGCTGTGTGTCTGAGCCCAGCTGTCTTCCTGGGATGGTTACTGGCTGCGCTTCTTCTTGAATAAGCTGCATCTTCTTTGCTTTGACTAGTGTACTTTATAAATATTTGGGATTACAGACTTTACCAGTTAAATTATCATCTGGATTTTTCCCCTCAAATTTCGTGGCCTTCTTTTCAAAACTTAGTTTATCACACTTCATTCTGTAATGTTTTTGTTTTTGTTTTTATTTTTAGCTGAGCCATCCTGCTACCTGTTGGCAGCTCAGCAGCTGCTCAGCTCGGGCTGGACTCGAACCGCTGTTGCTCAGAGCTCAAACTCTTGAGCGAGCTCTTAACCAACTGAGCCACTCGGCTGGCCCTGTAATGTTTTTGTTTTGATTCCTGTGTATCTAAACACATTCTTGTTCCCTATGATAGTAAATTCTACTTCTTCCATAGTCTGAACTAGATCTTCTGCAAATGAGATGATTCTGTTTCGTTTTGTATGGATACATTAGATCATTCAGTAATTCAGCGCACTGTGTGGTATTAGTTATGGATCTAAGTTAATTCAATTCCATGCTGAGGTTTAATATTTATCATATTACATTTTGTTTTAAACATGGCACAAAGGAAACACTGGCCTTTGATGATGATGCATTAAGCACTTACCATATTTCCCCATGTATAAGATGCACCTTAAATTTGGGGCCCAAAATTTTAAAAAAAATGCATTACATAAAGTTATTAAACTCAAGTTTTATTCATCATAAGTTCATACAACTCCTCATCACTGTCAAAACTCACAACCATTAGCTTGTCCTCATCTGTGTCTGATGACGAATCACTGTCTTCATATATTGCCTCGTCCTCAGCGGAAAAAATCTACAACCACTGTATAAGACTCACCCAGTTTTTAGACCCCAAATTTTTCAAAAAGGGGTGCCTCTTATACATGGGGAAATATGGTATGTCTGATGGAAAACATGGACTGATGTTATATTTCCCAGTATCTAGGGAGTGACAGTTATGTGTTGATTACAGTCAGACAGCAAATGGAGCTGTCACTTGAGGATGGCATTAGGACTAGGCGAAGGCTTTCATTTAGCGTGGCAGCTACCATTCTGTGGGAGATGGGAGAACAAAATCCTCCACATACAGAAGGAAGCTTTTCTTTGTCTCAGTGGATGAGAACCACAGACATTTCAATGGGAAGAGTCTTCAGGGTCCTGTGGGGACAGATAGGACTTTGGGAAGGGTGACCTTGGAGGCAGACTCCTTCCAGGCTGCAGGACAGTTAGCCAGCTGGTCTGTGCTCAGACTTGTCTGTTTATATGGACCTACGTGTTCTTCTAAGGAGGGCGTCCACGCTTTTCACCAGACCTGAAAGTGTCCGTCAGTCCTCTGTATTTGGGAGCCAACAGCACAGTCCCTTCATGTCATGGGTGAGGTTACTGGTCCACGGAAAGACTGCACCTGAGCAGTGAGCAAGCCAGCCCAGCACCCAGAAGTAGGTCGCTGACTTCCCGTCCTGGTCCGCAGAGAGCTGCCCGTGTCCGGTTTGTATTACAGCTTGTTTCCTTACCTCTTCTTCTTCAAAGCAGAGGGTACCTGTGGCTGACCCAGCCCTGGGCAAAAGCATGGACAGGTAAACTTGGCTTTTGGAAGTTCCCTTGCCCATTTCAGCACCCATTCCACCTATATGTCCCCCACCCCACCCCCCATAAGTCCTGAGCCTTGCTGTTGGTTCAGATGGTCCTGCCAATTTGCAGTTGTAGTCGCCCATCAGAAATGCCCGTTGGGTGCTAGGCTGAGCACTAAGTGCTGGGACTATGAACTTGCCGTGTACTTCATTCACTCAGGGGTCTGATGGCTGTTTCTCCAGGTGACACATTATCTCTGCACATCAAGTGACACTGGGACCAGTGCCTACCCACAGGCACGTCCGAAGCATGGTGGGCAGAGGCGGCACTGGTGGCTGGTGCTGATCAGGGTACCAGCCAGTAGGTATGCTGGGTAGGCAGGGACAGAGACATCTGAGAGCTTTACAAGAACCGGGATGAAGAATTCTTCTGATGATGGACCACCCACCCTTGTTCCTCCAGCTGGGGAGTCACTCAGGTAATGGCTGCTTCTACATGGAATCTGTTGCTTGCTTCTGCCCAGAATGCTGATCAGACCCAGTTTGAGACAATTCAGCATCCAGTGAAGCCACCAAGCATTGGCTTACACCCCGTCTGTCCCCTGGAGGCTTGCAGCACCATGAACTGGACAGATTTCTGTTCATATTGACACAAGACAATGGCCACATTAGCCTTTTGGTCATCTCCACCTGTCACTAACAGCTGAAATGAGCCTGCCGTGCCACAGCCCACGTGACTGACACACACTGACACCTGCTGAGCCACCTACAGCCTCCTGTGGGGCTGTCACTCTGCTGCTGGGTACAGGTAAGGGAGGGGAAGACGTGCATTGGTGGCCAGGTGCTGACATCTCTCAGAGCCCTGGTCCCCATCTTGTGACTCTTACGGGAGGAAAAGAAGATCTTTATAGCGACACCCCTTTCCTTCCTGGCAATTTTCCTAAATTTTCACGAACAAAGGCAAAATGGATATTCCCTGCAGCTTCTGGAATTCCAATTTCTCTCACTGCTTAGAGCACTCGTGATATTTACACTGACGTTCATCTCCCCGGGGCAAAGAAAACGCAGAGCCAGGCAATAAATCTGAACACACACAGAAGAAATATTTGCCAGATTTTCTAGAACAGTGTTTTTCAGCCACATGTTACTGTGGGACCACTGTTCTCAGACCAAGTCTTGTTGAGAAGCTCTGTATGTAAGATTTAAGAAAATAGAAAAGGGCCCAAACCCCAGCCTGGTGCTGCGCTGTGTCCCCCACCCCCACCCCTCAAGGCCCCGAGGCTTCTCAGGCAGGGTTGGGAACCATGGTCCTGTGGTGGTTTCCTCTTTCGCTTTTAGATATAATTGGGAATTATTTTAACCTGTTTCATTTTTGTTGTGAAAACGAAAAACAGATCATTTAGTTGAACAATTACTATTTCCCAGATGAAAGCGTTGCCAAATTTGCATGGCTGGAGGGAGAGAAACCTGGCGGGGCCCCAAGGACCCTGTCGGCCCATCACTGCATCTCGTAGGATCACTGGCCACGTAGTGTTAGACGCCTGTGAGCTGGGACTGGTGGGTGTCAAGCAAGTTGTCGGGAAAAAGAGGATAGGTAGTGAACCCTCGATTTAGTCATCTCTGAATTAAAATGTGTAATTCTATCTCAGCCTTAGTTATACGTTCATCTTGGTGTTTTTTGCTTGCGTTCTATTTTTGCCATGATCTGTTTTTTTGAGCTTCATGAAGATGACGGATAGTCAGATTACTCTTCACAGCCAACACCACAATTGTCTCATTTAATCATTGTAAATGATGAGGCCCCGTGAAAATCTGCCAGAAGACAGGGAATTTTACTTGCTGCATTTCTGGTCATGGAGATGGACGGGTGTGGACGGGTGTTTACATTTTGCCTTAGAGGATGTATTCACATGAACACTGTAGATACTTTGAATCTATACAAGGTATCGCTTAGAGTCCACAATTGAGCTCACCAGGGCATCCCGTCTGGGCATTCGCTTTCTCTACTCCGTCTTACACAGGAGGTGGGAGGTGCCCACAGCTCAAATGTTTTCGCTTGTTAGAAAGCACCTGCTGAGACATTTTAAATGTTATGGCCGGAGTGTTTGTAGGAATCACAGAAAATCTTCAGATGTGTGGTTGGGGCACTCGGTCTAGTCAGGTAAGGGTCCTGATGTGTGTGTCATGGGCTCTGGTTTGAAGCCTTTTCAAGTGGCCAGAAACAAATCAGGGGCTGTAGCTCTGAGAAACGCTCTGCTCAGGAGGCTTTCACCCTCCTGCCGCTACCCAGTCCTTCCAGCCTCTTCTGTGATCCGTTCTCAGTCGGTGCCTCGCAGCTCATTTCACTTACCGTATTTCTGAGAGTCAGCTGGATGCAGGCACTGCTGGATGAAGAGCAACTCGAGGAAGGGGATAGTCTCAGGGGTACCTGTGTTCTCACGTGGTTTCATAACACGGACATACGAAACTTTCCAATCAGTTAGGACACATCTCTACTATGGGCGGACATTGTGTGGAGACATGGGAGTGTTAGACAGAGTTTCCTGCTTGTGGAGGCTGGGGGGTCCTAAGCAGCTCCTGAGTGGCCTCCAGGGGTAACGCCGAGACAGTCAGCCAAGAGCACTGAGGACCTGAGGTGTGTGGTGAGAGGCCACGGTGAGACAGCCTCTGCACCAAAACCCTCAGACTCACGCGGGCCAAGCTGTGAGGTTTGACCTGGGAAAAGTGATTGGTTCAAATGGGTCTTGGGCGTGCATGTCAGTTCAACATTGGTTGGTGACTCTGGACTTCAGCGTGGGTCAAACACCAAAATTTGAGTCTGTCTGTGGATTTGAGGACCTGGCTGAAGTCCAGATGGTACAACGGAGTCACAGGTCACAAACAGTCACGGTTCAACCTCAGGCCATTTTTCTGCAGACTCCATCGGTCCTCAGAGATGTGATGGTTCTGGCTCATTCATGGACCACGGTTGTGTGGAGCTTACATTTTATTAAACCCGCGTTGCATCTTACACAATATTTTTTCCCAAATGACAGTGGGCTTCCAAGGCTCTGGAGGGACCCGCCTTCCCCCTGCGCTGGGGTCCTGCGTTTACCGCCGTCCCACTCTGTTCCTGAATGTCCAAGGCATCACAATCAGGTGCCATTCCCTAAAGCAGCTTTGGGTGCTTGAAACAAATTTTTCATCCAATAAAAATGTATCGGCCACATATTTAATTTTTCCAGAGCTCAGTTTTTGGCTAAATAATTGGAGGTCCAATTTCTGGTTAGTAACGAATGTGAAGGTTTTGCAAATTAAGACTGTCTGGATATATTATCACTTCCCCAGCCTATTTACATCTTGAAAGAGAAATTCTTAGGATACACGCTTCAGCCCAGAGCGGCTGTCCTGTGTTGCATGTTTCAGGCCGGACCGACGGAGATGTGGTTTTCTAACAGTAATGACAGTTACATATTTTATGCCAGAGTTTGGTGTAAATTCTTTTTATCATTTAAGTTCTTATTTCATAAGAACCTTAGGCAGGTGTTGTTATTTCTATTTTACAGGTGGAAAAGTAGAAGCCCAGAAGCATTAGGTAGCCTGCCTACATCTCACAGCTGACAAGTTTCAGGCTGGGGGCCAAACATTGCACCTCTGCGCTGTAATGTCTTTTAGCAACAGGGAGTCACAGCCCACCTCAGCTCTCCCCCGTTCTGCCTGAAGAAGCTACTCTTGGGGCTTGCCCTCGGCTTTTCGCCATGAAAACATTGTGCTGGCTGTATTCCGCTCTCTTGGTCTGTAATGTTCAGAAAGTTAAGGGATTGGGGAGGAGAGGGGAGGGGACGGCCAGCCTCTCGGGACACTCTCTCTTCCCTCGTGGACCTCTGCCCCAGCCCACCTTGTCTTGGCTGTGTGTGGCACATCTAACTGGGAACTTTAAATATTTGTTTCATTTTGTGCCTGAGAAAGAAGATGAAGTATGAGCGTTCCACTTGTGTTTACGTCAGGCTAGCCGAGTTTAGCTGGAGCAGGGGCGCTCACGACCACAGCTCCTGTCAAGCGTGCCCCTTCCCCACAGTGCCGATGCCTGGTGGCATTGCCCACTTTACAGAGCAGCTCACTGTCGTCTGCAGATTTCCACGGTGTGCCTTGCTTTCCCTGGCATGAGGCGCGAGGCGCAAGGGCACAGCCAATCACACAGAAAATTTCCGAGCCCAGGGTGCTCAGCGCATGGGGTTCGCGTGTCAGTACTGGGTGAGGGCCCAGCTTTCTCGCCGCCGTCCTCAGGGCCCCAGCCCAGCCGACACTCCGCGGACTCACAAGACCGGCGAAGGGTGGGCAGCTTAGGTCTGAGAATATTTCCAGTCAAAAGGGACTGTATCCCAGGAGGCAGGTTGTCGGTGGTGCGGCCAGAGGCTGGGCAGCAGGTGGGATAGTAGGAGGGAGTTTGTCACTTTTCCTTCTGGTTACTGTGTTTCCAACTTCAGAATTTCTCCTGGAGGGTTTGAAACATTGTGTTTATAGCTTCAGTGTCTTTATGGATATGCTCTGTGTGGTGAGACGTTGTTCTCTTACTTTTCTGTATTTCTTTAACCCGATTGAACGTGTTTGCCTAGCAAGTGCATCACGTGGTCTCCTTGGGCGTTTGAGCTGGCTGCTTTTTCTCCCTGTGTATGGACCATACTTTCTTGTTTCTTTGTATTTCTTGTCATTTTTTTTCCTTGAAAACAAACATTTTAAATAACATAACATGGAAACACTGGGAATGAGAGTCACTCCCTCCCCAGGGTTCTTAATTGTTTTTTTTTCTAGTAGTGGTAGTTGTGGTCTGATTTTTTAGTGACTTTCTTGAACAAGTCCTGTAAAATCTATTTTCTTTGTCATGTGTGGCCGCTGATGTCTCTGCTCAGTTAACTTAGTGGTTAGGAAATGCTTGGGCCGATTTCGTCGAATTCCTGGAAGCACTAGGTCTCCCAGGCTTTGCTGAAGGGGCCTGTCTGAGTGCGGGATGCACCCTCAGCAGCCGCCAGGCAGCGACAATGCTGCCTCAGCCTTCACGTCCTGTTTACTCAGAGCCTCAAGAGCAGCAGCGAGAGGTGGGAGCTTGGGGTCTTCTCCTGTCTCGCCCGAGCGTGTGCACAAGTCCTAGGCACGCACAGGAACGTCATTCCCAGGAACGTCAGAGCCTTACAAAGCCCCTGTGACTACCTCATCGCCCAGCTTTTCCTTTTAGGCTCTCTGGTCAGCAGCCTCTCGTTTGCCCAGCTGTTACCCACTGCCTCAGGCAGCTATAAAGTAGAAAAGTGCTGTGATTGTTTTTAACAAGTGCCCCTGAGGAAAAGGCTTCCCACACTGGCCACGTTCCTGGCCAGGTCAGATTCAGACAGTTTTGTGAGCGCGTCTTGCAGAGAGCCCCACGCAGGTCAAATCCTGGAAGTTGTCTGGGAAGGAGGCTTCACTGAGCTCCAGCTCTGTTGACTTTTTCCAGTGGCTTCCAGGTTGCTGGTTCTCACTGTGAATGCAGGTTGTTAGTTTTTGAGGCTGCCATGTAGCTGGAGAGTGGAAATGGGACTAAGACAAGTCAAATGCCACAAAGCTGGCTGTTCTCATGAGATTCCTCCACTTTTCTTCAGTGGCAGCTCCCCAGATTGCTGCAAGCCTTTGGTGATTCCTGCAGCTCTGATCGTGTGCATTCGGACCGTTTGGACCAGTGTGTGCGTGCTTTTACGTGGAAGAGGATTTTTGCAGGTCCTCACTCTGCCATTTTTGCTGATGTCACTCCAGGATGTTTATTACAGCAGCACATTCTAAATCAGGCAGGAGACTAATGAGCTTCAAAGATGTGCTTGTTTACATGTGAAGAAAAATTCATAATACTATGCACTCTTGCATACTTTTAAATTGACAGCTAAAATGTATTGTAAGTACCTATAAAGGATGTACTCTCCAGCATATTGTAAATGTTGACATTTTAAAATGAAACTGTTACACCATTCTTTTAAATGTTACCAATGAAATCTAAATACACTAGCAGTGTGATACCCACCCTCATCTATTTAAAAACACATGAACAATCCTATTTTAACAGATGAAACATTTACATAGAGCCTCATTCCTTTTTCATTCTTGGTTACACTTCTACAGAGTTTTATCCTAATGTAACATTTTTATGCTGCACAGTCCTTTATTGATCAATTATTGTATACAAATTGAAATTAATATTTCACCCAAAATTTCCTGGTATCATAAGGTTCTAAGTAGAAAGGATGTCTTCTGGGTTGAGTTATAATTACAATTATTAGCAAAACACAACTGATAAAAAATTGATCAAAACATAATTATCCAACTGATATTTTTTTAACTACGTTGCCTCTGTTAATGAGATAAATGGGCCTTTTCCACATAATTAATTCATTTATCTTCAGATGAACATGATTGCTAGAATGCGACAAGACCCAGAACCAAGCCTGCTCCTAGGTTTCACTTTTATAAATGTAAATGCTAAGAAATCTTATTCACATAGATAAATAGGTGCAAATAGAAAATAAAGTCAGGTCGCTAAATTTTCGTAACTCCTTAGGTGATTTTGACAAACACCACATAATGTGTTACCAACACAAATTACTTGAGCCTCATTCAGCTTTGTTGGAAGCAAAGACTTGGAGGCCATGTGACTAGCACAGGGCTTGCCACTTAGTCTCATTTTGAACTGTCCCTTACTGGGGACAATCTGCACTTAAACCAAGAGGGCACCTACCATGTGGACTCTGGGACTCTAGAAAACGTTCCCTCCAAACTGTCCACCTGCCCAACAGGGTGCATGTCACTCCCACAGCATCAGTCGAGTGGCCATGCTGTACTAGGTGTGACATCTGTCCTTGCCTGCGATATTCATGTGTCGCTGATACCTGTTAGCCAGGATTCAAGCCAACTACTCAATTAAACATCCTCTTTGATAGACAGTGCTTGATTTTCCCCAATTTGCATAATCACATTTATTAAATCCAGATGTACATCACCACAAAACCAGGCAAAATCATGCTTTTCAGTAACAAATAAGCTAACTTTGGATTGATTTTCACATGCCTAATTTGAAATGTTCTATAACACAGAAGAACCTGCAAGCCTCATGAGCTTCAATAGGAATGATGCAGCCACCCAGTGCTGCTTTACTTTGAGGGCTACTAAGTTATTTCAGTTCAGGGCATTTATTCCTCAGCTTGTTTCTTATTAAAAGCATCTTTAAACATCAAAGTACCACTCATGAAGCAATAGTGTGCTTTTGAAAAGCAGTGCATAAATAGACATTTAATGAATGGAGTTATATTGTGCATAAGTAGGCAACTTATTATTTAAAGATGATTTTTTTTACAATAAAGAGCCAACTGCAGTCACGGCATCGGCCGGTGTCTCTCATCTGAAAGCCTGAGTGGGGGAGAATGTGCTTCTGAGCTCATGGTGCTGTTGGCAGCGTCCAGCCCCTTAGGACTGTTGGACTCGGGGCCTGGGTTTCTTGTTGGCTGTTGGCTGGACGCTGCCTCAGTTTCCAGCCTGGAGACCACTCTGTATTCCTTGACACATGGGGCTCCCCCACATGGCCACTTGCTTCACCACAGCCACAGAAAGTTTCTGCGGACATGAAGGAAGTTGCAACCTCATGTGACATAGATGGGAGTTGATCTTCATCCTAGTCTGCTGGTTAAGAGCAAGTCCTGCCCTCGCTCGGGGGAGGGGATGACCCAGAGGTAACAACCAGGAGGGGGATGTGTCCTAAGACCCCTTGCCTTAGCTGCACACTCACGCTGGCCACTCCTCCCCTTTTCCTGGACTGACAGCGGTGTCTGGTACCTGTGCTGAGGTCACAGCAGGTGGCAAGGGGGTCACCTGCCCTCTGAGCACTGAGCCCTGGGGACACAGGGACCTGGAAGGCTTCAGAGTCTGGGGAGAGACAGCCAGAAGAGAAGCACTATGTCAGGGACATCATCCAATCAGCCGGCTGAGCTGGCGTCTCCGCAGAACCATCCCAACAATTAGAAACAAGGATCTGCCTTCCTGGTGCGACGCTGGGAAACTAGGGGGTCACTGAAGGGGTTCCAGACAAAGACGGTGTCAGTCTGGGAGCTAACTGATCCTTGCAGCCAGCGCAGTCACTCTAAGGGGAAGCCCACACTGCGAAACACGAAATAACGCAGAGACAAGAAAGGCACATTTGGGTTGAGGATATGGAGTGGGCAGAGTGCTGTGCTGAGTCCTGAGAAAGCCCTGACCTACAGCCTCCATCTCTCTCCATCCCAAAGAGGACTGGCCTCGAGGGCTTGGGGCAGCCCCTACGGGTGCGTTTCAAATACATTTTCAACCACAAAACTCCTGCTGCATCTGAATTCTCAGACACACATCTGTCAATAAAGGCACACCATAATTTTAGAAAATACACACCTCTCAAACATATGGCCGAAAGCCTCTAAAAGCTGTGCCCGGGACCAAGGGCCGTTACCTGAGCCTTCAGTCCAGAGAATTTCCAAAGCGATTCAAAGCTTTGAAATTGCCCCTGGAGAAAAGGAATCACCCAGTTCCTAGCATAAGACACAGCACGGTTTTGCAAATGCTACAACACAGGAGCTGGGAGCTTGCTTTCGGTCTTTAACTCACTTTAAAAAGTGTATGAACTCCAGCTCCTACTCCGTGCGGCCTCAGCACCTTTCCTCAGACCACGGCGCAGGCACTGCCGGCCGCTGCTCCTTTGCACGTGCCAGGCCGCCTGTCCAAACGAGTGCCCTCTCCCTCCTTAGATCTAGACTGTTTTTCAAGACTTAACTCCTCAGGGAGCCTTCCCCAATGACCAAACTCTAAGAGACTTTGTGTTAATTGGGAAGAAGCCTGGTGGCCAGTTTTTTTTTTGGGGGGGGTACTGCCCCCATGCATGCCTGTGGCTTCCAACTGCAAGCTGCTGTGCCCGCCCCGCCCCCCCAGCCTTTGTTTGGCTCTGGGATCCACAGAAGGTCCAAGAATAGGCACACCACAGGTGGCAGGAGCTAGTGGGAAAGTGTCAGGGGTGCTGGAAAGTGCGCTGCAGTCCTGGTCTGGCCTGCCCTGGTTCCCTCCTGCCTTCCACTTCCCCTCCGCCCTCCCCCACGGGCTTCCTAGGAACGTACCCCAGACACACTGCTGGCCACGGGGCTGCCTCAGGGTCGGCTTCTGGGGATCTCAACCTAGGACGGCGGCAGGCCTTCCACGGTGCTGTGTGCTGATTCCAGCTGTTTTGCTTCCTCCTGTCTGTCACCAGTGAGCTCACAAGCTATTTGAGAGCAGGAGCCCCACCAATTGCATTGTTCAGTTTCCCCCAGTTTCTAGAATGGTTTAGAGTTTTCCGTCGTGCGGTGTGATCAAACTTTTCAGTTCAACAGTTTTCTATCACATCACCAGCTCCCTTTCTATTACCTGGAATTTACGGAGCGGGGTGCTCAGGAGTGACTGAATGCACGGCACGGTGTGTAAATACCACTCAGATCTAGGGTGCCATCATTGGTGCCCAAACTACCATTTTCAGTTTATGTCATTTTTTTGTATGTGCCCAAAAAGGGAAAGTCAGGTGGGAGAAAGCAGCCCTGCTATCAGGAGTCAACGATGTAACAATAATGTAAAGGCTGTTTGCTTCTGACGTGACAGATGGAAGACCTTTGGTTGTGATTTGGAGCCGTTCACAATATTACAGAGTCAGGGGGACCTTGGGACCCTCTGGCATCTGACCTGCTACCCACTTGGTAGTTTGCAAGGAGGTGAAGACAGTCTTAATGCTTCAAGCACAGGAGAGTGGGAGCACCTTGGTGACTCTTTCCGTGTTCCCTGACCCTCAGGGTGCAAGACCATTAAGCTTTAGGGGTGGAGAGACCTGGGGCCTAGCTCTGTGGCTAGCAATCGATTTTACGTGAGCCCTCATTTCCTGTCTGTAAGACGGGACTAACAATGGCATTGGTTTCACCAAGTGGCTGTGAGGGTTACAGCGACCGTGTCGACAGCGCCCGCACGCTGAGCCCGGGAAGTTCTTCCTAGGGGGCCCCTGCTGTCACCACCACCGTCTTCGTCATCCCCTCCATCAGGGCGTCAGCACCCTCAGAGCAGGGGCCGAGGGGCACGCAGGAGGCGTTCACAGGCCCGGCTGAGTGTGGTCTTTGTGGGTGCAGAGCATTGCTACTTAAACTGGGTTTCCTCAGTTGCCTCCTTAGGAGCTGGGCCTAGGAATAATAATTCCGGGTTAAACAGTCTGATTTTTCCCGAGGCTTTTGCCCTGCCCAGAGGTATCCTGCAGAGAGGCTGCACTCCGACGCCAGCCAGGGCCAGAAGTCACGCTACTCCCAAGCAGTTTCCGTTTTTGTCGCCAAAAAAGAACCATTTTTTACGATGACATTACTTGTAACATTTTCACTAGCTTTATTTTAAACTACAAAGGAGAAGTGGCATAACTAAGCAGACTAAGGTAAACAGCGGGAACTCAGGCATTTGGGCGTGGGGTAGGCTTCCAACCGGAGCTCTGGCTCACCAGCAAGGACAAGAAAAAATGGCTCCCGTGAATAGAGAACTTCAGTGCGTCGTCACTGTTTTCACTCCGATAAACAGCCAAACTCCAAGCTCAGCTCAATGCTTTGAAGTCTTAAAAATGTTTTTTTTTGGTTCAAGGAGATAGCAGCTTGAGCACATTGTCGGGTCCCATTTGAAAGCACGGCGCTGCTGCTCTGGGCTGACTTTCCTCTGAAGGCCTTGTTGGCGTTTTGTTTGTAGTCACTGGGTTTATCTAAGGAGAGAGGCACCGGCATTCTATCTACACATGAAGTATTATAGCTCTAAGGCATTTCAGTCTTAAGAGACGCGGTTGGCGTCCGTGCTTGATGTGTAAGGACTGGGAGCTTGAGCAGAAAGTGAGATGACACCGGGAGCCAACAAACTGCCATCATGAGGGTGGACAGTGGGACACGTGTTCACAGCCTTTCAGGGAGAAACCTTTATAATATATCTTAATGTCTACGCTTCCCTCACGTAATTGACTTGTTTCAAACCTAGGACAAAGAATTACTCCTTGAGAATTCTACTTCCTGAGCTTTCAAGAAACTTGGGAGGGCTCTTTCCTTGACAATTTAAAAATATGCCTTTGCAGCGTACCGTTTTCTCAACCTGGATTCCAGCGGCGACTTGGCCCTGAGCTGAGCCAGGCATTTACAGTGTTTGTGAAGCTGACAGCATGTGCCCCGCTGTGGGGGGCTCAAGGAAGACGCCCAAGGACATGGAACATGGTTCATCCCTCAAGGAACTCACAGATGAGGAGACCCTGCTGAACACAGGGCAAGGGAACCGGTGGGGCCTTGGTGCAGTCGTGTGGCTCGGGGCTGCCACTGAGCCCTCAGTCTGGTCTGACCCAACACCTGCTGTGAGCAGGTTGACTGGGACACAGTCACACCTGCTCACGGCAGCCCACGGTGCTCTTGTGAGCAACAGGGACCAAGGCCCTCGCGAGGCCTGAAATGTTTCCTAGCCTGCCTCCACAGGACAGCCCTGCTCTCCGTCGCAGGACCACCTCCTGTGAAGACGACTGCAAAGGCCGGACGGAGTCAGGTACCTGGTGTCCATGTGATGCACATAGCAACTGATGGAGCTCATGCTTGAAGGCGTCAGAATGCAAATGACGGTGAAGAAGCTGGACATCAAGAGAAGGGTCCCGGACACTTCCCCTGGCAGAGCCTGTGTGGCTGGGCAAAGCACCTGACCGCCTCCTGGGCTGGACGGGAGCGTTGGTCTTTTGTCTCCCTTTCTCCAAATCTGCCACTTTTCCACACATGCATCACTTTATCTGTAAACCATTTTCTTTCCCCAGAAGTCAAATTCAGGAACACGTAGGGCCCCGTGGAGACTTCCTTTCCAGTGTCCTGTGTGGCGTTTGTTGTCTGTCAAGAACACCCGAGATGCCTGTACTGTGACAGGCAGACGTCCTTTTGGGGTTTCAGTGGACAGGCATCGTACGAGTCACCTAAGCTATCCTGCTTCTTGGGTACCACTACTACCTAAAGACACTATCCAGAGCTTTCCTGCCCTCCATAGAGCGGCTGGAGTGATTCCTAAGACAAATCAAACAGCCTCGACACAAGCTGTAATTTACAAACACCAAACTTTTGAGAACTTTTGCATGATTTTATTTCTCTTCTTAATGCCTTTCCCCTATGTTAAGTTTGTATGCTGTAGGGGCTAAATTTAATTCCAGGTTTGTTATGCAGAAGATATGATCAATTTGAAAGTCTTTATTTTAGAGCACTAATGTTAAAATTCACAAGCACATTCATCCTTTTTTCAGGAAGAGGCCAATCTCCTTTTTTTATTTAGTTCATTTTCACAGTTGAAACTCTCTCTGTGTTTGAATCAGGTGAGAACGCCATGTTTCCAGTCCTTGTCTCACCTTTTCTGTGCAGCGTCATGAGCCATCAGGACAGAACGCGTTTGTCCTGGAGACGCCTCCAAACACACCGCGATTCCATGGCTTTGATCGCACGGCACACTGTATTGTGAATGATCACATAATAATGTTAACATTTCTCATCTTCCTGAAAAGAAGCATTCCGAGACTTTTCTCGGCATCTAGTTTTAATAGTCACAGAAAGCTTGAGAGTTTGAATAATACCCTCTCTCTTGCCTGCAGGCAACATTATCCTGACATTATGCCCAGGTAGGTAGCTATGGCACTACGGAAATTTTTAAAAACTGCTCTTTGTGTACAGTACAAGTATTTACATCAGAAATGCCAGCAAAACCAAAAAAGGGGAAATAACAGACAATCACATTATTTCTGAGGCGCTGCTCAGGAGGCTGCTTTTCCCTCTCCGTGGCCAGAGGCAGGGGCTCTCCTTGTCTCCTCTTCACTTTCATATTGTGTTCTTTCCTCCTTCTTAAGGGCCTGATTACCTTTTCCAAGAACACGAATGATTCAGGAAGAGGAGCGACAGTTTGAGGGTAGTTAGGCTGCAGTGATGAAGCGAGTGGGAGCCGGTGTGTGTGCTTGGGAGTGTTTCTGGTTTCAGCTCTCCCGGCGCAGGCGGCTTCCAGGAGCAGCCCAGGCCGCCCCACACCGTTCATCAGGGGCTGCTGGTGGCCAGCTGGCTGACAGAAGCTCTTCTGGGTCCCTCAGGCTCACCAAGCTGATTTGGGGGCTTGAAAAAGAAGCCATGTGCTTGTCCAGGGTCAAAATCTGCGCTAATCTGTCCCCAACCACAGATGTCTGGAGGAGAGCAGGTGTGTGGGGCTGGGGGCTGAAGAAGGACTTTGAGGCCCTCCCCACACTCAGTCCAGGGTTGGACTGACCACAGGCCCCAGGTCTGCAGGTCTCTGAGCTGTAGTCCCTGTGGTGGCAGTGCCCTGGGAGCCGCCAGGCGTAGACGTGGGGGCTGGGTCACCAACACCTGATGCTCCTGCCATGGGGAGGCTAAAACCACTGAGTCCTAGGAATATTGGGGAATGTCCTGACTTTCAGTTCTTCCCCTGCACTGTCACGGTGTCATGAGGCAGAGTGAGCGGGGGAGGCCCTGCCGCCTGGAGCTGATGTCCAGGCTGACGCACCCCTCCAGCCACACCTGGAGGTCCACGTCTGCAGGATTGCAGCTGCCCCTCAGGAACGGCCTCAGCAGCCGCGTGTGGCTGTCTTCACACACTGTCACTGTTTGAAGCTGCCATCCATTCACACTTACAAACGGAGTTCCCCGACACCCATGGCTCTGCTGACACCCGTCTGCCAGGTATGGCGTTCCTTCATCTCTCTGGAACCTTCCACATCCTCTCCCCCTATTCCAGCTTCACTGGACCCAACTCAGCTCACAGTGTCCTTGGGGGACCCTGAGATTCCTTCATGGTCTTGCCTTCGTTCCATGTCCTTCTTCCCAGAATTCTTCCTTCCATTCTGTCCTTGGTTGTTGAGCAAGACGGAGAATTGGAAAAGCTATACCAATGAGTCTTGCAGGATTTACTTGGCAGGACGCTATTGCTTTCTTCTCTGAAAAGCTCTAAGTTTGTGCCTCTCCTGCGACATCCATCTCCAGCTGCCCAGGAATTTACTGGTGCACATCTGTCAAAAGCTCCTTTAGGATGAGGAAATGTCTTATTCATCTTTTTATCCCTCATAGTACCAGGTCAATATCTAACAGATAATTTGCATCTAAGAGAGAGACTGTGTTTGATAAGTGTTGATTAAATCGAGTAGAAAAGAATGAAGAAAAGAATGGTTTGGTTGCTGGAAAGCAGCTCTGCAGGTCAGAGCTGTGTGGCCTGCAGTATCTGGCTGATATTGTCTTATGTTACAAACGTACTGTTTTTGGCATCCAAATCTTATTTTAATGAGCACATTACAGGTCTGTAAGTGAATTCTGGCACACTGTATTTCTCTTGAAATTCCCACATCATTTATACAATGGGCTAATAATCCACCAAGTCACTGAATGAAAAGGGACTCTGGAAGTGGGTGCATGTACTAAGCACATTGGAATCACCGGGGGAGGATTGTGCAAGGGGGCTTCTTGGACGGTGGTTTCCAGGACCCGCCGACTCAGGATTTCTGTGGCACAGATATGTGTGACTTCAAGAGCTCTCAATGTCATTCTCTTTTGAAGAAAGGTTTGGGAACCACAAATCTAGTCCAGGTTTCACAATTAACATCTGAATAGACTAGAGGTGCCAGGAAGGTCAGTGATTGGGGGGCGGGGGGGGGGTTCTTCCACTGTTGGGGAGATGACTTTGCCCACGTCTGGATGTCTCTCGTGCAGGCTCCACCTTAGAGCCAGCAAGCTGCCGCTGGTGCTGTGCCTCATCTCACACTTTTGCCTGAGGCTTCTCCACTGTGGTTCCCACACAGCTGGAAAGCGGGGAGCCACAGCCCACGAGGCCCCTCTCAGCCAGTGCCAGGGGGAGGGGGGCAGTGGGGAGCTGATGCTTCTCCCCTCACCCTGCCAGCTGCAGGTCCTGGAGACCAACAGACCACACCTTCTGCGTCAGCTTTCCGTTTTCCTGTTCCAGTTTCTCTGGCCTTTCTACTCTCTTGAATTTCTTCTGAGGTCAATGATGTGCATGAAAGCCCTTGGCTTGGGTTCTGCCTGTGAGAGAGCCCCCTTAGAAGGCGATGTTGGTGCCAGTCTGATGACACTGGTAGGCGGTGCCATCTGCTGGCTTCGAGTTCCTAAGCCTCTTGTACTGGGATGCAGGCAGTTGGAGCGCGAGAACCACTGGGCTGTGTGGAGCTCAGGCAGTCGACTGATGCAGGGACAACACAAGTATAATGAAAACAATTGTAATGACCATGAACTTCGTTGGCTTTTATTAAGTGCTTGGAAGCCTTGAAGAGAGAGAAGTGCTAGGGTTAGGATTTAGCTCCCCGACAAGAATACCTGGTCCTGCTGCCTTGCGGGGTGTCTTCCAGGACATGAGACAGAGGTGGCAGGACAGCCTTTAGAGAGTGCTGAGGAAAGGTCAGAAGTTTCAGAGGGCTGGAAATACTGAAGCAGAGTTGTCACGTGAACCAAGTTTCTGCCGGGAGACCCTGGTAGGGCTGTTAACAGTCTCCTGATTGGGGGCATGGGGCGTTCTGGCATCACTGAAGGGCGTGGGGTGGCTGACTCCTAAAATCTGGGGCCCACAGTTGAAGCTGTAGCTGTAGAATTGGGTTTCCTTGTATCCGCTTGGATTATAGGCTTCCAGAATGGCAGAGGCTGGGCAGTGATACCAAACCGTTAGGAGCAAGGTGGCCAACATTGCCATATAGATCAAGAAGGGAAGCATAGGAAAAATGGGTGGGAAGTCACGTGGGCATTAAGAAATAGTGGGAAGAGATGGACCTGAAGCCAAGAAAGTGCCCCGAGGCCACCATGATGGGGAGAGAAGGGTTTAGCTGGGTAGGGCTTAATATGTTTTGTAATCTGACCTTTGGAATATCTCAATTCACTATTGCTTTTACTATTTAATTTTTAAAAAGAAAGGAGAAGAAAAACATGCTGGTAATAAAGATTTATATTTGTGTAGACAAAACACATGTGCACAGATCATACATTTTATCCTAATCCTTTCATGATCTGAGTGGAAACACGGTTCATGCACTGTACTGAACCCAGGCACGACCACATACCACGTAGCACTTACATAAATCATAGTCGCTGTGGCCAGGGCAGCGTGGAGGCAAAGTGCAACACATACTCCATGAGGATTCAATTTTCTAACTATGACTCATGGAGAAAAAAATAAATTAAATGTGGTCAGTGAAGTTCAAGTCGACGTACTTGGAAAAGGTTTTGGTAGCCCTGCCATTAGCATGCCTTTGAGTGTGTTTTGGGGCAGGCAGCAGTCACCACCCGATCTTACTTGTAGGGTCATGTACGCTCGGAGGCCAGAAGATGCCTTGGGAACCCTGAGAAGCTTGTTCACGCTCCTGGAGCAGAAATGGAGTCGGTATTTCATAAGACTGAAACCTTCTCTAGCTTGTAGGTAACGGTGCTCTAGTTCTCTCCACTGAATGAAAGTGGACGATTCTAACTCAAATCCGGTGTCTGCAGTTTCGTTTGACATCCCCCAGACGGCCCAGAAGGGGCCTCTCTCACGGCACCTGGCTCTCTGCAGAGTTCACATTGACCCTGGAGCAGACCCTGTTTCCTTTTTGGTCTGAACTGCATGTGGTGTCTCTGGGCCACAGGTAACCTCAGACCCCCGGAGGGAATGCCTCTCTGGCTCACTGTGTTACGCGTACAGACAGAGCTGCGTGCACAAAGAACCTACAACTAGGGTTCGTTGTTTCACTGCTTTGCTCCATCCTTTCCCCACTGGTTCCCAATCATAACATGCGTCGACAATTATTGTCAATAGCAGTAAGCTAAAGCTAGGAAATGAATCATTTTTGACTTTACATTTTATTGCTAAGCCAATCATTCATCTAACTAAAATTACGTTTTTGGCAGATTAAAATGTAATTTGAATTTCTCAATCTGGTTTTTAGATCAGAAGGAAAGCTCAGCTAACGTTTCAGTGCTAATTCTCCTTATGAAAGGGAAAGATTACAATAAAAACATTTGTAAACTAAGCAACTAAAAAGAGCTTTTCCATGGTTCCTCTCTGTTGTAAACGTTAGCTGGTTTTGCCTTAAAAAAAAAAGAAAGAAAAGAAAAGTAAATATAGACTATATATCAAGCCACCCAATCTAGGTTTCCTGCAGATGTGCTGTCTAGATAATCCATGAATATGCAAGATGAAAATATCATGTAGGATGATCATGAGTGTGATTTACTTTGTAGAGCAATGTGTGACACGAGTAGACATTGAACCTCTTGGGAGAAATGGGGTCTTGTTTCAGTTCCCAGACAAAGCAGGCTGAAGCTCTGTGGGAACGTGATTTCTGTGGGCCGGCCACTTTCTCTTATGTGACAAGAGCGAAAAGCAGCCAAGGATTTGGGGCCCAGCAGGCAGCCGCTCAGGATCTTTGGGTTGGCTGCCCAAAACCTTGTCCATTTCTAGTCTCTGAAAAGTTGACTGAATTATAGGATTTTATTCAACTTTCGCATTTATCTCTGTCTGGCAGCCAGAAAGTCCACGATTCCTGGAATTTGTTGAACAAAACGCTCCCTGGCCACCTAAGTCCATGCTTGTCTATTTGCCTACTTAAAGGCAAGTTCAAAATTAATCATTCTCTTGGGCAGAAAGAGCAGTGTCCCACTGATTGCACTGTTGTTTTGAATTTGCTTAATGTAGCATGAAGTACTACTGCAGTTCTTGCTCCAGCTCAGATATTCGTGAGCTAGTGAGCTGTGAGCAAGTGGCAGCCAATTTCAGCCCGGTTTTCTCATTTTTCACGGGTTGGCTGTAATGAGTATTGAATGAATTAATGGACATGAAAGTCCTCAGTGAAGTTGAGTAGCATAAAAATGCCAGGTATTCTTATTAGCTGGTGACCAGGGACCAAGGAATAAAACTCCGGACCCCTAACTCCTCTGCAGAATTTCATTCCATTTCACGATGCGCTGCTCCAGCCACAAGGGGTGCGACTGAAGACTGGGGCTCCCAGCTCCATGGAGCTCACCTCATAGCAAGATCTGGGGCTGTTCCAGCGTCAGCTGGGAGTAAGGACCCTCTGTGAGGGTTGCTTTCACAAGCATGGAGTGAAGAGGTCACTTCGCCCTGGATGACTTCAGAAGTAAATGAAATCTTGGTCACCAAAAAGTATACCTTCCACTGACCACCACAGTGCCCTGTGGTCTCATCTGAGTCCATTTGAAATCTCTGAGTCAGCCCATGACCAAAACAGGACTTGCAGTATTCCTCTGAAAAACTTTGTCAAGATCATGGAATGTAAGCCAACTCTGGCCAAGATTATTGACTAAAAATAGAATATTTGAAATGATAACACAGATCGCGACACTGCAAAATAAACTATTATTTGAATATTCAGCCACAGGTGATTTGTGAACTAATTGCCTGCAGACTTCACCCCTTCCTTCCAGGGCGGCTGCCTGCTCTGTCCCCAGTGGTTGGGCCACTCACTCGGCACTGATGGCAGCTTCATTGGTGGCAATTGCTTTGTCCCATCAGGGCTGGCAGCTTTCCCGCGCTAACTGCCTGGCCTCAGTCCTTGCTGGATGGCAACGTCTCCAAGATGCAGTCCTGTCCTCCATCCGCAGGGCTGCTTCGCCTTTTCCCCTGGGGGCCCCTCCATTCTAGCTCAGCTACTGTCTGGGCCCCCAAGGACATGTGACTGTTTCTGACGCCTCCTGTAGCCTCCCCCCAGGGACTGTGGAAAGTGTGGGTGCTGCCTCCTGCCTCCCACCACATCATGCTGGAGGCCACTCACATTGCCTGGGACCTCCCGGGTGGGAGATGTCCCCAGAGTCCTCAGCGGGGATGGCGCACACATCCCTACGCGTCTGGCTTTATTCTGAATCTGTGTAGCACCCCCTCTCAGGATTCTGGCATTTTCACCCGGATTGTGTGGGGAGGCAGAAGTCGAGGTGCTTGTTCGGACTCCTTGCTTCTCTCTCTTCCCACTTTCCAGGCCAGAGGGCTCACCTGTTCATGCTGGGAGGACTCACCTCTATGCTGTCTGCTGCTTCTCCCCAAAGTGGCGTTTGCACACTTTCCTCCCCGATTCCATGAAGTCAGAGGACAGCTGGAGGACACAGTCTTCATGGAAGAGAAGGATTTTAAAAATACGGCCAGTTTATTATTTTAAATATTAGTGTATAACATATGCTGCAGTGTTTTATAGAATATAAAGCTTGCAACAATGTAAGGAGGTATACCATTATGATTAATTGGAGATTAATTACAATTAGTATGGAGAAGTTCAAAGTGGACAGAAAACATTGAAGATGGCTGTGGCTCTGGGTCTGGTCAGACAGAGCTGTGCTCTGGGACCAGCCTGGACGACGGCTGGTTTTGTGGGAGAAGCCAAGTCCTTGTCCAGTGAGCTGTAAGGTTCCTAAAAGTGACCACACTGTCACATGGAGGCAGAGGTGGCGAACCTGTGTGGCGAACTGTCAATACCGGTGGGACTTGTGAAAAGACACTTCTGGCTATCCCAGTCTTACTTAGGAACTCCAGGCCCCCGGCCTTGGGGCTGCCAGGGGTGCTGAGTGGCTGAATTTGAGAGGTCCGAAAGCGAGTGTCAGAATGAACCTCGTTTATACCTTGTTTATCACCGAAACAAAGCAGGTCTCCCTGGTACGCGGACACTCAGCCAAGGCCGACTGCAGATCTGTCCCCAGCACTCAGCTCTCATTCCAGAGGCACTGAGGCCAAACGTTCTGCAGCCTGAGCAAAGCAGATGTTGGGCCAAAATACCCTGCAAAGCCAAAGCTCAAGTCTGAAGAATCAGATTTATTTCACTAAAATTAGCATCTTTCCAAATTAGATTATAATCTGTAAAGCACTTACTGCCACAGCCTGCGAAATCCAGACCAGCAGAATTTGGGTTGCTTAGCGAGAGGTGGTCAGCTCTTCTCGGAAACTGACCAGAGTTGCATAGGGTCACTGGACTTGGACAGACTTTCCTCACATCATACACTCCCGAGAAAGAGGACTTAGAACGGGCTCCAAGCACATTCTTAATCAGCACTCGGGTGTGGCCGCCCTGGACCACGTTTCATCCTTTCACTAACAGACTCCATCATTTGCTGATTCTGACAGTGTGCCAGCAGAGGGCGGGGAATGCAAAGAGGGCACAGTCCGCTGGGAACGGAGCGTTGTTACAGGGGTGCAGGGCGACTTAAGGGACCCACTCCCATGGTTGTTACACAACACCCAAGACTTAAACCCAAGTCAGGCTCAATCCCCCCAGAAATAACGCACCTCACTCTCCTCATCTCAACCCAATAGAAACTCCAGGAGTAAATGCAGTCCAGCTGACATCCAGCGGTTTGTTTATCTGGTATTTTGTCTGGGAGGACATTCCTCTATTTTGGGAACACATGGACAAATTTTGGAAACATTTTGGTTGGTCAAACAAATCACATTGAGGAGCCCTGGGAGGCAGTGAGTGGTTCGCAACCACCAGGCCTGAGCCCCAGCCCCAGCGACCTTTGTCTGAGGAGCCATGAGAAATTTCTGGCTGGTCGCAGGGACATTCCTACCACCACGTCTGTCGCAGCTCTCCAAACTCTGCACCTTTCTTAGGGGCCAAGAGGGATGGGCATTGAGAGGCAGTTCTCAGGTGATTTTCTGTCATTCCCAAGTCACTGTCTGGAGGACACACACCAGTGTGTGTGCCTTGGGCCGGCAGCATCCTAACCTGCAGGTTTCAAATCCTAGGTATGTCTCTGTGCAGGGCAGCGACAGCGGTGCTCAGCAGCGTCACGGTGACACCGTCAGGCCGGAACAGAGGCGGAGGAGGCCGCCACGCCACCGGCTGTGCCACCTGTGTCCCAACCACTGGGCCGTGCACACGCTGTTGTTAAAACTGGCAGCTGTCACACAGACCGAGTCAGGGCAGTGTGTCCCCAGGGCTGGTGGGGACCTGACACGGAGCTGGTGAGTCTGCGATTGTGACTGTTAGTCACTGTCGTCCCCAAAGCCTGCAGAGCTGACTCTGTTGCTGTCTTCACTCCTCTCAATGGATCCGTGATACGAACTTAAGAGAGAGCCTGCGGCCCAGAGCAAAGCTGCAAACAGCAGATGATGCCATCATAGACTTAGTTATAAGCCGCTGTCCTGCACTGGAAACGCTTAGGGTGTAAAATCTTAGATAACATTAAACCACCTGTGACTAGCGTCCCTACTCAGCTGTCACGAACGTTTTCATACAGCAGGTCACACACATCCCCCGAGCCTGACCACTGCCGAGGTTCCGGAGTGGGCACAGCGGCTCGCACGGCTCTCTTTTGCCGCCCCCATCCACTCCTACTTCCCAAATGGACAAAAGGCTGCCAGTCCCTGCCTGGCTGTCCTCTGAGGGCCATTGCTCTAGCTGGGACAGACATTCCATTTCCTTTTCATGGAGCTGGATGGAAGGAACTGCACATCCGCGCTACAAGGCTCAATGTCACACAAAGCTCAGCTCTTTACATGACTTGCAGAAACTTTTATGCCTGATTTACTCTTATAAATTCATGACTTATCAGGAGTTGGAAATGAACTGTTGGGTTAGGAAACAGGAATCAGAGGCTCCTGTGGATGTGGAACCAGGGCGTGGTGGTGCGATTGGCAAATGATGGGGGCAGCCCAGTCAGGAGGGGCCAAGTGGGGCCCAGGCGTCCCCACAGGGAAGCCGAGAAAGAGAAAGGCTGGCAGGAGGCCTCTGAGCGTCCCAGGCACAGTGGCCGGAGGTCAGTCCTTGAGATGAGGCAGGACTGGACCTTCTGGGAAGGCAGCCGGAGGGGTTGGGGGCTGACGTTGAGCTTCAGGATCTAGGTCAGTGGCGGGGACCCAGCTTTGGCAGAGGCGACGATTCTGTCCCAGGAGGAAGGCTGCCAGCACTGGGTGAGGTCTGAGCAGGACCCGTTGTCAAGATCACTGGGCTCACTTCTGAGCCAACTAAGAAGACCTCAAGTTCTTTGAATTCTCCAAGGTGACGGTCAGCCTGTGTCCCAGATCCCACTGAGGTGGAGACCTCTCCTGGCTGCAGCTACAAAGCCCAGCCTTCAGCTCAGGAAGCGGGCGGGTCCTGACAGTTTCATGATGTTTTCCTTCAGTGCTGTTTCTCAGTGTCAGACATCAAAGTGGAGCCTGCTGACTTCCATTCTCTAATCTTGCTCTTCATAGTCTTCTGTTAGCGAATGCCGTCGGCACCTGACACCATAACAGACTCTTTTAGGTAAATTAGATTTGAAAAGAATATTTTCAAGACGTTTAAAATGTAATTAAAGCATTAAATAGCCTTGAGGGATGTTCTCCAGTGACTCAGGGGTGCTACCAAATCCATCAGTATTGCCCAGCAGAAAACCACCAGGCAAAACCAGGTGCCGGAAGGGTGCGTGGGAACGTCACACATTCTAGAATGGGATTTATAGGGCAGATAAAAAAGTACAGAGATGAAATGAAAGCAAGCAGGTGACCACACAGAGGGGCAGAGATAAAATGTAACCGAATAACACGTAGGCACCTCTCCTGCCTCATTTATCTTCTCTGGACCAACCCCTGCTGGAAAACCCACTGTTCATAATTGTGCCCAAAACTAATTCCTGATGCCAGGATAAAAACTCTCTATCAGAGATCAGGGCTTCCCTCTCTGAGGACTGCATCCCTTATAGCAGATTAGCAGAAACGGTGACCACTCCACAGGAGAGTGGCTGTTCTATGCCTCAACACCAGGTCAGGGACTCTAAATCTTCCAGACGGAAACATAGGAAAATACCTTTCTGAACTTGAGGGAGGCAAAATTTTCTCTAGCCATGAAAAAAACAAACAAAATAAAATCACAATAAAAAACCCTACCAGTCACAAAAGTGAAATTTGATAAACTAAACTTCATCAAAATCAACAATTTCTGCTTATAAAAATGCACCTTTAAGAAACTGGAAAGTTACGAGCTCTGAGAAACAGGGTTGCCAGTTCGATGCCCGGCCCCAGCTGAACTGCCACCGAGCTACCAACAGGTAGCAGGATGGCTCAACTAAAAAAAACAAAAATACAATATCATTTTAAAAAAAAACTAAAAAGATAAGCCACAGACTGGAAGAAAATCTTTATCATACATGTAATTAAGGACTCCAAAATACACAAAAAAGGTCAATGAATCAGTGAGGAAAGGGCAAACAATACCACCGAAAATGGGCAGATTTTCCCCCTCAAGTCCAGAAGGATATTTTCCTATGTTTCCTTCTAGAAGATTTAAAGTTCCTGCTTGGTGTTGAGGTGTAGAATCCGTCTTGTGTTACATTTTCCGTGCAGAGTGAGGGAGGGCTGAGGTGCAGGCCGCTTCCCATGTGTGGGTCTCGTCCTGGACACCCTGTTGGTCCTCAGCCACCACCCTCCCTGAAGGCCCAGCCCTGCCGCTGTCTCCTCACTGCCTCCCTCTCAGCCTGAACAAAACACTTCTGTGTGTAGCTGACTTCTACTCCAACGTGCTGACTATTTTAGGAATCTCATATAACAGGAATAATACAAAAATTGTCCTTCGTGACTGGCTTATCTCACTCCTCCTGATGTCCTCAAGGGTGATCGATGTGTCAGAATGTCCTTCTTTATTTAAGGCTGAGCAATATTCCATTGTATGTATGTCTTACGTGTTGTTGATTCGTTCATCATCTGATGAGCACACGAGCCGCTTCCACCTTGGGTCTACTGTGACTGATGCTGCTGTGAACATGGTGCACACATCTCTCTTCCAGTCCCGGATTTCACTCCTTTTGGCTCTATAACCACAAGTACAGTTGCTGGATCGTAAGCTAATTATATGTTTAATTTTTTTGAGGGATTGTCATACCATTTCCCACCGCAGCTGCACCATTTTATATTCCCACCAGTAAGGCACCAGCGTTTGAATTTCTCCACACCCTTGCCAACACCTGTATTTATGGTTTTTTGATACTGGCTATCCTAATGGTGTGAGGTGGTGTTTCATTGTGGTTTTAATTTGCATTTCCTCAGAGACCAGTGATGCTTATTGTCCATTTGTTGATCTTCTTTGGAGAAATTTTTATTCACATCTTCTGCCTGATATTTAATCTGTTGTGTTTATTTTTGAGTTATAAGAGTTCTTTATATATTTTGGATATTAATCCCTTTTTAGAAAAATAATGTACAAATATTTTTTCCAATTCTGTTGATCATTTTAGTTTGGTGCACAGAAGTTTTTAATTTTGATGGAGTCAAATTTGTCTGTGTTTTCTTTGGTGGTCTGTCTTTGGTGTCCAAAAAATCATGAATCCAAATGTCATGAATCTTTCCCGCTATGTTTTCTTTTAAGCGTTTTATCATTTTAGCTCTTATGTTTAAGCCTTTGATCCATTCTGGGTTAACTTTTTATATTGTGTAAGGGAGAGGTCTAAGTACAGTTTGTTTGCATGTAGTATATCCAGTCCTCCCAACACCATTTGTTGAAAAGACTATTCTTTCCCCATTGAATGGCCTTGGCTCCTGGTTGAACAGCTCATGTTTTAAAAATAGTAATTTAGCCCCATGCTCCTGTGTTGATATGTCACACAAGTTGTCGATTTACTACTGCTGCTTGTAACCTTACTACCAAGCTAAAATTGGGGTATTCAGGGTTGTCAGGGTCCTTGTGGGGAGTCTAAGGGACAATGTTATACCTGCACAGCTACGTCTGTGTTTGTATCACCACTCCCCGCGTTGCTGGGTTCTTCTGCATTTCTCTCATTACATTGTGTATTTTCATCAACTTCAAGTTCAAACTTCCTGCCTTCAACACTGACCTATTTTTCCAGTTTAAAAGGTCAACTATAAAAGGTAAATGGAGAATGACAGCAAAGTCCCCACCTCCAATATTTTTAGTCTTTTGTCATCAGGAAACTCCTTGCAAAGAGAAGTGCGATTAGGCATAATCTTCTGTCTGTAAACAAAACGTTTGGTAGAACACAGCTGTGGCAGGAAATTGAACTGTCAACGTCCCGTGTGATGCCAGCTCTCATTCAGTCTATATCTACCGAATGTGTTATATGCTGGGAAACGTTCTCATAGACAGTGAGACAAAACAGGCAAAATCCTTGTTTGCAGCGAGATTATGTTCCAGTGGGGAGCCAATGTTTAATAAAACAAAAAATCCCACTGGCCTCCGAGAGGATCAACTCAATGCTTCAAACAAAATCAGGCACTTGATTCTGGCCAAAGTTGCCAAGGATTTCAGTTTCTGCTCGTTTATTTCAGTGGACTGACCCTGCAACAAGTCTTCTCTTCCCGGGAGCATGGTCTTAGCACAATTAGGCCTGGATTTGCTAAAACAAAATAGCCAACTTTATAATCGCCGTACATAAGTTTTCACCTCTCCAGGCGTTACTAGACTGAGCAACATATAAAGGCAAGATTTCGGGTGATTTCGCTTGAAATTTGTTCACAAAAATTTTTTTTTAAGATAAACTTTTTTTATTTATTTTTTTTTTCAAAGATTGTATTGGGGAATTGGGGGAGGGGAACAGTGTTGGGGAATCAGGAAAGGGAAACAGACAAGTTGCCGTCCTTTTGTTGTTCAGTCTAGTTGTGGAGGACGTCGCTTCACTGGCCCATGTTGGCACCATTACTGCGCTCTTCCCTGGTGAGGCAGTCGCTCACTGCGGCTCATGGCAGCTCACGAAAGCTCACGCCCGCTGCCAGCCAGCCCCACTGCAGCCTACGCCACCGTCGCTGGTGACTCACCATAGCCCAGCTCCAGGTCTAGCTGTTGTTCACCACTTAGCTGTAGAGGGCAGTGTCACTGGCCCTCATGTGGGATCCGAACCAGGGCCCTGCTGCTCAGAGCTGGCACTCCCAAGCCAACTCCTAACCAATGTGTCACTTGGCCGGCCCCACAAAATTTTTTAAGAGCTCAAATATTTAAAACCTCTTCCCCAGGTACGGCTCCCAGGCAGGCAGTGTGCGCGAGAGCCTGTTGCTCTACCCCAATCCCCCACCCCAGACAACGGCGTCATCAGGCCCCATGATGCTTCCTGCGTGAAGGGGAGCAAGAGGGCGTCTCATCCTCCTGATCGCTGCTGATGCTGAACCGACTTCATGTCTTTGCTGGTTACGTATTTCATTTTCTGTGACTTGTGTGCTACTGTCTTTTGGACATTTTAAAATTTTGTTGTAGTCCTCATTGATTTATAACAGTTCTTTGAATTATAGATACTAGTTGTTTGACAATTATGTGTCGCACATACCTGCTCCTGTTTCCTAATGTGTTTTCAATTTCTTAAGATGACTTGCTTTTCTGTTACCAATACTTGTGGGCTCAGTTAAGAAACCTTTTGCTGTCAAGGTCCGGAAGATATGCGCCTGTATTTCCTAGTGTATATAACTGCTTTTCATCCTTTTGATAAAATTGAACAGTACTGCCACATGCACCATTTCATCCGTTTTCTCAAGTTGTAAAAAACAGAAGTTGATGTGTTAGTTTTACCGAGGCCACTTGCTTTTACAGCATTTTTCCTAAATGTGGGATGAGAGCTCTGGAGGCTGATCATGTGATCTCAGTGGAAACATGTGCAGAGCGCCCTGCAATGTCCCTCTGACTACGTGGGGAAGGGCTGGTCCCTAGAAAGGTGCCCTCCAAACACAGTGTCCTGCGCTCGCTGGGACGGGCTGTATTTCCCAGCGTTGGAAACTTCCCTTAGAAATTACTAAAACTTGGGATGTAGGCTCATCCTACTCTCACTGCTCATTGTCCAAAATCAGCAAAATTCCTTCTTGCCATGAGGACCTTTAAAAATAACAGAAACAAGGTATTATCTTGATTCATTTTAAAAACACAACCATTCTGCAGTAGGTGGGTACCCTAACTTTAATAGTAAATGTCTTACGAAATGCAGGCAACCTGCTCTGTGAGATGAAAGACATTATTTCGGTGTCAGTTAGTCCAAGCCTTTCATTCTGACAACAGCACACACATTGCTGTATTCATTTCAACCAGAAAGAAACAGAAATACAGAAATACAACCTAGTGTCGGAACCTTCCAAGTTCAACGACTGGAGGAGGAGGAGGCAGACAGACTGCACTGGGGAGCGTCTTCGGTGGGCAAGGCAGCAGACCCCAGGCTGGTCAGCGTTGGCCAGAGCTGAGGGGACTGGACACTCCACGCTCCCCAGATCTCGGAAAAACTGTCCTCTCCCCAGTGTCTTCACATCGTTTGAGGCATGACACACACGAGAAATGGCACAAGACATAGGTGTAGAGCCCAGTGAGTGACCACAAATTCAACGCTCACATGGCCACATAGGTGAGACGAGGATGACCCCNCCAGCCCAGCCCAGCCCAGCCCAGTTCAGCTCTGCCAGCTTTGAACTCTGTGGAAGGGAGTGTGAGCACTCTTTTGTGTGCTGTCTGCACGAGGATCAGTTCAGATCTGCCTTCCGGATTCTTCCAGCTGCTGGACATGCTGTCAGTAGGTCAGCTGCACTCGGGAGGCTGGCCGAGCAGTGCTGGGCACCAGTGTCCCAGGCAGTGCGATGCGGCAGACTTTTGAGAACGACGGAGAGTTATCACTGGAAAGGCAGTGGGATCAGGCGGCAGTTGCTAACTTCCTTGACTGGTTTGAAGACGGTAAGATGGAGTGATTGGTCAGCAACGAAAGCTGAGTGACAGCTGCAGAGGGCTCCTGGGAGCACGGAGCTCATTCTTAGGCCAGCCAGCTGGGAGGGAGCACCTTCCTTGTAAGGGCGCTGCTGGCCATGGTGGGGGGGGCACTGGGGGCTGAGACGACGCAGCGCCTCCCCCAGGCAGCCGAGTCATAGGCTGAATGTGGGAACAAGCATATTGGGGTGTGGTCGTGCTACCATGAAGCCCACCTATGACCCAAAGGAGCGACAGGAGAAGGAATGTGTGGGGAGCTGGTGCAGAACGAACGACAGCGCGGAGCTCTGGTCCTCCTTGGGGAGCCTGGCCGAAGGCCCAGGAGAGGAGCCGGGGGCAGGCAGGTTGAGAGCACACGTGAGAATGGTTCGCATTCTTTTGATTCCGTATTTCTTCTTCCTGGGGTGTATGTGATTTGAGTACATTAATAGTCTGAGGTGAAGCTAACAGAGAAATAAGTGTTGAAGCCTAAGGAGAGAAAAAAGGGCACAACGGGTGAAAAGGGTCCCAGTCGAGGGGGAAGGTTATGGAGTAAGTCAGATCGCCTGGGGAAAGCGGAAGGCCCTCCGTCATCCTCAGACTCCACTGAGAGCCAGCTGTGACCCTGTGAGCTGACAGCCCTGTGCAAATTCTAAAAACGTGAAAACGCAAACAGCGAAGAGAACTGTAAAAATAGCTGTTCCTCCAAGTTTGATCTCTCTCGACCTCCTTAATGGCTTCCACTGCTCATGAGATGAAAGAGGTTAACACAGATGCTAAACAATTCATGTGGAAACCAGTTACGCCTGGAAACACGCAAAAGCAATAAGACCTTTATGAAAATCTTCCTATTTCAAAACCAAATCAATACTTGCTCAGTGGGTCCCTCTTAGGGCGAGGCCCTGGACCCACAGAATGCCGGCTAAGAAGGATTGCTGCTGGGAGGTGAAAAGCTACCCTGAAAAGGAGGTCAGAACCCACACTACAGCCCGGCCCCTCTCCTTCTGAATTTCGTTAGCTGAAAAGTCCTTGCATGTCGTTGTTTTCCTACCATAAATCTTTCAGGACGTCTGTTTTCGTTTCACTTCAGCCCATATGGTTTAAATATCAAATTCTGCTTTTCTTCTACATGTCCATCTAAATGTACTTATGCTTTTACTCCAGTGAAAGTTTACTGGTGACCAGTACGTCTGTTCTAAAGGTGGAGCTCATTACTAAGAGATTCCTTGGAGGGTCTCGCCCCTCCGGGGATGTCATCAGCACCTTCAACGTGAAAGCATGGCCTTTCCATCGAGGGGTTTCTGAGCTTTCCTTTGCTATTTTAGAGTCAGACTTTAGGGATTGTTTCTTAGAAACAATTGGAGAATGAGAGTCCTGGGTTAGCAAAACAAAACATTACTCCGAGACCACTTGCCTCACTGAATCTATGTTAACAATGTCTGTTTTCTGGCTCAGCCGTAGTTTTCCTTTCCGCAAAAATGCCTCCTTTTGCTGTACGACATTGTACCACAGTGTACAATGATGGATGTGCACTTTAAATGTTGTTACGAGGGCAGGTCTCACGGGTAAGTGTTCTTACCACAATACAATGAAATTTCTAAAAATATGTTTGTCAACGCAACAGAAATGCCCCCATTTGTCCAATGAGTGATGAGTCAATTTCCTCTTACCGCTGTCAAGATTTTGTTTGCCTGGCTGTGACGATTTTGGCCATGCTGTGTCTAGGTGAGGATCTCTTGGCTGTTATCCTTTCATTTCCTTTCACTTTTTTGGATGGGTAGATGAGTATTTTTCATCATGTTGGGAAGCCGTTATTTCTTTTTCACTCCCTTTGCTTTCTCTCCTTATGCACACATTGCACACATGCTGGTGCAGCTGGTGGAGCCCCAGGATTCCCTGCACCCCATGTATTTTTCTTCATTTCCCCTCTGTCCTGCCCTCACACGCTCTCTATTGATGTTTCTTCGAGAACGCTGCCTTTCTCCCCTGTGTTTGGGCCCTGCTTTCTTGATTCTTTGCATCTCTCAGAATTTTTGGTTGAAAAGGTCTTTTAGATAATGTATTGGCGTGACTCTGAACGCCGGCCCCCGTCCCCAGGGGTGTCATGCCTTGGCTGAGCTGAGCCTCTGCTGTCTGTCTCCTGTAGTGTGCAACCTCCGAGGGCTCGGACCAGGCTCCCCCCCATGTTTTCAATCCTCAGGCCTGGCTCCCTAAGCTCCACCTCTGGGCAAAGTCTGTGTTTAAGCCCCTTCGCCACATTTTTAACGCTTGACTTTACGTGCATGTGGGGCCCAGGGGCTGCCGCCACAGTTCACCATTTTAGCTTCTTTTCCTCAGATTCAACCCCAGACTAGCCCTTCCTGGTCTCTCCCGAGATGCAGCCTGGGCTTGCAGCCCCAGGGTTGGCTGTGCCGTGCTTGTCAGGCCTGGCTTCCTAGGGCTTAGGGTCAGAACAGCACCTCGTTTGGTGGGGTCAGGTCACAAGTTGTGTCTAGGTCCCTGGTGTCAGTGTGACATCCCTGTGCTGATTGTCTGTGTGTGGCTGGGGGGCTTCCTGAGCCCACTCTTCTTGCCTGAGCACGGCCTGGCAGATACCCAGCCTTGTCTGGCCGTCTCTCCCTAGTTCTTCCTGTTAAGCTGCCTGCTCTGCCATGTGGCTCAGACCAGGGTGCTAACAGCCGCTTCCTAACTTCTCTCTACCAAGATTGCTACTGTTTTGACAACACCGTAAGCGTGGGGTTGTCCATCTTTGGTTCCAGTTAAAGTCACACCCTTGGAGACCTGCAGAGCTACTGAACATTGTGCCCTGCTGTTGCCCGGGAGGCACTCGGGCAGTGCTGTAGCTGAGCTGGGTGACTCTACTCTACAGGTGGGTGTGGGGGCGAAAGATGGACAGGTGGGTGCAGGGCAGGGAAAACCATTTAGAAGCTGCAGGCCTGCCTGTGCCTTTCAGCAAGGATTTCATCCCTCCGCTCAGATCTATCTGTACAATCGGGTGCTCACACCCCTGGGGCTGCCAATACCCTGGTGATGCTGAGAGAACACTGGCTGCAGCTTAAATGCCCCCTGGAATTCCTGGGGGACACCTGGGATGGATGACAACATAATGAAGTAGACCAATTGCTGTAATAATCCAATTACAGCCCCCAACACACAGTGCGACTTGGGCGACAAAACAAATTACCTTTCTGAAAATCTACCTCCTGTGGACCACGTGGAAAGACAGGCACAGTGATAATTTAATTATTTTATCTGCATTTTGCTTTTTCAGTTTCCTTACATTCTATTTTTAATCCTCACTCAAAAACATATTTTATAAGCTGGAAGGAGAGAATGCTGCATAAAGAAAATTAAAGCAGGATAGAACCTGTTTGAGGAACGAAACATTCCAAAGCAATCAGCTAAGTGCTCTCATTTATATTAAGGATCATTCTCCAGGAGAAATGTGGGGTGATTTGTGGGTTTAACAGACCTTCATTTTCTGCAGTTACAACGTGTCCAAACTGACGTCTTTACATTTGAGTTAAAGTTCAATGTGTTATTTCATTTATGATCAATCTATCTGATTCCACGAATAGTTGGCTAGTTGAGCTGACTGGGACAACGCAGTGATGACAGCATGGTTTTCCTGCAGCTATTGGTGTTCTCCTCCCCTGCAGACTGTGAGCTGTGAGACCTGAAACGAGTCTTTCGTTCCCTGTGATGGTTTTTCTCAAATGCCAAGCACAGTGCTTTGCATACCCTAGGAGGTCACTAGATACTTGCTAAGTGGTGGATAATCGGTTGGACATTCGGTTTTCTATCACAAGCATCTGAAGACAGGCTGGAGAGTGGTGGAATGTTGCAAATTAACATGCAGCAAATACTGACATATTGAAGGCTGTACCCCAGCACCCCAGATGACAGAAACGTGGGTCACAGCCCATACTGGGCGAGTTTACAAGTCAGCTGAGAGGTGAAACAAAACAATCAGACAGATATGCAGATCAGCACGTGACGAAATGTCAACTTGAGTGGCACGAACTCCAGCCATGTCTGTGCTGGATGGTCAGTCAGAGCATTGCCTAGTTGTGGCTTTGACGCAGCTGTCCTGGGCAGTGGGAAGTGATGAGGAGGGGGCCATGGAGTGCCTGGGCTCTGGAGATGTGCTAGACCTGGCTCCACACGTGTGTACAGACGTGACGCTCATCTGCTAAGCACTGGCGCGTCATGCCCTTTGCTGTCTGGAACTTACACCTCCATTTTAAAAAGGAAAGAGGGAAAACGTGTTTTTCAAAAACAGCCACATGCACCATTTAGCTGAATGTAAAACATGTATCTCTGGCACACAGCAGTCTTGTCTGGCACTTGGCAGGACCACACCATGAGCTGGAGAGGACAGGTGGACAGAGGTGATGCTGGGAAATGCACCACCCGCCCGGCCTTCTTACCTGGAAAGCTTGCATTGTTTTCTCCCATGCATCTATTTGTGGAGGTAAATTTCTATCTGGCATTGTAAACAAAAAACTTGTCACTAATGGAGTCAATACATATTTGGAAGATGAGTTTCGCCTTCTGATGTTTTTATGCTCTATCCTTTGACCCTCTCCCAGGGAAAGGGACAATAAGCCCCAGGCCTTTCCACAGTGTGAGGCTGAAGAACACGTGTCTGCTGGAAATGAGATGTCCAAAGTCTTATGAAAATCTCGGCACAGAAGTGGGGCATAAAATTATCCATCTTCTCAATGAAAAGTGTACGTTCATATGTGTCTCTTCCTAAAATACTCTGCAGGGAGAGGCCTCTCCTAGTCCCTGGCTCAGCAGATGTACTAAAAAATGTATAAATATTTATCAAACTAAAATGTAAGTAGAAACTACAGGAAAAGGTTACGTCAGACACTATGTATTTCTATAGGTATACATTTTCCCCTTAAAATCTTCAAATATAACTTATTTTGTTTATAAAGTAATTGTTTAGAAACTTTAGCAAAGTACGGACACATAGAAGAAAAAGGTAAAGACCCAGATTAGAACTCGGTGCATTTAACTGGACAAAATCGGCTACCACAGACTCAAGCTCAGTGGAGTCCAGCCCCAAGGAAACGCTGAAGTTGACACATTTCTCCTCAGAATCTCAACCCCAGGTCCCCTGTTCCTTTCACAGCCTGGAGAGCGCAGTGGCCGCCCCTGAATGATGCCTTCACATCTGCTGCACTCACTGCTGGGTCTGGCGTCCATGGGACCCATGGGGACAGCGCAGGACTTCCAGCACAGAGCACAGCTCCAGCACTCCCTCCCACTCCGGAGCTCCGCAGCCCATGCTCCGCAGCCCTGTGATGGGCTCTGTCCCCGGATGTAAACGATCCCTAAATGGTGCAGCTCCTGCTCACCAGGTGACACACCTGCCACCTAGTGAGCAGCAGGGGTCACTCTTTCATGCCTCTCTCAGGACACTTTCAAACAAGGGGGCCAAGATGCTCCAGGGCTTCAGCTCTTCCCCGGATTTTCTTTCAAAAACCTCACAAACGGCATCTCATGTTTTAGAGGCCTAGGAACTCAGAAAAGCAGCCCTGCCCGGGCAGGACGCGTGGCTTTCTGGGCCACACAGATCGATCGATGATGGATGGAAGATGGATGATAGATGTCAGACAACAGATGATAGATAATAAACCCACGATAGATGATAGAGAGATGATAGTAGAGAGATGACAGACGATACGCGGTAGGCTGACAGGAAGACAGGATAGAAAGATCCTGGCAGATAATGGGGGCGGGGGTCGGGGTTGGGGTGGTCACAGAGAACACAAGTGATGACGCAATGAGGTAAACTTTAAGAGCTGAATCTAAATAAAGTTAAAAGGGTGTTTTTTTGTACTCTTCTTACTCTAAGTGTTGTGTAAGTTTGAAACCATTTTCAAATAAAAAGTTACCACCACAATAAAAACTACCTGTTTTTCATGTCCTGCGCTTTCCCACTTCTCAGTGACACTGGCCGTTCACACAGCGGGACTGAAGCCCGCCGCCCGCCGTGCGCCCCTCAAACGCGCTCCGAATTCCCTGCGTTCAGCGGCCCCATCCCAACGCCACCGGCCACCGGCACCCCGACTTGGTTTCCCGCCGGTTTCTGGGCGTCTCCAGGTCACTACTTAGCAAGGAAGGCGAAAGCGGGTACAAACCCCGTCTTCCCGCTCCCACAGGGCCGCGCCGCGAACCCCGCAGAGGGAGGTGGGCGGACCCCGCGCCCTCCCCGAGCCCTCGGCCGCCCGCGAGCGCCGCTCACCTGGTCCTCGGGCTGCCGGACGGAGGGGGTGGGCAAAGGGGGGGCGCCGGGCAGAGGGGGGGCGCTGGGCCGAGGCGGGGGCGCCGGGCAGCGGGGTCCAGAGAGGCGGCGCGTGGGGCGG
>NW_017731645.1:1976947-1982390 GCF_001890085.2 Hipposideros armiger | reverse complement strand
CGGGAGCCGCGAGCCGTGCGCCCCATGTCGGAGCCGCGGCGCCAGGATGAGGCCGCCCGCGCTGCTGCCGCCCGCGCTGCTGACCTGCTGCGGCTGGCTGCTCGGCCCGGTGAGCGCGCCCCGGGCCCCCCCTCCCCGCCGGGCACCGGGGACCCAGCCCCGCTCGCGCGGGGGAGACGCATGTGCCCCCCACCCCCTCTCACCCCGACTTGCTGGAATCGGGGTCCGGTGTCTCCCCGACGCTCTTCCCCAGACGCGCGGCCGGCGAGGCCCTTCCCGGGTGGGGACAGGGCTGGGGCCACCTGCGCGGGCTCCCCGTTTCGGGGGGGATTGCAGGCGGCTGTGTCTTCGCTTTTCTCTCCGCCTCCGGGTACCCGCTGTCGGTTTTGTTGGTTTTAGTGTCAGAGGGAGACGCGATGTGGCCAAAGAAAGTTTCCTTTTGGAAATACTCTGCTTTGATTGTTTGAATCAGTGTTTAAGGAGGAGATGGTAGACTGAACAGAAGTTGTTAGTTAGCAGGTCGCTTCTCGGGAATCCGCCCTTTTACTTGAAGGCCGTTTTGAAAGGGTTGTGCGGCGGTGTCTCGCCTCCTCTGCCGGCTTGGAGCGCGCTGGGGCCGGCGGCCCCGCTGAAGGCTGTGCGGGCGGGATGGAGCTGTGCAGGGAAAGCTGTAATTGCTGAGAACCCCGCTGTTCAGGAGGGCCGGACCTAGCAAACCCCACCAAAAACAAGCCTCAGGGTTTAAAAAAAAATGAGAGTAAATGTGGCAAAAGTGTCCCGCGTTAAGTTTCTCTTCTTAATTCTCTAGGACGTTTTATCCCCAGTTAGAAATAAAACTGACCTGTTTCAGGGGGATAATTAAATGTAGGTGGCCATAACATGCCCAAAAGTATAGTTTTCTTTAGGAAAATTTAATAATATAAAAAAAAGTAAAATTTGGCTCACACACGGGAGGGGCTCTGCTCCAGCCTACAGTGTGGGTGCTTGGGGGCGGGGGCGATAAAATCAGAGAACACTGGACCTTAGTAAAAATGGAGGTCAGAGTGTTATCGTTTAAGACGAAAACGTGTGGTTTAGTCTTCTGCACACATACTACTCACGATTTGTGTCACATCCTCAGTTCCGGACGACAGGCCTGGGTTAGGGGAGACACTGTGATGTGACTCCTACCCACCCCTTTAATCTTGTGGGTAAACTCCTGCACTCCAAATCCTGAAGCTGTTTCCAATGTGACCTGCACTTGTCCTCTTAGGGCTATTTCCAGGGAGTGAGTGCAGAGGCTGCTCTGGGTGGAGCGCGCTGGCATCTCCACGTAGGGAGTGAGTGGTCACCGAGGAAGATCCGAGGACAGTCTTATGAGGAAACAAGTATTTACATTAATTACTTCAACGGCTGTGCGATGGAGGGCTCCAGTGCTGACAGATTATTGGGTTTAAAGAGCTCTGTTGCCGCTAAAATTAGTGTACTAGCAACATACAGTGTATTGTGTTCATAAGCTTGCATTCCTGCACAGAATACCATATTCTATTAGATTTTATATTTATTTTACAATTCCTTTACAAAATAAACAATGAAGCTTTTTTAAAATAAGCATGCCAGAAATAGGAAATTGATTGCTTTTACATGAATGTCAGTTTGGAAGCAGTTTAAAATTATGCAGTTTGGGGTTTTTTTGGTAAAACTCTTGTTTGACTTTCATCTTAACGATGGACTTTTTAATTATTTCTGTTTTTTTAAAACCTTGACTAGGTGACCAGCATTCACCCAGAATGCCGATTCCATCTGGAAATACAAGAGGAGGAAACCAAATGTGCAGAGCTCCTGCGGGCTCAGGCAGAAGCACACAAAGGTGAGGTGAGGGCTCCGGGAGGTCGGCTGCCCAGAGATGGAGAACCCAACAAGCAAAGAGCTCACACCGCACTCTGAAAACTCGTGTTTTAGGGTCACCTGCATCTTCCAAAAAAGGGTCTGTGTCCACTGCTTTTTAATAAACTTCTGGTAAAACTCCTATGGAGGGGAAGGTCCTTCACATAAACCTTTCAAAAAAGAAGCCTTAATCCCTAACAATAACAGTTTCTCTGGTTGAGACAATAGCAACAGTTGCTAAAATAATTTCATGGGCGTTGTTATGCTTTGCAAAGGCAACTCCATTTTCCGTGAGTATTTTATCTGATTTCTTGCATTTTAAATTCTTAGTTACATCACAGATACTTTTGGTCCAGTTAAGAACAGTGCAGACTTAGAAATCAAATAGGAAAACGAGATTTTGGTTCTCCTGAAGACAGACCTCCTGGGAAGACAGTGAACTTGATGGTTTTATTTTCTTCAGGCCAAAGCAGAAATGCTGGGACCGTGTGCCCGCAACCTAGGCAGGTTCACATGTTTATCAGCTCAGAATGTTCTGGGCTAACACCCAGATTATAAACAGTAGCAAAAACCTGTCCTTCCGCTTTCCTTTCCTCTGTTCTGTGTCGTAATTTTATTCTCTTCAAGGAATAACTTAAAGCACAGTCAGACTGTGTGTTGGAGCAGCCTACTGTCCTGTAGAGGACCTCACACCAGTCGCAGGCGTGGGCTTTGTTGTGACCCACGCTGCCCGCCAGAAACAGAATGACAGCCACATAGGCAATTCTGATTTTTCTAGGAACCACGTTAAAATAAGTAAAAAGAAATGCGAGATTAGTTTTAACATTTTCTTTATCTAAATATATCAAAACCATTATCATTTCAACCTGTAATGAATATAACATATTGATGAGAAATTTTGGATTTTCCTTTGTGTACTAAGTCTTAGAAACCTAACACATCACCATTTGGACCTGCTTGGCTTCAGGTCATCCCAGGTAGCTGGCAGCTCCCAGGTGGCTAGCGCTGCTCGGGACTGAAACCGAACAGGCATCCTGTGGCCTCCTCCCTTGACAACGAGGCCTCTGGCTCCTGGTTCCTTTCCAGTCTTAACGACTGTGGTTCTGTGGCACCCACGGTCCTGCCAGCCACCCTCTTCCAAATGGCCTGGTTGAGCTGTGTCCAGAGAAAGGCAGGTGAAGTGGTCCAGCCCCACAGCAGACAAGAACCAAAGTGCCTGTTCTGTGCCACAGGGAGAGAGAGGCATGGGTCCTGCCACCCAGGCTCTTGGGGTAAAACAGTCGTTATGGCCACTGAGTCCGTTCCCTTCAGTGGAAGTTGAGATGTAGGAAAAGTCAGCGCTGAGAGAGACAGACATCTAGCTGGTGGCCACTGAGCCCAGGTCCTGTCAGCACGCCCCAGCGGCTCCATCCACGCGGCCTCTGGCATGGAACGGGCTGACCTTCGGCCCTGTCGGCAGACTCTGGGGAAGGGATGTCCGCCCTCGGGCCATTGCTGGACAGTTGCGGTGCTGATGGGTTCTGAGGCTGTCCATGAAGGGCGCCTCTTGCTGGCATTCACTTGCCCCGGGCGGCTGTGACCAGACCTCCATGTGAGGGCGCCTTCCACACTCAAAGACCCCTGGAGGCTCTGCTGCCTGTCAGCTCCCCAGCCCAACACTTCAGGAGTCGTGTCCCAGGCCCTTGGCTGAGGCTCTGGACACACAGACAGTCCCGAAACGGGAGGAAGGAGAATTTTACCATCGACATTGCTGGTGCTCAGCCGTGGAAAAGGTAGGGTGTGGGCCATGACTCTCCCTCAGAGGAAACCCCTCATCGCTGGTGGGGGGCTGACTGGGGACCAGGTGCAAGGGGAGGGCCGCTGTCAGCTGGTGCCAGTGACACCGCTGCGCGGGGAGAGCGAGGACTGGCTGAGGGCAGTGAGGTGGTCTGCCATTAGGAAGTGGGATGTTTTCACCCACAATCAGCTTTTTTAGGTAGAAGAGTCTTTGTTTCTGGTTGGCTCATGTAGGTGGAATGTGGCATTAATAAGTTCAAAACAATGTTCTTTTAGCTTTACTGTCCAAAGGCACAGGTTTGAGTCCTGGTCCCTGACTAGTCATTCAGGAGTGTGACTTCTTGGCCGCAGGGGGAGCTGAGGGCCAAATGCCAGCAGTGGGGTGGTCGGCGGTGGGGTGGCTGGTGGTGGGGTGGCCGGCGGTGAGAATGGCAAGCTGTGGGGATGGTCCGTGGTGGGAACTTGGCCATGGGTAGGGGCAGCTGCTCCTCACAGCCCTCGTGAGTTACTGTGAGTAAATGCAGGCGCCAAATTGCCCAGCTTTCTATTTTTAGAGAATATCAGAAATGCAAACTTTACATAACATACTTCAGTTTCTTCTAAGTTTGCGACTGGTGCTTGAAGTGAAAAGCTCTGTGGGACTCAGGCAGACCTGGTGTGGTGTGCTCCGCCGGCCCTGACCTTGGCAAACATATGTGAGGTGCAAAGGCAGTCAGCATGTCCTCGACGGTCACGCGGGCTCCTGGCAGGCTGCTTCTGCCTCGGTTCAGTGTCTCAGAAGTGAGCTATGTGTGACCCACATGAGATGTGCTAGATGGCAGTGTCTGAGGGCAGAGTCCGTGCAGATCACCATGTTCATCAGCTTGAGCAGAAAGAACATGGTAGATCCAGAGAAAGGCCCTACAACGCCTTCCCTGTTCCAAGGAGTGGGAAAGGTGTCACTGAACTTCCTTGCAGTGACAGCGTCGGTCCTCGGATATTTTCGTACCGTGAAGGCTCTCGTGGTGCATGTGAGCTCTAGCCCCGCAGCAGACACGCGGGCCGCTGACTCGCTGACCTTCTGCCTTGTAGGAGGAGTGAGCTGACAAGCCGGCTTCCCTCAGGGGAAGAGCGTCTGTGTGGAGGGGGTTCAGGCACTTGTGCTCTGAACCCTTTTGTTCTTTTTACTCTTTGCAACGTGCATGGCTCTGATGCCAGGGGTATAAATAGAACTGAGCTTCCAGAATGAAGACACTAGATGAAGCCAGCCCGTCTCCACGAGCTGTGTGAAGCACCCTCACAGGACAGGACGAGGGAGTCCATCCGTCAGGAGTTCACTTCCTTCATGAAATTAAAAGTGAGGGTCTGTTGTTGCTAATTTTAAACTCTGTAGGATTAAGAAATTGGTGTGAGAGCTCCAGATGCAAGAAAACACTAGTTTCGATTCTAATGAGGCAGATTGTATATCTGACAAGGAATTCTTTTTATTACATGTTGAATCTAAAACAAACAGACAAAACACTAACATAAACCCAGGCAAAACCCCCCAAATTTCGTTCTAAATCCTTTAGAGGCTTCACTTTGTAAGAAGGAAAAGCTTAGGAGGCAGTAGGAGCTTGTGCTATTGATGGCTTCATCCTGCCAATACGTATATGAGGTGCTGAGGCCACCAAGGCCTCCAAACACAGCTGCAGTGCAGCACTGTCCCCAGCGTGGCTGTGAGAATCATCTCAGCAGGTGGGCGGGGCCAGAAGCCAGACTGCAGGGAGGTGACGACTGGGCAGGCCCCCGAGGTGGGCAGTGGACAGTGCGGGGGGGTGGG
>NW_017731645.1:1957178-1976852 GCF_001890085.2 Hipposideros armiger | reverse complement strand
GGGGGGTGCTGCTTTTCCACATGAAGACAAAGAAGGCAGGCAGCCTGTTTCTTCCCTGAAAGGGCGGGGAAGCTGTGCCTGTACAGGGGGCTGGAGATGGCTGTCAGGGAGCCCGTGGGGCTGGGGCATTTGGGGCAGAAGGTCCTGGGGGCAGGAGGGGAGGGACCAAGGGCACATCTGCAGATTTGGCGCTGGAGGGAAGAGGGGGGACAGTGAGAGGCAGGGTGAGGACGGGGACTGTGTGCCGAGGGTGCGGCCTGAGTGCCCAGGGGAGGCCCCACACTGGGGTGGCTGGGGGCTGGTGAGGTCATTGGAGCTGCGACACAGGACACTGACGACAGGGCACTGGCCACAGCTTCCACTCGTCCTGCAGAGGGCGGCACGCAGGGTCTCCTGCAGGGCTGCTCTGGGCTCTCATGTGCGGGGTCACATGCAGCTGCACGTCTGCTGTGCTGTGTGAGGAGGGTTTGTCACGCCCGTCATGACACTGGTCGACAGATGTCCTGCGACGATTCCGGGGAGCCACCCAGGTCTGACCATAAATCCATGGAAGATTGTCCTGGGGTAACATGGCAGGACTCCGTGCTGAGCCCCAGCCTGTCAGCCTCCGAGTCCGGCCTCCTGCAACGTGGCGCTCAGCTCTGCCCGCCTAGGGTTCCTGTGGCATCAACAGAGTCCCAAGTGGTCACAGGCGTGGAAGGGAAGGTTGTGAGAATTTTTGTTTTATTTTATTTTTTTATTTTAGCTGAGCCATCCTGTCACTTGTTGGCAGCTCAGCGGCAGCTCAGCTCGGGCTGGGACTCGAACCGCTGTTGCTCAGAGCTCACACTCTTGAGCGAGCTCTTAACCAACTGAGCCACTCGGCCGGCCTATGAGAATTTGTAAAGTGTTATTAGGAAACAGTGGCTGTTTATAAAAAAAGGTAGTGACAGCAGTCATGTTGGTGGCAGACAGGCACAGCATTCTGTACACACTCCTGTTTCCGAGCTCAGCCATCGCAGCCGCACGCGGGTTCCGGGGCGCCTGTCCTGCGGCTGTGTGACACAGATGGGCACAAAAACGCTGCTCCTACTTTTGCTGTATTTGCGTCAGTCCCCGGGCAGCTGTGCCCGCTGGAACCCCATGGGCACCGGGTTCGTTCAGCATATTTTTCAAATACAGAGGTTCAAGCTGGAACTCTGTTTCTTTGAAAAATCTTTTTGTTTGGTTAACAGCTTTGGTTGGTTGTGGGCTTTGAGTCTGTTTAATATTAGTTCAAGTCCCAGGATATGTTCCCCACTCGTGGACTCTGCCTGAACCTTCGCCCCCACAGTAAAAGCTGCCTCACGATTCAAAATCCTGAAGTGATACAATTTCAAAGCACCATCCAGTGGAACATTGCAGCAAATTGTATCCCAGCTGTAGTTTGTCCCTCTCTCCAGGCGAGTGAGGCAGGGATAATACCCTGATTAGACAGAGTATTGGGGTGTCCTGGACTTGTCTGAAACACCAGCTCTGCTGTGGGGCCTGGGCGTCATCCTGTGTGAAATCCCGGTGCCATGGATCCGGGAGCCATCTCCACACAGCCCCAGGCTATGCCTGTGTGGCTGCAGGTCACCTGCTGTGCTTGCTGCGGGAAGAGGCCCTCCTGGCCAGGGAGCCCAGCCCAGTGCAGCCTGGGGGCTGAGAGAACGCCCTGCCCACTAACCATGGTGGAGAGGTGAGTGCTTGCTGCTGGAAAATGAAGCGGGCTCCGCGTTAAGTCCCGAAGAGAGTGCAGCTTCCTGAATGGATCGTGTGTCTCCTTCCTGTCCCCAGAGGCCGAGGATACTGTCAAGCCCTGAGCCGTCCCATTCCTTCACCAACAGCAGGCCTGGCTGTCTCAGGCAGCGCAAGCCCCAGCAGAGGCCTCCTGGGGTTCAGACGGGTCATGGGTCCTGGCCCTTCCCCTCATGGGCTTCTCGCCACCCCACGTCTGCCGAGAGCCACTCTCCTCGCCAGGCCTGACGGCAGCCTTGCTAAAACAGCGTCTGACAGTGCCAGGCGGAGTGAATTCCCGCATGCAGCTTTCCTTGTCTCACTGGCAAATGTTTTAAGGACAAATGATGAAAAAACGCCTCCTTAGAACAACAGAAAGAAGGAATCCTTTGTTTCTTGGAATTTGATCGTCACTGTCAGTGTCCCACGGGACTCGGAGTAACAGCGTTGTCATCGGCCACCTCAGCAGGCAGCTAAGCTGTCCAGAGAGGAGATGCACCCCGAGGGACGTGCAGGGGTGGGCAGAGCAAGGTTGGCCATGATGGTGTCTGCTGTGCACTGGACTGCTTGGCGTCACTCAGTTCCTGTGAGGCCTTGTCACTCGACTGCGAAGCCTGTTTCCCATCAGGGCTGACACACAGAGACCTGGAATGCCACTGCTGGGACAGGGTGCTCTCTCTCCATCACCGCTCCTGGCAGCTGCTCAGGTGACTCCACGTGTCAAGCCAGTGCACCCTGAGCTCAGGAAACAGACCCTGGGGTGCTTCCTGTGCTATGTGGTCAGCTCGGGCCGCTGGGAAATGACGGCCCGAGTGTCCGGGGACGGCAGTATTTTGAGGGGTGGTCTCTGAGCAGAAAGTCAAAGCAAGGCTGTGAGGGGAGGTTGTGGAAGTGCTGCCAGGCGTAACTGTGGCTGCTGTTTGAGGGCTACCCAGAGCAGAGCGGGGCTTGGGGTAGGGACCACAAGCACCCGACTCTGGCTGCAGGACGCAGGATGAATTTTACAGGAACCCAAGCTGGGATGGCTGCTCAGGACATGCTGACCGCCCCCCCCCCGCCCCCCGCCCCCGGATACCAGGCGCTCAGAGAGCAGGGGCTGCCCTGGGCCAGGTCTGCAGGCTTTGGAAGCCTGGGTGCCCACCAGCCTGGGGCATCGGAAGCGAGGGAGGCCCAGTGGTCACGGTCACGGATGCTTTCTAGCTGGGCCCTGGAAGACAGGCTTGTGTGTAGCACCTGGCAGCGAAGACGGTGCCCTCCTCAATAATTCTGCCAGAAGCTTGTCCCCCGACTGGCTCTGAGGCAGGTGGCCAGGGGTTGGCTTGGCTGGGACTCAGGTTTCAACAGATGGCCGGGTTCACAGAGAAGGACAAAGCAATTTTAAAAAAGGATTTTCCAAATTAGTTGCTGAGTCAGCCCACTGGGCTCTCAGTCCTTTAAATTGATAATATGCAAGAAGGCGGGAGCAGGAAATAGGCTGATGGCTTTGATGGCCTCCATGGAGAGAATTCACTTTTTAAAGATAGTTAAATCAGAATTTTCGAGCCCAGAGGACTGGTAGGAATCTTGCTCAGCACGGCCCCCTTACGGGCGGACAGAAGGGCGACCACAAAGCCCAGGCTGTGCCCAGGGCTCCTCCGGTTCATTCTAATGGGACAGAAGACACTGAACCGTGTGTGGCGAGAACGTCCACTCTGCTTTGCTGCCGTGTCAGCTTTTATCCGGCTCGGTCTTTTCCTACAAGAATGCGGAGTGCGAAGCAGAGGCAGAGTGGCCCCTGTCAGCACTGCAGTTTCCGTGCGGGGGACTCCGTGCCGGCAGCTGTGGCCACAGAGCTCACGAGCCCTGGGCTTCCCAGGAAGAAGCGTTGCTGCTTGTGTGGCTTTAAAGTTAAGCTTCTGGGTGGAGGAAGTTATGGTGATATTTGCTCTGAAAGGTGGAGGGAGAGGCACTGCCAGCTGTTACCTGGCTTGATGCCTTAGTGCCAGAAAGACTCGTTGCAGGGGACCCTGAGCCCCAAGATGTAGACAGATACCCAAAGGGGCCCATTCTGTCACGTCAGCAGGACAAAGATGGTGACTTGATCACAGGGCTGGTGTGCAGGGCACGTTGCGTTCCTCAGACACCCTCTGCCAGGGATCTGGTTATTTCTCAAAGCTGATTAAATGAACACACAGCTGAGTGTATTCCCAATACTATTGGTGGTGCAAGTTTATGAACAGAAAAATAATATGCAAGATAATTATCTGAAGAAAGAAGATAATTTTCTTGAAAAATATCAAGCTATTTGCAAAGCTTGTAGACAGACTGATCCTGTGAGCTGGGCGTCCCCCAGCGGTGACGGTGCTGTCCTTGTCGTGGGCTGGCCGTCCTTCCTGCCTTCATTCTGCCTCCCTTCCAGCCTGCAGGGGTGTCTGGGACAACATCACATGCTGGCATCCCGCGGACGTGGGGGAGACCGTCACAGTGCCCTGCCCAGCAGTGTTCGGCAGCTTTCACAGCAAACCAGGTACGTCCTCCGTGGGTTCATATGTGGAGGGGTCGGCCTCCACAGAGCAGCAGGGAGTGGGGCCCGGACAGCTGGGCCTCCTGAGTTGAGCTGGTTTAGGGGCCTGGAGCGTGGGGAAAGAAGACACGGCTGGGCACCTGGAGGGCATCACCCTCTGCTACAGAGTTCATTTCATCTTGGGCAGGCATTAAAGGGTAAGGACGGGAGACCAGAAGTGCCAAAGCGCTTTGTGTAGAGTGTCGTGGCACAGCCTGGGGCTGCTCGCCCACCATAGAGAGGGGGCACTGCAAGGCCGTGCCGGTGCAGGTCTTACAGATCTGACATATGAACTTTACCTTCCAGGAAACATAAGCAAGAACTGCACAAGTGATGGGTGGTCGGAGATATTTCCAGATTTCATAGACGCGTGCGTCTACGACGCCCCCGAGGACGAGGGCGAGGTAAGGGCTCGTGGGTGCGGGTACTCCCAGTCTGCATCCAGAAGTGCACACGGCCCCGTGGGGGTTACTGGCCAAATCAAGCAAAGTCCCTATGTCACTCCTGCTGTTGGCATTTGGAATTGTCCGGTGGTCTGTAAGTTTGGAGGCTGGAGAGGCTGGCTGGTTGTCTCCCGCTGCCTGGAACGAGCCTTTCTGAGCGTCCTTTCCACCATGGAGGCTTCTGCCTCCTGTTTAACATGTTGCCGCGATCTGGGCTGTAGAGAAGCTGCGCAGCCATTGTCGCCCCGAGCCAGCGGTAGCAGGTTGGGCCCACACCGGAGCGTCTTCGCAAACTCAGGCTGAGTGTGTCCCGGTCGGTGGTGTAGGGTGCAGGCTGGCAGCTGGTGGTTTGTCTCAGGCGGTGCCGGGGCACCCGTGGCCAGCATCCCCTCAGGTGGGCTATGTACCAGGGTGGTTTAAGGAGGCCACGAGGTGTGAACTCGGGGAGCCCCCTCCTCTAGGAACGTTAAAGCCACGTGTTGATTCAGCTCGGCTGAACTCTGCCCGAACTCTGCCCGGGCCTGTCTGCAAACCTCCCCAGCCCCAGCACACGGTCCCTGCAGCCGCATAAGCTGTGGCTTTATTCTGCTTTCTCAGCAGAAACCTGATAGCCATCCTCCCGTTGGGCCACGTTCATTTACCCACAGCCTGGTGTGGACGGGTGAGAGGCACGGTTCTGCTGTGTGACGTCACAGTGACAGTGGCTCCAGGCTAGACTTCTACGAAAGGGAGTTTCTTTCCGAGCCTTGGTGATGCTCGCCCCTGGGGGTCATGATCACGGAAGGTAGCTTTTCTGTGTCAAGTGTAGTTAACACCCCGCCTGTGTTCAGCCACTTGTTACAAGCGAAGGCCGTGGCGGTGCCTGCGTTCTCTTTGGCCAGCAGAAGGGCCACTTTGGGGTCTGTGTGGATTTGTGCTGCTGAACGCCACCCTGCTTCTTCCAAAGACACAGGCAGTGACCACCACCCTGGGCCAGGCATAGGCACCGGAGGTGCTCGTCCCAGGACTTCACTACAATGAACTGGTGCTTAGGACTTAATGCCCAGAAACGCCCGACCTCGGCTGTTGGTCCTCCCAGGTCCCCCGTTCTGCTCTGCCGTCCTTCCGTCATCATAGCCCTCTGACCCCACTCATTTTGGGGTGCGTTCCCCCGTGGCTTGTTTTGGGGTGTGATCCCCCGTGGCTTGTTTTGGGGTGCAATCCCCCGTGGCTTGTTTTGGGGTGCGATCCCCCAGGGGTTTGTTTTGGGGTGTGATCCCCCGTGGCTTGTTTTGGGGTGCGATCCCCTGTGGCTTGTTTTGGGGTGTGATCCCTGTGGTTTGTTTTGGGGTGTGATCCCCCATGGGGTTTTTTGGGGTGCGGTCCCCCATGATTTGCACATAACTCGGCTGTCCCATCATCAGAGTGCTGCTGGGCCTTAGCGGTTTGCAGTTTCTCTTTCGTCTTCACTGGATCCCGCAAGAGGCCCAGCCGTCCCCACAGTGTGATGTGAGTCCCATGTGAGCTTCCTGGGGCTCTGGCAGCCGGTTGGCGTCCCTCGGCTCCTGTGGCCCATCTGGAAAGTTGGAGACAAATGACAATGTTCCACGTGGTGGCTGATGACACAGTACAGAGCCTAATCAGTGATCTATGGACATCCAACCTGAACTCTGAGAACACGTTTCATGGGAAGATATAAGCGATTCCAGATGGGGGCTCGTCCCAAACTGCTGTTTAGCTGCTTGATATGTCCAAACCAGGACACCATCCTGTCGGCTTTCTGAGAATAAGGCTTTAAATTATGCAGAATTTAGCCCAGTTTCAGGGCTATTCCTGGTGAATGAAGAGTTTCCAGGCCCTGCTCTGAAGACCCTGAATTCTGACCGTGAGTGGGGACTGCCCCCTCCCTCTACTGTCCCCCCCCCACCCCCCACCCCGTGATGACAAGGGCTCCTGCAGTGGTGCGGGCAAACCTGTCCTATCTCACCTGCCTCCAGGTGGCTCTGCTGGATGGGTCAGACCTCCGGCAGGTGTGTGGGGTGGGGCTCTGTCCCGCTGTGCGGCGGCCACACCTCTGAGGTGTCAGGACAGTCGACAGGGGTGGAAAGCAGTGTCCCAAGACCTCCCCTTGGAGCCTGTTCGGGTCCCTGCAGGAGGGCTGGGTCTGGTGCTCATGCGTCCATTCCACAGAGTTCTGACTGTCCTCGGGGCACCCAGAACCCCTCGTGGCTGCACAGGATGTCGCACGTGGACGCCGAGAGCTGACTGCCGTTGGTGGCACCACAGGCGCCTACAGAAGTGAGCCCCCCACTCCGTGTCCTCTGTCTCCCGGGTCACACCGTGGGTGGCAGGCCCAGGAAAGCTGTTGAGGAAACGCCTGGGCTCACTTGGTCCGTGGAAAGGCCTACAACTAAATCCTGTCTGCGTGAAGGACAACGTATCTAAATTCTGATGATTTTCCATCCAGTTCGAAGAGCTATTTTTCTTCTTAATTAAACATTTCAGAGATCCTGCAGATTTCGTGAATGCATCATCCCTGCTAATGGATTAGAAAGTCAAAATATTTTAATGTGTGAGAGAGAAGAAAATGATGGCACAAAACCAAACTGAATCATTTTTCTTTCTGATTGCAATTTCCGTGCTCGAATACTTTGAATATTTGGTTGTTTAGGGGATCACTTTGAAGAAGAAAGCTGCCAGACAAGGACGTGACAAAGGGCCAGGGTCTCTTGCGGCCGTGGCCTGGGGTGGGGGTGGGGGGGTTGTGGGGGGGCGGTTTTTTTGTAGTGTCTTTTTCTGCTTTTGGTATCAGTGTACTGGTGGCCTTGTAAAATGAGTTTGGGGGTTGTGGGGGGGCCTGCCCATCAGTGACCCCTTGTCTCATCAGCAGCTCCCTTCTTCCCAGGTTCATTATTTTAATTGGATTTCTGCTCTCACACAGCCACGCTGTGACCTGGGTGCTGTGTGTGCGATCTTTGTTAGTTTAAGAATTAATTAAATTTAAGGAAAACCAAAATTGCCTCCACAAAAACCACACAGTTAGCTACACATGGTAAGAGCATCGCAAGATAACGAAGTTCGGAGGGGGCGTCCGTGAGGGGAAAGGGGTCTGGGGCCCCAGAGGGTGAGGCAGGCGTCGACACTGTGGGTCCCCTTGTTTGGGACGCGGGGGCCTGAGGCCCTGTCAGGTGGTCTGGGCCTGTCTCCTGGTACACAGAAAACCCGAAGCCAGCATGTCCCCGCCTGGCACAGGTCACCACAGCCACCCTCCAGGCATGTGCCTTGTGCTAGGAGCTTCTCCCTGGCCTCCTATCTTTTAATCACTGGAGAAAGGGTTTAAGGATCCAGGAAGACGTAAGGACCCGCCCCCAGCTCCTCCCTCTGCTCTGCAGCCCAGCCCACCTGCTGAGTGCCACAGAGAAAGGCCGGTCAGTGGCCGACCGCGAGACCCTCCCGCAGGCCCCTGCCCTCATCACTGAGCCGAGGGCCTCCTGCACCCAGGAGGTTTCCTGGCGTGGCGTGCGTCCTCAGCCCCAGCCGGCACCCATCCTCCCATCTTCACCCCCAGCCCTGGGGTGTCCTGACCGGGCAGCCTCGCCGCAGGACGTCCGTGGGCCCTGGCTCCTGACTTCCTGCATCAAAGGCTGTCTTGAGGCTCCCGGTCAGCCATACCCTCAAGCTGGGCTTCTTCCTGGGGATGCAGCGAGCTGGCAACATAGAAACGACTAGACATTTAGCAACCAGAATGAGTCTCTGTGGGCCCCGGGGTGTAATCCTTTCTTGAGTGTCAGGAGTCTCTGGATGAACCTGGGAGGATCAGAGCGGTACCGACCCCCTCAGCTGCACCAGAGTGAGTGTCCTCCCAGCTGCCGCCCGCCTTCCCAAAGGCAGCAGCCCCAGCCACGCATGGGCACCTGTGCGGGGTGGCCGGCGGGCGGCAGGCCGCATCTCCTGGGTCATGTGCGAGCTAACACGGTTCTCAAATACAGGACACTTCAGCTAAATTTAGCCCCGAGGGCTGTTTGGCATTCCAGACTTCCCATGCATCAAGTGGACACATTTCTTCCACATTATGCCATATTCCCAAAATATGTCGCTCTCTCCTCTCAGCCTCAGACTGCTGTGGTAACTCTTGCCCACGGACCGCAAATGTCACCTCCCAAGGTCCCCACCCCTGACAGCAGACATCACACCGCCCGTGATGCTTGTGTGTCTGGCATGCTCTGGCCTCTGGGTCCCCACAGGCCCTGGAGGGACAAGCTGCTGCTGAGCCGAGGATCCGGTCGCCCCACAGATGGCAGAGGGTGCTCCTGGGAGCAGACTTGTGGCCCAGCAGGCCCAGCAAGGCTGGGCACCCGCCCTATTCTGTCGTGGCCACTGGCCTAACTCAGCTTTGGAGCAAGCTCCTTGGGCAGCGGCGGGCGGCAAACGGCCAGAGGAAGCTGCCCACAGTGGGTTCTGAGGCCGTGAGTGCCGTTCTCTCTGCGAGCGTCACCAGGCGATGGCGTGACACTGGGAGCAGGGACTCTGAGGCCTGCAGGATAAGACCGACACAGTGACTGGGACGCAGTGGTGTCGGCTGGCAGTGCGACTGGAGACCTGACTGCTGGGAGCACAAAAGGCTCATCAGCTCCTAACTGAACCTGTAGTGGACACTCGGCACCTCTCCGGGAGAGGCCCACCCAGGACGGCTGAGGCCCGGGCAGCTGCTCCCACAGCCAGGGGAAGAAGGCACAAGAAGTGGAGGTCAGCAGGGCCGGGAAGGAGGCCCAGGAGCGCCCATGAAGGTGACATGATAAAAGGAAATACGAAGAAAAGCTGTCATGGGGAAGGGACCTGGCGGCTTGGGAAGGAGGAGACTGCAGTCCCGCAGGGAGGGAGGCCCAGGGCCCTGCACGGTGACAGCAAGGTCTGTGTCTCCTGTGAGCGGAGGATGGGGATGGGCTGTGTCTGTGGGGCTGGGCGCCATCGGGCAGGACTCAGGGCTGCGGCTGGCGCCTCCAGGTGGGGACTGGACGGAAGGCAAACTTGGACTCTCAAGGGAAGGGGGGGGCTGGGCTGTCAGTAATTGCTCGGGGACAGCAGACATCGCGGGCCTGGCCTGGTCACATCGGAGCGTGGGGTTGCCCTCGGGACACTGTTTAGAAAACACTGCAGCGGAAGCCTGCTCCGCGCTGTCATGGAGGTCAGCGGCCTCTTTCTGGGACCCCGTGCCTCCCAGGTACTTGCCCCCAAAGGCGGGTGGGGCTGCTGCCGACTGACATCTGTTTGCAGGTGTGTGTTGTCCGCATTTTATTTTCTATGCTTTTGATAGATGTCAAATACTTCGTTTTCCAACTGTTCAACCTTAACTCTTATCACAAGATGAAATGATGAAAAGCTGCTGCTATATATAATTCCTCAATCAGAGAAGAAAACAGAAAATGGACAAAAACCTAAAATTAGAATTTCCGATGACATTTTCAGAACGCTAACATGTCTTCTACCTTTTTCTTGACACAAAGTCACAAAGCGCTGCCATCCTGAAGCAAAAGAGCCTGATAAACTCCTCACACCCCTGACCTGTGTCACCTGGAGAGATGTGACCCTCGGAACTGGGTTTGCCTGGCCTCCCCACAAAGACAGCCTTTTGCTGTCTTCACTGGGCTGAGACCCAGTCACGCCCAGAACTGATGGGGAGGAGGAGAGAACACACTCTCACACTCACACACACACACTCACACTCACTCTCACACCCACACATACTCACACTCTCACTCTCACACACACTCACACTCACACTCACATTCACACACACACTCTCACACTCACACACACACACACTCACACATTCACACTCACACTCACATACATATCTCTTGTGCGGGAACACTGTCTTCCTGTACAAAACTTCCTTTGGTCTTAATTGGAATCTGCTCCTTCCTGTTGGCCATGTGGCCTTGGGGGAAAACAGAGGGGTGGGGTCCACCCGGGTTGCTCAACCTCTCTGCCCAAGTGTGTGCTTTTTTTCTCTCTTCTGCTGCATTTTTTTCTCTTTCTGTGGTGTGCATCATGGCCATCAGCAGCCAAGAGTCCCTTGTGAAGAGAACAGTGGCATCCTTGGGCCTGGGAACTGTCCCTGGGTCCCATGCTGGCCACCAGACTCACAGACGTGTTTTTCTTTCTTTGTAGATCATGTTTTATATTCTCGTAAAGGCTGTTTACACCTTGGGCTACAGTGTCTCTCTGACCTCCCTCACAACAGGAAGCATAATTCTTTGCCTCTTCAGGTAAGCACCAGGAATGAACAATTCTGCAAAGAATACAAGATGGGGAAATTATCCATTTAGCTACCTAATCCATCCGAGGAGGAGAGGAGACCATTCCCTGAGGCCTCTCTGAGCGCACGCTAACACAGCTCCCGGGAGGGGCCAGTGTGAAATGGGGTGCCAATATTTACGTTTTTATTTAAACTCTCTGCATTCCTTGTATAAAGAGGTCATACTAGCCTTGCACAAAAATTCAGTTTGACTGCTATTTACTAAATACAGCCATTATGCAAATGCTTTGAAAATACAGAAGAAACAGTACTGCCTTTGAGAAGCACCCACGTGGGGGCCGTCCAGACTCTAGGGAGACCCTGCAGTGTGTTCAAGAGTACGGACAGACGCAGGAGTCAGTCAGCCTGGGTTCAGTCCTGGTCCGTCTCTTAGTAGCTGTTTGACTTGCACAAATTACTTAACCTCTCTGTGCATCTATAAAGTGAGGATGCTAGTGGAGCCTGCTGCTGACATGTGGTCAGTACTGTAGCTGTTGCCTGTGTTCCCCCCTGGTAGTGAGGGTAGAGCCCCACCCCCCAACCTGAATGTTAGCAGCTCTGTCTGGTAACTAATGACATACGCGGTAGCATCTGGTTGGTCCCGGCCAGAGGATAGAGGCTTTGATCCCAGAACAGATGCTTCTGTCTGGGAAAAACTAGTACGCATACTTAGGATTAAATCTATGTCTTAAGCATCACTAGTACTAAATATTGGGTTGTCGGCAAAGCCATAATGCATTTTTGCGACAAACACATAGAAGAAATACGTCATGACTTTTCCGACAACCCAATAAAATGGATGATATTTGTCTTATTTTTACAGGGTTTTGATTACCACATATATTATTTCCTTTGGCTAAAATATAGTTCAAATATTGACTAATATTCAGGTAGAATCAGTGGTATAGCAAATGGAATCTTTAGAACCTAACAAGTAACCCATTGGGAGAGCCACACTTGCAAGTAAAATAAATGAATAAAGAGTCATGGAGAAGAGCGCTGAGGAATCCAGCAAATGTAATGAAGTTATACTTTTCATTTTTTAGGCGTCTCACCTATTTCAGGTGGCTGGTAATTTTCAGAACAAATCAGTGTCTTCAGCCCTGAACCCTACTTTGATAAGTGTGGGAAACAGCTATTATATTCTAGTTCTTTAAAAAAGAAGCACTCGTACAGTATTAATATCTGTTGTACTAGCTTCTGTATTTCACTATATGTCTTTAAAGCTTTAAGTTGTTAAAGATAAAAAAGAAAGGAAAAATTCGGGAGGGTAAGTGGGCACAGGGTAACTTGAACTAGAACATTTTCAGCTTGTTTTTAAAGAGCCGAGCCACCCACATTCTTGATGTCGGCAGTTTTCCTCGGATTCCTACCGCGTGATGTGTTCACTGAGGCAGCCGGATAGCATGTGGGAATTACCGAAAATACGGATCTGATCCTTGAAGAGAACCTCAGGGGTTTACGAGCATAAAGCACAGTCCTCTATACAGGGCATCGTATGCTGGCTCTGCATGTAATGCTGCCACCTCCAGCCACACATATGCCGTCCCCTCCATGCCCCCACCTGTCTCATGTGCCCAGGTACCTCCTCCCTGGACAGCTGTGAGCGCGAGTGGATTCTAAAATGTATTAATTATAAAAGTGACATGCACCCTAGAAAGAAATTCTTTGCAGTCGTGGAACATTTATTCTCCAGAACAGCCCCATAAGCTAAGAGAGCATTAAGTAACCATGTCCTTATTCCATACACAGAGCAAGGGAGCGATTTATCGGTTAGACCAAGTCCCGAAAGGCGCTGAGGGCGCTGGTAGCAAGCACATGCCCGGTTGTGTGTGGGAGCCACGGGCAGTCACTGCAGCCACCATCCTTGGGCGCTCCGGTATCCAGGTACTGGACAGAGCCCGTCTGAGGGCCTCCAGCCTGGGGACAGCAGCGGCGACTGCCAGCACAGATGCTGCCTCGCATTTGATAGGATTCTGTAACTTAGCCCCATCACCAGGTGTTACCCGTTAGAGAGACGAGGTGCCATGTTCCTGGCAGCCAGTTGCAGGGCCTACACCACGCCCTTTGCCTTGGGCAGTGGGCAGGTTCTCCAAAGTCTGACCCAGCCATTGTCCCCGCCACCACGAGAGCAGGTTCCCACCTGGCTTATTTGGAAGCCACACCTGCAGGGCACCCATCGCCCATCGGTAGGTCCATACTTGGAGGTGATGTTTTAAAATGAGCAATGAGTGAGGAACACAATGAAGCTTGGCAGGCATGGCTGTTTGGACAGCTTGCATTCATGTGATGGCGAGAAACCCCAACCCCACTCAGGGGGAAAATGCAGGTGAGAGAGCGGGAAGGGGCAGAGACCAGGAGAAAAGGAAGAAGGGGTGAGGAAGCATTCAGCCTGGTAAAGCCTTGCAAAACTTTTCATAGTCACCCCTACTAGGTATTTGTGCTGTTTTGGGTTTTGTTAAATTCCATTTCTAATTGTTTCTAGGAGGGAATTGATTTCTGTATATTAATCTGGCTTCAGCAACTTCCTACATTCATTTAGGAACTCGGTAATTATTCTGTGAACTCGGTGTTGGCCCCTCCCCTCCCCCACACAGGAAGCTGCGTTGCACCCGGAACTACATCCACCTGAACCTGTTCCTCTCCTTCATCCTGCGCGCCGTGTCGGTGCTGGTCAAGGACGCCGTCCTGTACTCCAGCTCGGGAACCCGGCACTGCCCTGATCAGCCATCCTCCTGGGTAAGGCTGTCCCTCACGGGCTGTCACCAAGAGGGGGGTGGCCTCAGGAACTGCAGCCCCACCGTCCCCTCCTCATCGCCCTGTCCCCCATCTCCGCACTCCCTCTCGTGGGGATGAAGTCCCAGAGCCACCGGTGCACAGGGCCCTGGAGGTCCTGGGAGGATGAGGACAAGGACGAGGGCTCAGACCTGAGAGGCAGAGGGACCTGGCCCAGAGGCCGGGGCTCAGAGCAGGCCAGTCCAGGTCGGGAAGGGACGGGAGTGACACAGGAAGGTGGGCAGTGAGACTCAGGCACCGCCAGGGCCAGGAAGTCACGGGCAGAGTGTGTGCTGAGCCCAGCAGAGCTGGACCCCACGCAGGCCCTGCAGGAGTGGTCAGCGCCAGCCCCGGACTGCCAGTCGTGACACAGGTGGACACGCGCGGTGCTGCTGCTTTGTCCCAGACTCTCATAGATTCTGAGCACCAGACGCCTCCATTGGCGCCTGGGGGGTTCCCTGCGGTGGGGGGTTCCACGCAGCACCTGCTGGGAGGTTTGAGGACTCTGGGCCTGGGTCTTTGACACAGAGAATCCATCGTAATTATTAGTGTCCACAAATGCAGTCCAGGATGCTTCACGCTGCCTGTGACACCCTTCTGCCGGCTGGCCCCCGGTGGGTGTGAGTGGGTCAGCAGAGCTGAGCTCAGTCCGGCCCAGCATTTGCTCATCATCCTCCCAAGCTGGTCACCTCCCCGGATGCACAGCGTCCCCACCACCCCTGGTGGCCTTTGGGCCCTGGGATGTCTGCCTGTCACTCCTGATTCGATCGCAGCTCCTGAGGCCACCGGCTACTCACCTTCTACCCAGTGGAGTCCTCTGCTGGCAGCCGTGCTCCGCACTGAACAGATGTGAGCTAATTAAGTCCTAAAGCTCTTTCTAAGGCACAGATAACAGCCATGTCACAGCCCTGCCAGTGAAGACATTTCTGAGAAGAATTGGCTCATGAGCCCCTGGACTGAATTGATGAAAGGAGCCTGTTGTGATAACAAAGTTAAGGAGACCCTTTGACTGGCACGTCCCCACATGAAAGTTGGAGTGTCCCTCACGTGACAAGGGCTGAGCCCCAAGGCCAGGAGCAGGGACAATGCCAGCTTCCCCGTCACGGGACGCCCCATCACTCCCTGGGGGGACTCAAAGCTCTGCTCCAAGGAGCCCTCCTTCTTTAGCTCTTTATTCAGGGCTGGCATCCCCGGTGAGCGGGAGCAGTGGTGTCACCTCTTTCCTGCCACACAGACCAGGACTGCAGCTCCTTGCTGAGGGGCAGTGAGTGCCCAGGGTGACCCAGCCCCTTGTGGCCCACACCAGGGATCTCTCACTCCTCTGCCCCTCCCAGCAGTGGGGACCCGCCCAGCCATTTCTGGAGTCTCCTCCAGTGCCAGGCTGTGTACGAGGACACTGTTGGTGAGTGCTCAAGAGAGCAATTTGCCCATTTTGCAAATGAGGACACTGGGCTGGAGACCCAGCAACATGCCAAGGTGCAAGGCACCATGGGATCAGTCAGGGCCCCGGCCACGGTGCTCCAGGGCGCCCCGCAGAACGCAGAGCCAGCCTGGTGCGGTGCACGCCATGCTCTGAGCACTGAAATTAGGCAGGAGGGAGCAGGAAAGAGCCCCCTGGGCCCTGGGGGATGAGGAAGAATTGGGACAGCAAGCAGGAGGAAAGGGACACACGAGACAGGAGGCGTGGGGACAGGAGAGGAGAGCCAGGTCTTCCCTTTGTTGTCCCCTCGAGAAGGTGAGGTTTTGAGTAAATTCATCAGCCAGAAACACAGTCAGACCTCAGCACGGGGAACAAGGGAAAACATCCTTTCTTCCAGTTGAGTTTTTGGGGCATTTTTGTTCCCAGCTAGGAGTCCCCTAATATTATTCTCCCAAGCAGGACACCTGAGGCAGCCCCCTGAAAGGGCAAGGTCCTCAAGAAGGTGATAGGGTCTGTTCCCTGTCAGAGAAGGCTGCTGACCTGCCAGCCACCTCTGGTCTGGGCGGGACGGGGCCCTAGGCTCAGCTCTCGAACGAACTGGGCCACACGGGCAGTTTATTCTCACCGAGACCAGAGCACATGGCACATGAGGTCTGCAGTTCTCACAGCCCAGCCCAGGCTTTGCACCCCCACCCAAGAGCCCAAGTCCTTTGGCCTGGGGGAGGACAGGGTGGCCCTGGGCTCTGCAGCAAGACACTCAGCCCAGGCCAAACCCACCTGCCGCTGCTACCCCAAGCGGGGAAGAGGCAGGGTTAGGGGTGCTGGGTCCTCAAGCTGCCCTTGGCCCTCAGCCCAGGTCAGAATGGACACATGTCAGGACGAAGGCAGGTGAGTGGAGCAGAGTGAGTGAGAGCTGCCAGCACACACAGGCACACGTGTGCAACACGCACACGCCCCCTTCAGGCTGTTTGCATCCACTGCTGGAAGGACCGCTGGCTCAGGACCTCGTGTCCTCAAGGGCAGAGCAGCTGTGGACACAGGACACACATGAAGCCACACGAGTGGGCACTGCCCTGGACGTGCCCACTGGGGCGCCCCCCTCTGCGCTGGCTTGTTAGGTTTTTATCTAACTCCTGCAGAAAACCATACTTAGAGAAAATGAACAACCAAATGACCACGATGATAATCTGGATGTTGACCTGAAGATGGGGTGCAGGCCCCCATGCCCCGCCATGTGCTCCCAGACCAGGGGACAAGTCTGGTTGGGGACCTCTGCCCAGTGCCCACTGATCTGGGCCCGTCTCTACCCCGTGTCTGGGTGGCAGCAGATCCCGGAGGCCCTGCCACCCCAGGGACATGGTTTGAAATCACCACAGAAGATGATGACATCAGCAGAGAGCTTGCCACTCCCGAAACCTCCTGTCCGCAGGGTGTGTTGATGGTGGATGAGCAAAGGGAAAGAAATGCAGGCGTGACATTGTCACAATTTTACCAAGAAAGTGGAATCATCTTAAACACACTTCTGTGCTCCTTTGTTCCTTATTCAGCAGGACACCGTGGGGACCCTCAAGTCCACTGGCGCAGTGGTGTAGTGTGTGGGTGCAGCACAATTTCCTTACCCTCGCAGCAGTAACAGGCACCCCTGTAGACGGCGTTCCTCACTCACACGTCTTCATACCCTGGGGCTCCTGGTCCTTCAGACGGACCTCACCAGTGACTGGGCTCAGAGGGCATGTGCATTTTCAACTGGACCAGCAGTGCTTTGCTCTGAAAGGCTGGGACAGCCGTCGCTGTGCCCACAGGGTGCCAGCTGGCTGTCCACACTGCCTGGCAGCACCCATGGGGGCTCCACAGCTCCGCCTCCTGCTTGCCTGGCACGGTTCCCGTGACTGTTCCCATAAGCAGTGACAAGTCACAGTTTACTGAAGTTAGGTTTCCTGTTTTCATGGCTGTTACTATGGTGTCTTTCCACGTAGGATGGCCTCAGTGGGTGGCGCTCGGTCATCTGTGCTGCCCCTCAGGATGACGGGCGCCCTGTCCCCCTGCTTAGGACGCAGACACCTAGAGTGAGGTGGGGGCTGGGAGTGGGGGAGGAGCAGGTTCCAGGGGTCACAGCCGGCCAGCCTGAAATGGCTGTAGGCACGCCCGCCCCAATATGGATGTCCACACACGTGCTGAAGCCTACCTGCCCATCTGTGCATCCACCCACGTGAGTGAGTATTGGGGTGGGGAGGCTGCAGAGACAGACTGGGACAGAGGTGAGCACCACTGTGGGCTCAGTGACTAAAAGCCCTGACTTTCTGTTTGCTCATGAACTTGAAATACCTGGTACGTTTAGTTCCATGAAGGTCTGAGGGATTAAAGTGTGTTTATTTTATATACGACGTGACCTTTTCCTGGTAGAAGCTTTTTTCACAACTCTGGGGGAGGTCATCTGTTTGCCAGTTTCTCCTGTTTTCCCCTTTTTCTTCATCAGGTATTAAGAGAGGGTAGTGAGGCAGAGCAGAAAGAAGGGGCAGGGACAGCCTGGCAGGTGGGGACGCGGGACAGTGGGGCCAGGTGCCCAGGAGGGGAGGTCAGGCCAATGTGCTAACGCCCCGAGCCCACAGCGTGCTCTCCCACTCGGGAGCCTGGGGCTCTCCGGACGGCGGTGTGCAGCTCCCGTGATCCGTGTTTCCCTCCAGCAAGTCCCGAGCCCCGGCGTCCAGCGCGCCCAGGGCCTCTGACACACGCATACCTACCTGCGGCCCACGGCTGTGTCGGGGTGTCTGGCTCCTACACAGGTGGGGGTGCACGTGGTGTAGGCAGCTCTGCCTGCCGTGAGCTGCTCCCCAGTAGGGCCACGTTCTTTTGCTCCAGGTCGGCTGCAAGCTGAGCCTGGTGTTCTTTCAGTACTGCACCATGGCCAACTTCTTCTGGCTGCTGGTGGAGGGGCTGTACTTGCACACCTTGTTGGTGGCCATGTTCTCGCCTGGCTGCCGCTTCCTGGCCTATCTCCTGATTGGATGGGGTAAGGACTCCCCGCCCCAGGCCGTGTGTGCCCAGCTTCCCATCTGACACCCCACAAACCCTCCAGGTTCCTGATGCCTGTCCCCTGTAGGGTGCACTTCTAGTCATATCAGAAAGAGCTTTTCTAGAATGACGGCAGGTCCCCACAGCCAACACTTAGAACCCTGGGAGCCGGGGACCTGGTCTGAAGCTGCTCCAAGCTCCCACTGCGGGAGCGCGCCTGCCTGAGGTGGGAGAGTCGGGAAGGAGGCCAGGGAGGAGAAGGGGCAGGAGGTCCTGCCTTCTTCGGGGCCCAGTTAGCACGAGCCTTGCATTAGCCAGGATCGGGAAGGGAGTGAGGCTGTGGGACCCCCACATTCTGAGCGAGGGGCACCCCTCCACTTGTTGGTGCAACCCCCCCCAAACTTTAGTAACAACACTCACATGTGTTAGGCCTCTGAAGGTTCAGCTTGCAGACACGTATTTAATTGTCTGCACGGCTTAATGAGGCACAAGCATAAGCTTGTGTATATTTATGAAGAGTTTCCACTCACTCCTTTCATCAGAAAGCCCTCGTCCTTGCTGAGAAAGGCCACACGTGTCACTGCAGGCTGCTGCGAGCTCACTGCCTGGGGCTGTGGGTAAGCAGGTGTCTGTCCGCAGGCATCCCCACTGTGTGCACGGCGGTGTGGACAGCGGCCAGACTCTCTTTAGAAGACACGGGGTGAGTGTTGTGCCAACTGCAGCCTTAAGATTGAGATCAGCAAGACTGAATCAGTTCTGGTATCGTTAAGTCGTTTTCACATGGGCTGGAGGAACCTGACCTGCCCCCTCTCCAGGCCTCTGGGGTTACACTTTAGTTTTACCTCCCCAGTAGCAGACTATCCTGCTGAGAAGAATAAGACAAAACTAAACCACGTGACAGAGATAGCTTGTGTCAAGATCTCTAACAGCACAGTAATGGTGCCTTACAGTGGGGGCGTGGGACATGAGGAGGGGGCGTGGCAACCTGGAGGGGTGTGGTAATCAGAAGTCCCTGTCTACCCCACCCCCAAACCCTGCAGGCACCACCAGGTCAGGGACGGATCCACAGGCAGCACATTTATCCAGCAACTTGGTTCATAGACTGGGTGGGAGTGACTTCCTCCTCTCTTTCCAACAGCTGCTGGGATACCAACGAGCACAGTGGTCCCTGGTGGATTATACGAACGCCAATTCTAATTTCTATCCTAGTAAGTAATTTCTGTGTTGAAACGTGAGTTATCTGTTGGGGCGTACACTTGGGCAGAGAGCGAGCCCGCTGTCCTGTGTTCAATATAAACGGCCCCGTTGTGCTCAGTTTTGGAGAGAAGCCCCTCACAGGAGCGGCCAGCTCCGTCCACAGTGGGCTCTGTGTGCTCTCCGGATGAAGTCTGGGGACGGTGACAGGGAGGGAGAGGAGACGGAGCACGTGTGTGGTGTGTGGTCCCTGTGGGGGTGGGGACCTCTGGCG
>NW_017731645.1:1913556-1957073 GCF_001890085.2 Hipposideros armiger | reverse complement strand
GGGGATGTCACAGTCAGGCTGACCAAGTAGACCATGTTAGGGCTGAGGTGGATTTCCATTTGTCCATTTCCTGCCTCAAAGTTAATTGACTCACTGCCACAGCCCAGGGCCCTAAGATACGTGATGCAGCTGGCACACAATGTCCGGCTCTGACCTGGGGCAGAGCCAGGCTGGCAGGTCCTGGCCTCCTGTAACTGTGGTGCCAGAGCCCCGTCCCTGGGAGGAGGAGCCGGCCCAGCCGCCACCCCCTGCTCCCTTGCAGGGGATCACAAACAAATGTTTTGTCTCTCTTTGTGCAGGTCAACTTTGTCCTTTTCATTAGTATTATACGAATTTTACTGCAGAAGCTGACGTCCCCAGAAGTCGGAGGCAATGACCAGTCACAGTATAAGTGAGTATGTGTTTCGATCAGGCCCTGAGCCGTCCCCGCTGCCGTCACATGGCCTGGAAACCCAGAGCAGGGAGGAAGCAAGGGTGGAGATCAGAGACCCAGGAGCCAGCGGCACTCCTGCGGTCAGTAGCTCGTGTGTGACACTGCGGTCACTCAGTGTCCTCCCCGGGGCAGGAGGCTGACCAAGTCCACCCTGCTGCTCATCCCGCTGTTCGGCGTCCACTACATGGTGTTTGCCGTGCTTCCCATCGGCGTCTCCTCCAAGTACCGGATCCTGTTTGAGCTGTGTGGCGGATCCTTCCAGGTATGTGTGGGAGGGGATGGCTGTCCTCCACGGGGTGAGTGGCCTCTGACGGCCTCTGACGACCCTTTCTCGCCTGCAGGGCCTGGTGGTGGCCGTTTTCTACTGCTTTCTGAACAGTGAAGTAAGTCCTTGTCGCGCCTCGGGAACCAAGCACAGATGTGCGGTTTGTGGGGGATTCCCTGGAATGCCCCCCAATGGGGACCGAGAGCCCCGTATTCTGTGGGGTCAGACCCACCCCCAGCAGGTGTTCGCCCAACAGCCACACTCAGTCTTCTGGCACCTCTGGGGCCCTCCTGCTACCCTCCCAGCTATGTCCCACTCAAGGAGGCTCCCCAGGGTGGTCCGCAGGGACCCTGCTTCTGGATCTGTCACCCTCTTACTCCCTGACCCATGACGTGAGTCCCAGAGTGGGAGGGGCCGTTGCACCAACGGAACCCTCTCCTTAAGCTGCTGTCACTGGTGTGTCAGGACCCTTGAGTGTGGCCCTCTGTGGCCTGCCCTCTGAATGTCACCCGTCTCCCATGTGCCATCGTCTCATCGGAGCTGCGGTGGCCTTTCCAAGTCTGCATGGCCCACGCCTCGCTGAGCCCGGCTCTCACACATGCTGCTCAGGTTCCCTCCCTCCCGTCAGCCCCACCCAACACCAGCAGGAGTGACAGGGACTCGCCCAGGAAGTCACCAGGAATGTCACAGGCTCCTGCTCTTTAACCCGCCTGGCCCCGGCTTGCTGCTGCTGTGGCCCCTTCTGTACTCACACGTCCCTCAGCTAGCAGAGCAGAGGGTGGTGGCCATGGGGGGACGCACACCCAGGCCCACCTACAGCTACCAGGTGCCCCAGTGCAGCTTAGAGAGTAGGAGACTGGACAGTGACATTCCTGGTGACTTCCTGGGTGAGACCCTGTCACTTACTGCTGGTGTTAGGTGGGGACTCAGTACTTGGGTGGGATGGATGGGAGAGAGGGAGCCGACTGTCCATGCCAGGCTCCCTTGTGTCCACGGGAGACCTCCTCTGAAAATCTCACCTGTCTTGGGCTCTGGGTGTGTCAGCCACTGTCCTTGGACTGAAGCTCTTGAAACAAGCAGCTCACAGCCATAGGTCCCCATGGTCGGAACACTGTCCTTGGCCCCTTGTCCGAGCCTCCTTTCCTCTTCCCCTGCCCAAGCCCACTCCTGTCTATCCGATGGGACGTGGAGGGATGTCCCCACCCCAACACCCACAAAGGACAGGAGGAGGAAACAGCTCACTCGGGCATCTTCTCCAGGCCCCATCAGCCTCCTGACCCCACTGCCCTCGCCCCCAGGTGCAGACTGAGCTCAGACGGAAGTGGCAAAGCCGGTGCCCGAGTCAGCCCTCCGGCCACAGCCTGTCCATCTCCAGGAACGGCTCGGAGAGCGCCCTGCACTCTCACCGCGGCTCCCGCACCCTGTCCTTCCTGCAGACGGAGACCTCGGTCATCTAGGGTGCCCCCCACCCCCGCCCTCACCATATCCTGACCCCAGGAGCCCACTGGACATCGGGAGCCAACCGAGGGGCACCACTCAGGAGTGCCCTGGGGTAAATCTGGGCAACTCAGGACAGCGGGACTTTGCTTCTCCTATCTGTGGAACCGGGGTTCCCTTGTAACTGACCGACTTCAGTGTAATCATTGTTAACCTCTGGCATTTAGGTAATTTTGTTCATAACGTTTGGCTGTGTAGACGGACCCGTTTTCCAGGAGAATAGGAGACACCTACATGAGTGGCCCAGACGCGGGTCCAGCCTCCGAGGGGATTCTAAGTCTGATGCCTGTTCTGGGGGGGAGCTGGGCCCCTCCTGACAGGAGAAGCTGCTTGTCCTCTAAGTGACCCACGTCACTGCCCCCACCTGGCTCCTCGAGGGACAGCCCCCCCCCCGGTCTGAAGGACATGTGCCTAGAAGCCCACTTAAGACTAACCCGAAATGGCTCCTGCAAACCCCAGCGGACCCTCCCCTCCTGGCCGCCCTCACACCGCTGCCTCTCTCCGGGCTCCCCCTCCCTGTTTCCCCACCACAATAGCTGGCCTGGCCCAAGAAAAAGTGCCCAGAAGAGCATCAGGTGACAGCAGCAGGGAGCAGTGTGTCTCCCCTCACATCTGTCACTCAGCGGGTGGCTGGACAGGGCCCAGCAGGTGTGTTGTGTTTAGGTTTGCAGGCGCCCCGTCACCAGGGCAACACGAAGGCATTTTATCTGGTGGGAACAGAAACCTATTCTCTTTTGAAAGAAAATAGTCTTAACGTTATTTCTGTTTAAATGTAGAATTATTTTAACAAAGTATAAATTGTACTGAGCGCATCTGTCCAATATTGGCAAACCGCAGCCCTGGCTTCTGGTGCCGTGATGTTTGCAGACTTGGGAGGTGGGTCTGGGACAGCTGAGGGGCAAGGACAGTAAGCCCCTTCCGTGTGCAGGGCCCGCAGCACCGACAGGCGCTCTGCCTATGTCTGGGTCCAGTGCTGGTTCTCCCTGGGCACAGTGACAATGACTGGGATGGTGTGGGGTTGCACAGTGACTGTGTCCAGAACATGGAACTGGGGTCCCCACTGAGAAGTCCTGCTGTAACTGATCCATGTGGCCAGCTGGACAGCCAGACCACGTCTCTCTGGGGCCATTGGTTGTGCTTGGGCGTTAGATGTGCATGGGATGCGAGTGGGGTCACTGAGGCTTCCCTCAGCTGGCATCCACGGAGGCCCAAAGCACCAGGAACGGGCCACGTTACCCAGGAAGGGAAGGGAGTGCTAGGAAATCGGTGTTTGGACAGTGAGCACAAGCGGGTGATGAGAGTCCTCGGGTTGCTGTAAGACATCATCATAAATGTGTAAATACCAATAAAGTCTGATTTCACACCTGCAAGCTGCGCAGCCAATCACTGAGCAGCCAATCCTGAGGCCTGAGGATCTCAAATGGAACAGACTCACACTTTGTAACGAGCACTGCCACATCCTGGGGACTCTCCCCACAGCTGAAGCAGCACTGGCATGGGGGCAGGAGAGGGGAGGGTGGCACCCCGCGCCTCCTTGACTGTGTGAAACAGCCACCCCGCCCCAAAGTCACCTATGTCCCCACAGGACATCCTTATTGGAGCAGCAGGTCAGGGGTGGCCCCAGCTCTCCCAGCAGCTCTGGGGTGGGGGCCCTGCACACGGCCACCCCAGCTCCACAGAACCTGAGAACCTGCTAAGGGGGCAGGCTGAGCAGTCGTGTGTGCACATCTGTATATTGTGCACGCACATCTGTATGTGTACGTGTGCATGTGTGGTCATGTGTGCACGCCTGTGTGTGTGTGTGTGTGTCTTGCAGCTAACCCTTAGCCCCATTTATCCCACCGGCAGATAAAATCTATTTCTAGTAAACTCCATGCTCTACAGAGTGCTTTGTTTCCAGAGGAATACAGCGCCCTGCGGAAAATCAGATCGTCAGGAGGACAAACTTAGAGGTGAGCGGTGGACCAGCCTCTGTCGATTCTCCTGACCGAAGCCCGAGGGAAGAAAGGAGGGAAGGCTGGCACACAGCCGCCACCCGGGAGCAGCACTGTGTCAGCCGCGCTGGAGCAGGAAACATTGCAGACACCGGGGCGGGACACAGACCTTGGTGGGACGCGGTGGGTGAGCGCCCCCTGCAGTTCACGCGCGTAGCGTGCACGTTCCTTTCTCACCCAGGATGGCAGGTTTGTAAAGGGCGTTTTTCAGGCTACAGAGATGACACAGAGGAGCTCTAAAACTCCACTATGACAGGCAAACGGAGCCTAGACAGTGGAAAGGCTCTGAGCGCCACCTTCCGTCTGGCCCGTCCCCTCTGGGGGTAAATATGAGTGACTGACTGTGTCCCTGTTTTCCTGTCCGTGCAAACCTCTCCCTCCCTCCTTCTCCTCCATGGAAATTAGGTGGCGTTGTAGGGAGGTTCTGCAACGTGCTTTCTTAGTTAAGACACAGTGTGTGTGTCTTGCCTGTGCACAGATGTGCCTTCCTTGTGACGGCTGCGTGATGCCGCATCCGTCCCCGGGGGATGAATGTTCGAGTTGTTTCACGAGTGCTTTGCGGTGGCCCAGGTGTCCCCACAGGATAAATCCCCAGAAGTGGACATGTGGCTCTGGGCATTCATGAGGTATGCTGGGCAGGTGCCCTGCTCGCCAAGGCTGGGTGGCCCCTCACCCACAATCCTGAGGGGCAGCGGCCACTCTTCCTCACAGAAGCATTTTTTTCAGTCCTACTTTACAGCTGAGCCCCACACGAATGCAGGACCTACTGCAATTTTACAAATTACCTTCTTTATTCTTGGGAAACTGGGACACAACTCAGCGGAGACCACGGTGACGACCACGTGGCACTTAGAGAGGCACTTCTCGCACGTAGACGTTACAAAGCATCTGGGGCATCTTTTATACAGAAAAGTGTTCTTTGGAAGATGAAAAGAAAATGATTTTCTAAAGGTTTAGTAAGGAAAGTGGGGCGGATACAGCTGGTCGGCAGGTGGTCTCCTCGTCCATGAAAACAGCCCAGAGCCGCCCGCCCAGGGGTCCAGCCTCAGGGCCAACACTGGCCAGCCCCCAGCAATTACTGGGATTTGTTTTGAACGACTTGTATTCAACTCCTGAGACTGAAGCAGCAGCAGGAAAACAGACGATTACAATGTAGTTTGAAAACAATGAGAGCAAGTCGGACCACCTCTCTGAGGTTTAGGATCTTACATCCTCCTCTGTGGAAGGTTGTGGGTGATTAACTGGAAGAAAGTAGCACGTAAACTCAATACTCCTTAAAAACACACACTCCCGCGGCTTAAATAATTAGTTATGAGTCGAGCATATGCAACAGTTGTGCTTTTCAAGTAATGTAAATAATTACAATTCTTTGAGATGTCATGTCAGACGATACACTTAAGTCCCCATTATGCATTATACAGTGACTCGTAATTCTGAAGATTTTTACATTGTATGGGTAGAGTCTGTTCTCCCAAGTCTGTCACCACACAGTGAAAAAACACGTATTTGTGTGCTCGTTGCAGAAGCTAGAGGCTAAAGTGACCCACTTAAAAAAGGAGTCACTGTCACACATGTCCCTCACTCCAACGCATCACCTGCCCTGAGGTGTGGCTTTGACCATTCAAGACAATGAATACAAGACATCTAGGACCCTCTTAATGAAAATGTGCGCTTTCTAAGTTGTGGCCGTCATCACGCCTCTAAGTGGAAAAGGTGTCCGGCCATTTTCATCCACTTAATCTGTTTCTCGAAGTTACTCCCAACCGGGCGCTTCATTCCAGGCGCGGGCCTGAGTCACACGGCTGCGGCCGCCACGCTCCCGGGGACAGGCAGGGTCAGGCTCCTCTCCGCCGGTCCTGGGGCGTGAGGCTCGTCTTTCCACGAGGGACCCACACGCAGCCAAGGCCGATGGGCAAGCTGTTGGTTTACTTAGTAGTAAAGCACTGTTTTGGGTCTTTATTTAAATTTCATGTCATAGTTTATACACGTCTTTAAATACAGAGGAAAGCTTCTATTAACTAAGGAAGCACGGATGCACGTATATTAAATTGGGCGTGACGGGGAGGTGCACGCGTCCTCCGGGGGGGGGGCAGACGTGACGTCACGGCGCGTGTCGGCGCCCGGCTCCCGGTAAGACCTGCGATCTGAGCCCTGCGGCGACGGGGCCCCGCGCGCCCCGAAGAGTGTGGGCCAGTCGCGTGGCCTGGGCGCGCTTTCGGGGTGCTTAGAGGGAAGACCCGTGTTCGTTAGTGATCTGTCTGAACCTTCAAGACAAACGAGGCTCGGCGGCGGCTGTGTCACCACCGCAGGTCCTGCTCCTCCTGCAGGGGCCAAGCAGGCGCTGTGGGGACGACAGGGGTGAGGCGGCGAAGCGGCCAGGCTGCGCCCGCAGGCCCCGCCCCTACTGCTCGCGCCTGCCTGTTGCTAGGAGTCAGACACGCAGGCGCTTTGGGGGCGACCGCGGGACACGCCGGGCCAGCGATCGCTCGGTCCTCCGCTGCTCGCTCCTGACGGTTGCTAGGATCGAGAACGCCCGAGCTCTCTGGGTAGGGCCGGGGGAGTTGCTGGGCCAGCGATCGCTCGGCTCTCCGCTGTTCACATCTGCCGGTTGCTAGGAGAGAAACGCAGGCGCGGTGGGGACTGCCGTGGGGCATGCCAGACCAACGATCGCTCCGCCCTCTGCGGCTCGTGGCTGTCAGTTGCTAGGAGTCAGACACGCAGGCGCCCTGGGGGCGGCCATGGAACATGCTGGACTAGCGATCGCTCGGCCCTCCACCGCTCGAGCCTGTCGGTTGCTAGGACTCGGGAACGCGCAGGCGCGCTGGGCCAGCCGCGGGGCATGCCGGTCCAACGATCGCTCGGCCCTCGGCTGCTCATGCCTGTGGGTTGCTAGGAGTCGGGAACGCGCAGGCGCGCTGGCGGCTGCCGCGGGGCATGTCGGGACTACAGTCTTTCGGTCCTCCGCTGCTCTCGCCTGCCTGTTGCTAGGAGTCGGCGACGCCGGCCCGGCCAAAGCTGCACGGTCGCGGGGTGTCTCCCCGGGTCGGGCTTGGTGCGCGGAGCGCAGCGCCGCCTCCCGGGCCTCCGAGTAGCGATGGAGCCCGGAAAGGTGGGTGCACACGGCTTGCGCGTCGTTCCGGGTGCGGGGCGGACTCAGCGGGAAGTTTTCGGAACTTGGTTAAGTGGTCCAGTTCCACCAGTGTCTGGTCGCAGAGTGGCCCCGGGTCCGGGCCGGACTCCCATCCGTGACGCGCCAAGGTCAGAGGTCGGAGGTCAGGGGTTCCGTTAGTCCCGTTAGTTAATTAAAGTTAAGTTTCCTGAGGAGCAAAGGACTGGGCGCTGACAGGCCACAGGTAGACATTGGAGAGGTGAGGAGTGTGTGTGACCTACGCTTAGCCTGAGCCTTGAAGCAACATGTCCGTTTACGTTATGAACTAGCCAAAGGAACACATTCTATAATCATTTATAGGTAATTTTAGAATAGTGAGTAATCTTTTAAAGTCTGCATTCTTATTACCTTTTATTCCGGTAGATAGACAGTAATTTCTTGCATATCACGGCCTATTGCCATTGGCAAAAATGGCCTAACGAAAAAGCAGCCTATTAGAGCTTACAAAATTGGTATTTTAAACTTTGAAAATTCTAACTATATACTTTTCTTTTCAGAGAAGAACCAAAGATGACACTTGGAAAGCAGATGACCTCAGAAGACACCTTTGGGTAATGTATTTTAAAGGAGTGAGCTGGGCTCCAGTTGGACCCTGGGTGGTTTTCTTGGACAGTTTTACCTGGTTCTCAGCATTGCCCAGTTTCGCTTCCACGCAGCTCATTTCAGAGGCGTTTTTGACTCAGAGGTAAACCCATGTGGTCAGTAGCTCTGGGGCTGTCCTGGGATAGGATTTCCTGGCCCAGCCAGCATGTCACCAGCTCAGTCGGATTCCTGCTGTGGTTCAGGGCTTGGCCTAGTACCGTCTTGGCATGGCGCTCGTGTGTGTGTTTATATGTGCATATGTCTGGTCTTTGCCATGTTTTTTGCATGTGCGTCTCTGTGTGTGTTCATGCATGTTTATGTGGTTTGTGTGTGGGTTCGGAGGGAAGTTTGGGGGTTGAGATGGAGAACTGAAAGCTTTCTAATGAAGGTCCTTGTTCTTTGAGGGGACCTGGTGGTTAGTGTTTCTGGGACTTTGTGACACAGCTTCAGACCTCCTTTCTTTCCCTTTCTAATCCATGTGGTATTTTGGATTTGACCTGACAGCGAACGTGAATGTCTTGTAAGCGGGTGCCCGTCGCCAGTAGTAGGAATGCTAAGTGTGGCCCCACCTGCTGTCGCTTTAGAGACATGGTCCGGGCCCTCCTTGCTGGGGTGGGAGCCAGTGTTTTAAGGTCCCTCAGTGAGGGTGACTGTCAGGTCTAGAAACCCATTTCTTTCTCTTGCAGGCTGCACAGTCAGGAAGTCCCAAGGAAGAAAAGAAGCCCAGAGGAAAGAAGCTGCATAAGGAGCCCGAAATGGTCCTTCCTGAGCCCCCAGCGCAGAAGCACAGGGACCCCGACCTGGACCCCAAGTGCAGAGAGAGGGTGGCTGAGAGGGACGGCCACCCCAGCAGGGAGAGTGCTCGCGGGGAGAGAGACCGCGAAAAGCTACGGGAGAGGAGGCGGGACGCCAGGGATCGGGACAGAGAGAGGCTTCGTGACAAGTCCCGAGAACAGGATGCAGACAAGCTTCATATTCGAGGCAAAGACAGAGAGAAGGACGGAGACCGCCGAGCATGCAAGGAGCAGCCCCGGGCAGGCGCACACCGCGACCTGCTGGGCGGGGCGGGGCAGGGGCGCAGCAGGCGGGCAGGTGCGTGTCCCTGCGGGGTCTGCGCCGCCGTCGCCCAGGGGCTCCATGTGCCGCTGGCCAGGCTGAGGGGGCCGCCCCCCACTCGTTCTCTCCTGCTTTTCATGCTGGCTTTAGCTTTGCATTTGGTTACACACCCGTTGTCGTGTGTGCTTTTCACGGTTGTCTCATTTTGATATTTTTAAAACTCATTTCGTGACTGTAAGGAGCAACAACTTTGTAGAGCTTTGTTGCTGAAACATGTTTCAGACTGATGCCGTTATGATCGGCTGTATTCTAGTTTTGGTTTAGATTTTAGAACTTTCCAATCTTAGGATTGCAGAACGTGTTCTAATTGGAGAATATGTGTTCATATGTGTTACTGTATAATTCGTAACTCAGTGTGTACAGTAAAGAGTACAGCAAGGTGGTAGAAGACCTTTTGATGTGCTAAAGTTTGGGAATGTTACAATTATGTTTTGTTTTCTTTTGGTAGTAAGTAAAGCAAGAACCGAAGGCAGGGAAAGGAAAGATGAAGACTGTGAAAGAGGAGATGAAGAGAGAGAAAGAAGATACCGAGAAAGAAAGGTATGCACACTACGGCCCCTAATACTGCAAAGCAGATGACACGTTATTGGCAGGGGCCTTGCTGGAAAGTGTTGTAATAGAATTCAAGGCCTGAGACAGTTCCCCGTGTGCCATCAGGAACGCCTCCTCTCACTGGCAAGTGTGTCTCATTCTAACAGTAATAGTCAGTTATTCTTGAAAATTTAGAAAATACAAACAAATTAGGAGAAGAAAATAAAAATGAGTCCCCACTCAGAGTAATGTTTAGGTAGAAACCATACACGGGACAGGTCAGCAGCTGTTTACCCAGCTCTCCCATCGCATGGGTGGGCACCTGTCACCCGGAGGGCACTGTGTGGGGACTCGCGTATCTGGAGGCCCTGGCACTATCCCCAGATACTGAGGGACGGCTGTGTATTTGCGCACGTGTGTGTGTGCATGTGTATGTACAGTAAGCTTTTTTTCTTAAGTTAGATTTTCCTGTTCTGTAATCCATTTATGCTGAATACATTTTGAGTGTTTGTCCAAGTTAATTTCTCTGTAATGTTATGTCAATCCGTTCAGTGACATGGATGCCATGGGTTTTTTGGACACTTTGGTTGCTCCTAAGTTCTTTGATTGTAAAGCCCACTGCGGGGGGATGAACTTGCCGCATTTACTCCTGATTATTTCCTCACGACTGGCTGTGGAGGTGGCCTGGCTGGGTCAGAGCCACTGCACAGAGCTGTTCTTATGTGTGTCATCGGGGGCACCCTGGCCATCGTTGCAGCTGCTGCTCTTTGCTGACGTGATTCCAAAGGAGGGGCGCTGGGAGCATTTTGTGGGCATTGGCTGTGCTGCCGTCAGTCCCGGTCATGTGTGTTTGCGTCCTGTCTCAGGGACTCGTAGTTACTTCAGAGTACTTTGAAGGTTGGCTCTGCTAGTCATTGAGGTTGCTGCTTCCTGGTTGGTTTGAGTTTTACTTGTGGAATCTCCCTGTTCTAAGTAAGGTTCAAATTATGAAGCAGTCCTGTCTGTCCGTCTTTCTGTTGATGTCATGCTCAGAAGCCCCTTCTCCATGCCCATGTTCTGTATTTTGTTCTGGGGCCTTAGAATTTCTTAACACTGAAATCTTTAATCCAGGAGTTTACTCTGTTAACGGGCTTCAGGGGCTTGTCAGTATTTTTTCTTGGGGAGATAAGCAGAGTAGGGGGTCGGGCAGGGCACAGGAGGCATGGGGGTAAAGCATGGGGCGCTGAGACAGGGAGGGGCTGTGACATGCGAACCCTGTGCTGTAGAGGGGCGTCCAGGGGTCACCGACCGGACGAGAGCAGAGGACAGTATGGTTTTGGGGTTCTGTGAGGCTGCTGATGGCACTCTGGAGTGGCGAGTCTGTTCTGACCACCTGCACTGCAGGTCATCTTGTCACTGTGACGGTGTCACCTGTTGTTACTGAGCACAGCAGCTTGGGTACAGATGTGACAAAACGATGATGCCAGATTTAAGACTCTCCCTGTGGGTGAGGGCTGGCGTGTGAACCGCCAAGGGGGAGGAGGTACACGGTGCCCAGCCATGGACGTCACACTGGTGTCACAGGAGCGGCTTGCGTGTTGGTGGAGCTCAGGATGCGTAGGAGTTGGGGAGAGGGTGACAAGAATGACAAGGATGAGGCTGGAGTGGAGAGGAGGGGCCGGCCTGGGTGGGGCCCTGTTTGCCGCGCTGAGGAATGGGGATGTTGTCCTAATCAGGTGAGGGCAGTGGCTGCACTGTTGCCGTGGTCCTTAGGACTGGGTGGCTAGCAGCGTCTCCCGGTGGAGCAGTGCCCTTTCCAGAAGCACGTGATCAGAGTAGTTTTTATTAATAGGATGGCACCCCAGCAGGAGAGAGGACTGGGCGGCAGGAGAAGGTTTGCAGCTCTCCTCGCTGTTGTCATAACATATAAAAGCTGCATTCCGTGTGTCACATGCTTACGTATTTTTCAATGTCGCTTCACAGTTGCAGTATGGTGACAGTCAAGACAATCCTCTTAAGTATTGGCTTTATAAAGAAGAAGGTGAAAGGCGGCACAGGAAGCAGAAAGAACCAGACCGAGAAAAGAAACATCGAGAAAAAATCAGCACAAGGGAAAAAAGAGAGAATTATTCAAAAGAAAAAAGTAGTTCGTTCTCTGACAAGGAAGGGGAAGAAAGACACAAAGAAAAGCGACATAAAGAGAGCTTTCACTTTGATGACAAGAGGCACCGAAGGAGCCTGGATAAGAAAGAGAGATCGTCGAAAGAAGAGCATAAGAAAAGGGAGCTCAAGGTACTATTTTGTTTCGGATGCTTGTTGCCTGTTAGCTGTGCCGAGGGCCGCACTCCTGGAGGCGGTCTGTCTTAAGTGTGGTGGTGGAGGGGTAACTCTTGGGGCCTGAAAGTCGGCACCTTGGTAAACAACATGATTTGGTCTTGGTCACGTGATCAGTGCGTAGGTGAGCCGAATCTGATTATAGAGGGATGTGCTTTTATCACAGACATAGGAGTCTGCCATAAAACGTTCCAATTTAACACTAAAGAGGAAGCTGACTTTTTTTAAAAGTGAATCATTTAGCAAAACGTTTCGACCAGAATTGGTAGAAGTTTGAAAACAAAACAAAACAGAACATACTCAAAAAGTCTGCTGATTGCGAAGGGTCTGCTTTTCCTCCCAAGCACGTGGTTGGAGTCTCTGTGTCTGTTTGGTGTTCCCGCCCTCGTGTTAGTGCCCTTTTTTCCTGTGTAGCTTTTTGCTGTACTGGTTTTCCAGACTCTGATGTGACTGTGACTTGGTCCTCCTGCCTCTTGGTGGCACTCCCTCCTGCAGGGTGGGGCTGTGGCTGGTGCCTGTCCACCACCGCGGGGGCACGTCCTTCACACAAACGCGCCTTAGTAACATGTGCACACTTCTGCCCCAGGAAAGGTTCTTCTGACGGCTGACAAGCTGCCTTTTTCAGATAGCTGTTTCATATTTACTGAGTGCCACTGTATGAGCCACTGTTGTAGGTGCTGAGAACAGAGCTTTGAAGGACAGACTCTATTTTCATGGTGCATATATTTTGTTGGATAAGGAAATAAACGAATGAGTCCATAGTGCTGTGTCAGGAGTGGGCAGTGAGCATCATGGAAGTGACATTGTCCTTTGCATTGACTTTCAGGCCCTCAGAGTACACGTTCCAGCTCAGTGCTGTGCTAGCTGCTTAGTGGCCGTGGTGATTGATGTCAGTGGGCACTTAGCATCAGGCGGGACAGCTCCCAGGGCTGCTGTCCTTGGTTAATGCTCGCCTCCCTGTCATTTTGGTGTGTGTGTCTCGCATTGTATGTGCCCTCCAGCTTTCGGTTAGATAGAGGGGATGACGCAGCATGGCACACAGAGTAGCAGTATCTCCTGAAGGCACTGACCAGAGAACTTTGTCAGAAGTACCGGTGGTGACCCCGCCTCTGCTGAGTGTGCGTCCTGACCCCGGAGAAGCGATGTGTTGCATCTCCCTGATGTTGTTTTCAGTCCAGGCCCCTCCAAACCCTCCCACACGGCTGGGAAACCAGGTGCTGAGCTCAGGCTCCAGCTCTGCCAGATGCTGTGTCGCTGCCTCCGCAGTGTCCTCAGAGTAGAGATGACAGGCAGGACTGTGTGATCACCAGGCCTTGCTGGACAAGTCACCTTGCTGCCTGCAGCCTGTCCAGCCAGCACCTCTGGGGTCAAGGCCCCTCCAGTGTACAGTTTCTTTCCCTTTTAGGTTTGATTCTCGTAATTAACTTGGATGCCTTTTCTCCTTCATATCCAGATAGCCACTAAATCATAACTGTTTCCTACCCAGCACTCCAGATCTCATTCTTTTTCCATTCCAGTCTTTTTTTTTAAATTTTATTTTAAAGATTTTATTGGGGAATTGGGGGATGGGAACAGCGCTGGGGAATTGGGGGGAGGGGAACAGACAAGTTGCTGTCCTTTTGTGCTTCAGTCTAGTTGTGGAGGACGTCGCTTCACTGGCCCATGTTGGTATGATCATTGCGCTCTTCCCGGGTGAGGCAGATGGGTCGCCAGCCACTGGACAGCCACTCACGGCGGCTCTTGGCAGCTCATGCTGGCTGCCGGCTGCTGACTGCTCACAGTAACTCACGGCAGCCCAGCTCCAGGTCGAGCTGTTGTTCACCATCTTAGCTGTAGAGGGCGCAGTGTCACTGGCCCTCATGTGGGATCCGAACCGGGACCCTGCTGTTTAGAGCTGGCGTTCCAAGCCAACTCTTAACCAATGTGCCACTCGGCCGTCCCTCCAGTCTGTTTTATAGACTGATGCCAGACCATTCTTTCTGTTAAACATGTAATTATACTTTTTTTCTGATTAATTTTAAATGATTTTTAAATGCAGGAAGAATTTTAAAAATTACTTTTGATTCCAGACTCAGGTAATCCGTTCACGTCACATGTGCATGTGCCTGCAGTCCCTTTTGCCGTCCGTAAATGAACTTCGTAAAGTGCAAAATTGGAAACAAGCTATTTATTTCTTTTTATTCTGGGAATTGCATTGTAATGGCCATCTGGTGTCCTGCCGTGTGCTCATAACCTCATTTACTTAATAAGTAGCCTGATAGTGAATACTCAGGTCACTGGTATGTTTTCAGTATTATAAGTTATTTTGTGAGGGACACAGTGAAAATCTTAATACATGTCTTTGATCATTCTCAAGGAGTCGTTTCCTAGAAGTAGGATTTGTAGGTCAAAGAAAGTGAATATTTTGGGCTCCTTTTAGGGCTTTTGGTACGTGTGTCACCCTCCAGACTGACCTTTCCTGGTGGTAAGCTAAGCTGCATTCCTCTGCCCTGGGCTTCGGGGTGAATCCTAGGTCTGCAGCCTTTCCTGCTGGGCAGGCGCTCCTCCCAGGGCCCGTGAGGGGGCGGGCCTGGTCTCATCCCCCCCATGCCCACTTCCTGCCAGCGCTCACTCAGCCGTGCCTGTTTACACAACTTAGGAGTTTTTATTATTAAAAACCCACTTAATTAACAGCAGATTGTTTAATTTTTTTTTCTGTAGGTACATATATCTGTGAAATAGCCACATTCTGTGTGTTTGAAAGTTTATAGTTTTAAGACTAAGGAACTAGTCATATTTATCTGAAAATAATCTGAAATTGATGACTGTGAATTTCTTTTATTTCTGAGGTAATATGTAATCACCCCTTAGTGTATACCTTCATTCATCTTCCTTATGTTAGTTAACTAACATAAATAACAGTAAAAGCAGTTATTTTAAGAGATGCCTGTAGCGTTGCTGCTGCTGCTGCTAGGTTTTGAGTCCACGCGTGTTGTAGAGAGTTGACTCATTACGGTTGCTTCATTAGATGCGCTGATTAATGGCGACGAATGTTTTTGCTTGACAGAACGGTGAACACCGGAACCGAGGTGGAAGCTCAAGGACAGATGGGGCTGGCAGCCAGTAAGGAATATGCGTCCTTCGGTTGGTGGTTACCTGTAGCAGTTCTTAGAGAACGCCTTAAATTGAATTTTTCTTGTTGCGTCTAGTTCTAGCCAGTAAATGAAAACGAATTATACATCATTTACTGTATTGTTTATTTTTGCAGTGTTCATTGAAAACTAATTTTGCTTTTGATCATATTTGCTTTCTAGGCATGCGGAGAGCTTAGTAAGGAATAATGGGAAAGAAAAAGACTCGAGAAGGAAGGTGAGGCACTTGACATTGACTTTCCTTTGCGGTGCGGTTCGCCGTCACCTCGTGTGTGTCTCCCCTCGAAAGCGGAGCCTGAGACAGACCTTGTTTGCAGGTGGTCTATTTGAGTGGTGATTCCGGGAGGCATGTAAGAGACACACTTTAGATTAAAAGACTCAAACAGATGGAAAGTAAATAAATGGACCCGTTAAACCATCAAACTGCAACTGTAACAGCCTGACTGGCTGTCCTAGTGTCAGACATTGACAGAGTGTCATTGACTGAGACAAGAAGTGTAGCGAGAGGCAGAGGGATGTGTTGCAATGATGAAGTGATGAACTCGGCAGGAAGGTGCCATACCGAGAAACAAATACATCCCTAACAAAAGAGCCCCAAAATACGAGAAGCAGAACCCAACAGAATTAAAGGGAGCATAGAAAACCCCGTAGTGAAGGAGACTCGAGCACCCCCTTTCACTAATGGCACCACAGCACTTCATGCTAACCAAGTAGACAGCTCAGACGAAGGGACAAATTCCTGGAAGTCATGAATTGTTGAAACGGCCTCAAGAAGAAATGGGACGTCTGAGCAGACCTCTGCTCAGTAAAGACACTGCGTTAGTATTAAAAATCTCCCCACATAGAGGCCCAGGCCAGACGCCCTCACTGGGCCATGCTCCCAAACACTTGTTCATACTCACACACACACACAGTGCCCCTCACGGAATTGTGTCGTGTTCTGATTCCGTGTGTGTGTGCACGCGTGTACCGAGACCCACGCCTGTTGCTCTTTGCAGCGAGTGTGTCAGCATTGCCAGCCCTGACCATTTTCCATAATGACTGTTTAATAACTACCAAATGGTATACTGTGGTGTGATAATTATCATCAAACCATTCTCCTAGGCTTTTGTTTTGTTACTATAGATAATGTGGCCAGCAGATTTTGGCTTCTGTTATTTCTAAAGAATACTTTTTTTGCTCCTTTGATGGTTATCTGAAACCCATACATATTTTTATTTATCTCTTTATTTTACACCCATAGCCACAAACACATAGTTTTACATAAAATGAGGTCACACAGCATGCGTTGTTTTGATGTGGGCATGTTTTATTCATTTACTTATTATCTGGCCACAGCCACACCGAAGGAAAAACGTTAGCCTGACACACATTTCCTTCCATGTAATCTATTTTCTTACACTATTGAAATATGTTTGGTTTTTCTATGCCTTTTTTCTGTTTGACACATATACTGTGTTTCCCAGCTTGTTGTGGGAGTTCCTCTATTTCTAATGACACAGATTTCGCATACTTTCTGTGGATAAATTTCTTGAAGTGGAGTTATTGGACAAAATACATAGTTTTTTTTTAAACATTTTCCTTATATCATCCAAGATTTTTGTAAGCTCTCAGTTAGCATTGTTCACTAGAATTATAACGTGAGCCACATTTGTAATTTTAGATTTTCTAGCAGTCACATTAAAAAACTGAAAAAGAAACAAAATCAATTTAATAACATTATATAATCCAATTATTTCTTAAATATTGTCCTTTGAACATGTAATCAATAAAAGAAATGCCCAATGAGACGTTTTACATTCTTTTTTTCACCAAAGGAACAAAATAGGTGTCCATTTGCCCCTAAGGAGCAGAGTGACAGTGAAGACACCAGGCAGCTGGCGGTGACTGTCCCTAGGGCTCGTGTTGTGTAGTGCCATCTGGGGCTGCCTGGGTTAGCTCTTCCATAGTAGATGCCTGGAGAGCCTCCAGCACCCCAGGATACTTTTCTGGGCACAAGGAAAACTATTTTTTTGTGATAATATCCTGTGCTGTCCCCAGTTTTATACACTGACTAGTTTGGGGCAGTGACATGTAAGAGCTGGGCCTTCCTCCCGCAGTGGCCACAGCAGGGATCATCGTCAGCCTCCTGTGCTGGTGCAGGGCCATTTTATCTACTCCTCTCACTGGCATAGAAAGTAGGTACCACGATGTACCCATTGCTAAGATGGGAAAACCGAGGCACAGAGAGCCTAGGCCACCCTGTTTGTACCGCTCAGAGCCGGGACCTGGGCCCTAACTGCCAAGGGCAGCACCTCTGTGGGAGGAGCGGGTGGGCTGTGTGGGTGCCCTGGAGACCCCCTGCTGGCTGACACTGCTCTGCTCTGTCTCCCAGCACAGCCGTGACGAGGTCTCCTCAGCGTGGCCGCAGACTCAGAGGCAAGGACGTGAAGAAACTGAGGTGAGGGGGTGCGTGCTGCCCACACTCGCTTTCTCTCGTGTTTCCCTGCGCTCATGGAACCATTTCATTAGGGCAACTATCTCCTTTGGACAGCAGGGCGTTGGAATGAAGGGCTGGAAGAGGTGTTATGTGATGTGTGCTCACACTTGGGTGGTCGTCGTGTGGGAGGCAGTCTGGGTCACAGGGCAGGAAGGAGGTGACTGGCTTGCTGGGCGTGGGGTCCTCCTCCCCTCCGCATGGCAGAGCTTCAGGGGACGGGCAGGCTGAGGGAGCAGCTGGCCTTCTCACCTTCTGTGCATCGGAGTGGGAGAAGTTCGGGCAGAATCGAAGAACTTGAATACAGACGTCATGAAAGACGTGAGTTGGGCCACTGTCGGCGAGGAACGTTCCGGGTAACAGAACTTTTAGAAAGGTGTGCCCGACCAGAGAGCACAGCGGTGGTTCTGTGGCTGTGGAAGAGAGGGCTTCTGGTCACTGAGGAGTCTGTGCACCGACGGGGAGGCCGACAAGGCTGTGCTTGGAGCCGCGGGGAAAGGGCGCTGAGCTCTTGTGAGGGCACCGGCTTGTCACCGTGCCCAGCGGGGGGCCAGCCTGTCCCGCTGGGCAGAACGTGCACTTTGGGCACAGACATGCTTGCTGAGAGGGCGAGAAGTAGCACGTGGCAGTCGGGGTCACAGGAGAGCAGATGAGACTGTCTGTGTGATAGATGCATGTGACCTTCCCTGTGACTTTACACGATCACATGCTGACAGGACCTTTTCATGGGGCAGCTTTTCCTATAAAGTATTTGCTCAAAGTAACGCCCCCAGTCAGCCCTGGCCCTCGGCGTGGCACTGAGTGTGCACCTGTGAGGAGCATTTGGCCGCTGGCCTGACCCTGGTCCTCCGGTAGTGTCTAGGCTCAGCAGTCACTCAGTGGGGGAGGCTCAGCAGTCACTCAGTGGGGCGGGCGTGGCTGAGGCGCCCAGCCTCTTGCTGATGTGCCATGTCCCGCCCTCCCCTATTCCGCTCTACCTCTGCCCCCGTGTTGCTCGATGGCTCTGACATCTACTCAGATCTTACCCCGAAAACCCAGAGCGTTTCCTCCTTGCCGCAAGCCCAGGTCCCCTTTGTTCACCTGGATTCTTTTTTTTTTTTTTTTTAGCTGAGCCATCCCGCCACCTGTTGGCAGCTCACGGCTGCTCAGCTCGGGCTGACTCGAACCACTGTTGCTCAGAGCTCAAACTCTTGAGCGAGCTCTTAACCAACTGAGCTACTCAGCCGGCCCTCACCTGGATTCTTGCAGCTGCTCACCAGCCCCACGTCTGTCTGCCTGCAGGTGTCAGAGGCCCTGTTTACCGGCTGCTGTTCTCCCTTGAGCCCCTCGGGCCAGTGTGTGGTATATTGGGCCGTCTGCTGTAGGCTGCCGGGAGCTTTGAAAGCATGTGTGGTGTGGTCATGTTTCTTGAAAGGCTGCCTGTGAACAGGACGGGACCAGCAGGAATGGTGGGTGCTGGGCTGGGGAGGAGAGCGGCCTGGAGGGATGCCGGAAGTCGCTCCCGGTGGGGCGTGGGGCCTGTGCGACAGGAAGTGCAGGATGGCCTTGAGCAGGACGTTGGAGAGCAACGATGGGGAAGAGGAGGAGCAGCTCTTGGGAAAAAACATGAGTTTTCTAGACACAGATTTCATTGCTGACACCCTCTTAGTCTGGAAAGCTTAGCCTGGAATGTCCTCTTGGTTGTCCTGGCAGATGGCCTTAGGGTGTTCTGTGCGGCCTCCGCAGACCTTCGACTGAGCACACCTCCCGCTGCAGGACTTGGCAGGTCCCCGCTGTTCAGCCCCAGGTAGCAGGTGATGAAATTCAGGCTTGGAGTGGTTAGGTGATAGGCCAAGCACGCTCGGAGTCTGAGGGCAGGCCAGGGTTTGAGCAGCCTGTGTTCCCCTGGACGCCAAGGACGGGCCTTGCTGACTGAGCCTCCTCCCCTGAGAGCCCGTCGTTGGTGTTTCAGTCATTGGAGCCTGTGACGTGACTGACGTGTGTGTCTGTCCTTGGCAGTGCACACGTGGGGGTATGTTCAAGGGAAGCCGACGAAATAGGGGCGATGCCGCAAGCTTGGGATTTATTTGTGTAATACTTTTTTTTCCTTTGGCCATCCGAATCACAGAAGTTTCTCAAAAAGGATATGTTCTTAACTGTTCTTTTTGTTCATACGTATAAATTAGTAAACTCTTAAAGAGTTTGAAGTTAGGTTATGTTAGTTTTATAAATACTTACACTTTTAAGTTAACAAATTCAAATCAGTCTCAGAAACCATGTATTTTCCCAATCTGTTTGCAAGATTCAAATTTATAATTGAATTTTTTTATATGTTTGATTTTTACTTCTAGGAAATTGAAAAGGAAGACACTGATTTAGAAAACGTTGGAGCTGATGAATATACGGCTGATTTTGAAGTATGTATAAAGGTTAAAATTTTTCTTGGCTTAAGTATATTTCAGTCTCTTTGTAAGTTACTCCTTTTGTTCCTTGGTGTTACTCCTGAGCTCACCGAAAGGCCTGAGTTTTCTGGCGTCTCGCTGAGTTTTCCTTATGACTGCTGTCTTGGATTGTGTGTCATTTAAGTCACAGTCTCAATGGCTTTGCGTTTGGTTTCTGTAGACGTGTCATCATCCTAGCTGTCTTGGCTCACCGTATGTGATGGACTGTTCCAGGCCGGGGGATTGGAGGTGTGGGCTGTTTTCTGGTTTAGGCATCCGTTTGACCTTGACCTCAGCAGGCCTTTGTTTTCAGCAGATGGCGCTAGAGAGCGGGCGTGGTTTCCTCTTACCTGCTGGGCTTGCCCCTCCGGGTCGGTGGGGGATGTCCCTGTGGTCCTGGGTGACTAGCGCGGTGGGTGGCCTCACTGAGTCCGCTTGCCTCGGCTTTGGGGCACCACCTCCATGGTGGGGGGAGGTGGTGGGGTGTGGTGGGGGGTCGCGAGCCCGGCTCTTGCCGCTGGCCCCTGTGCTGCAGCCAGGAGGCCTTAGACGCGTCTCCGTTGCTGCTGATCCCGGCTCCGCCACAAGGCGGGGCGGGGAGCCGGGTTCTTGGCGGCCACGCTGCTCCCGCCCCACTCACCCTGCTCTGCCGGCCGGCTGGCTCCCCCTCTGCTGCCCTCTTAGCTGGGGCCATGGCGCTGTTGCGCTGTCCCTGCGGACCTGTCTTTGCCCTTCCCCGGTCTCCGCCCCCCACGTGCGTTCCAGAGCCCCCACCCTCAGTGGTGCTGGCACGCGGACCTCTCAGGTGCGCCTGTGTTTTGAGCAGAGGGACCTTTTCTGGATGATACGTGAGAACTTGTAAATGTCAGGGGAGAGAAGGGGCCTTCTCCATCCATCGCCATGCCGATGTCTCTCTGATTTCGTGTGAGTGTTCTTTCAAGTCAGTTTGTCTTAAAGGTTCCAAAAGCATTGTTATTATTTGCAGGACTATGAAGACGACTTTGAGGTTTGTGATGGAGATGATGATGATAGCACCAACGAGCCAGACTCTAGAGACAAAATTGAAGAACTTCCTCTAGCCAGAAAAAGGGAGATACAGGAAATTCAAAAAGCCATTAATGCAGAAAATGACAGGATTGGCGAGCTGTCCTCGAAGCTGCTTCAGAAGCAAGAACGTGTGGAGTTTGAGCGGGACTCAGGGCCAGGTACGTACATGAACACTCTAGAGTCCCTGCTTGCGAGAGACCACCATCTAACCCTGTGACGGTCACAGCGCTCCCTGCTGAGTGAGGCTCTGGAGGGACAGTGATCATAGAGGGGTTGCAGACTGGCCCGGCGGCTGCGCCTGTGCCAGAAGCCCTCAGGCGGCGTCCCCAGCCCTGTCCCTCCCTGTCCCGTCAGCCTGCCCGCCTGCAGCAGGTGCTCTTGTCTTTCTGACCCCGCCGCGGTCCTGGAGTTTCCTCACAGGAGTGGGCAGGTGAGCACCTTTGTGAGGTGGCAGAGGTCGGGGACGTGGCCCACCAGGCCTGCTTCTAAGGGAGCCTTGAGTGTCCAGCGATTTTCTTTATGAAATTTGAAATGTGTTTTGGTCAGAAATTCTTGGCATCTGGTTATGATAAAGTTACTTATAAGAAGAGAAGGGGTAAATATTTTAAAATCCCTTAAAGGGGAAAAATTATGACATTCCGATAAAAAAAATTAGTGCTAAAAATAGCACAGTACACCAAATAGGAGAATATTACAATTATTACTGGATAATATGTTACTTTATCTAGTAATTAGTAATGAGTAGGGTTAATTATGACTGGTTGTTAACACGATGTTATAGCCCAAGTGACGTGAGGGAGAGCGGTCACTGCCCTGTGCTGTGCAAGCTGCAGACATAGCAGAAGTGAGCTGACATGCAGAGCTCTCTAAATTTTTAGCGAAACCGGGTGTTTGAAGCCGGGTGGCTGTCCTGGTGGCAGCAGGAGTCCCCAGTGCTCGGGGGCTTTGCGTCATGGAGCTGCCCCCAGGTGTGCGGGTTCTGTTCTTACCATCCTGGTTTCCTTCGCAGATCTCTGAGTGACCTTATTACTCATGTCCTACAGTGTGCTGAGCGTTCCAGCCTTTTATAGCTTGATTTACAGGATTAGAATTTTACAACCCCCATTGAGGCATTATTTTTTGTTACATTTTTATTTGAAAGAATGACTCAGTGTGTTGTGTATTGTCATCCAGTGAGAACTGCCCTCGAGGCTGCCCTTCACGTGGAGCCAGCCTGGCTGACCCGAGGGACCGTCCCTACTGCAGGAGATGGCACGGTGGTGCCTGAACCCTTAGTGACTGCGTGACCTTGGCAGTGACTGAACCCCTCTGCCTCGGTTTCCTTTCTGTAAAATAAGGGAAGGCGTTCTTTGGGGTTGTTGTGAGGAGGATGAAACAGGCTGATGCGTGTAAAGTGCTTCAGAGTGGAGTGTGAATGGGAGCGTGAGTGAGTGTGAGGGCTGTGCAGCCGCCACTGTCTGCAGGCCGATGGACGCCTCGTCTGTGTCCTGAGTGCCCAGCCCACCATCACGGTGTTGTTCCTAGGCCACACCCTGCCGCCTGGGCTGAGGACCTATTGGCTCATGAGCTGCACACCTGTCCTGGTCAGGACACCGGGATCCTGGGATGAGTGACTTGCCCAGCGCACTAGACTCCGCCGTGGGATTTTAAAGCATTCATGCACCTGCAAAAAAAGGTGCACTGTTTGCTTGGCCAGTGAGCACTGCCTGAGTGTTGACACCTGGCATTTGTGGGCCGTGCTGCGTGGGCATCGTAATTTGAGGCTCAGTCCTATGACTTGAACCACTGTCCAGCTTCCTCATGTTTAAAGCTGGAACAGTATTTAATAGGATCTCTTACTGTCTCTGTGGTGTATTACAGCTGGCAAAAGTCTTCTGGACACGTCCTGCCGTTGTCCTCGTGACAGTCCTTTAGTACATGTTGTGACAGACGATGGCGTGGACAGTCACAGGGCAAGTGGCGGGCAGAGCGGGGCTCGAGCCCAGCTTGCCCGGCCTGGGCTCGACGCGTCCCTCTGTCTCACTGGCCTCGTGAACTTGACCCAAGTGCACGAGGGTGCTGTTCCTGCTCTTGGATGAGTTCAAGCACATGCCCAGAAGGAATGGGACACCAGGGAAATAGACACAAACAAGCGTGTGGGGAAACTGTGCAGGAAGCCACAGACGCCCTCACAGGACAGAGGCGAGCCCGGACGGTCCTGCCCATGGCGCGGTGGCGGGCAGCTGTCCTTCACACGGGAGCCTTTTCGGCCGTCGCCCCTCCGGCTGTCCGTCTGACCACTTCTGTGTACATGGCAGCTGTGGATGCTTTTGCTTCCCGTCTTTGACACAGTAGATGATCCAGCAGCAACTGGATCTGTTTCTGCTTTTTTGCTGTTTTGTATATTCATGTCCCAATTCCCCTCCTGGAGTATCAACTTCAGCAGGGGTGGGCAGAGTGGGCTGAGACTGTAGGACTGCGTCTTGTATGGATTCTTGGATTGTGAGTAACGTGGTTTGCGAGTGCTCCTCAAGATGAGTAAACATTTCTAATACATTTTAATGTGGTAAATGAGCGATGTCTTGCAATACGAGTAGTTTGTTTCTGGAACGAATTAGGCTCGCAAACCAAGGTATTACTGTATTTCTAAAACTCGTAACTGTGTGATAGGCACATGCACAGCCAGTTTCGCCTTGTTGCGTGGCAGTTCTAGACGGGACGAGCAGAAGCAAGCCCCTTAAGTGCTCGTGGGTGTGCACCGGTGTTCTCATGTTACACATGTAAAGACTGCTGAGCACAGTTGTTACACTTCTAATTGTTTTACTAGATTTTCTTGGCTTGAAAGAAATATTTCAGTTTCACAAAAAGCTCTTTTTTTTTGGTACAGATGCAAACAGTTCCCCTCCCAGAGCCCCTGTTTGTGGATTTTTTGTGGATTTTGCTACAGCCTCCCACCGTCAGAAGAGTCGGACTCAGGCCCTTAAGCAAAAGTAGGTGTAGTAGGAAATTGGCGAAAGGTACAGTGGAGTTTTACTATATTTTTCTCCAGCATACTTGAAGCGAAGGAGCTTTTCACTTTTCACTTTGGTTCACTGCTGACTATTCAGAACCTTCTGTAAGGTATACTGTGTTTCTCTGCGTCCGGCTGTGACGTGGACAGTAGGTGTGTAGGCTCAGCGTCTAGTGTTGGGTCCTCGAGTTACCCTGGGTGTCGCCCCGTTTGGCTGACGCAGAGCCCCACTCATGTGTTCACCACTGCCACCCATGGCCAGAAACCCGCGTGAGTCACGTGTGAGCCTGGCCCTCCCGCCCCTTGGGGTGACCCCACTCGAGGTGTTAGTGTCTCTGTGTATTGTACGGAAATAAAGATACAGAGAAGAAAAATGTAAACTGTAGAGCACATACACTACTAGATATAAATTTAGTAAATTAACTAGAAATTCGGGGGGAAATAGGTACCTGCTTTACAGTGTATCCAAGACAAGTTCCAAACAGTAAAAAGTAACTGAATGAAAGGGCATAGGTAACGTAAGTGGTTATTTCAGTGATAGGAAAGGACTGTCTGAGAATCAAACAGATAAAAAGTAGGTTTCTATAAGGTGCATTAGTCCATAAATTTGACAGAATTTAAAGGTAATTGACCAGTTGGGAAAATATATTTGCAAAATGATAGAGGTCTACTACGATAACACATCAACTTTTTATTTTTTTATTTTTATTTTATTTTATTTTTTTTATAGCTGAGCCATCCTGCTACCTGTTGGCAGCTCAGCGGCTGCTCAGCTCGGGCTGGACTCGAACTGCTGTTGCTCAGAGCTCAAACTCTTGAGCGAGCTCTTAACCCACTGAGCCACTCGGCCAGCCCACATCAACTTTTTATACTTTAGTAAGAAAGCAAGTATCACTCATTAAAAGTGGGCAGAAGCCGTGTAAACCTGGAGATCCAGACGGGAAACCAGAAAGCATCTGAGCATTAGAACAAGGGTGTGATGCGGGGTGGCCGCACGGGACGCCGAGCAGCTGAGCAGGGGCCAGGGGGCTGGCAGGGCAGGTCTCGGCAGCCGCTGAAGCCAGAGGGACGGGGAGACGGCATGGTCGTCTTCTCTCGGCTCCTCCCCCCGGCTCCTGCCAGACAGACCCGGGATGGCGAGGGCACCAACCCAGGAGAGAACCTTAGGTTGTCAGTGAAGACGTGAAAATCGTTCTTTCTTTTGAGTAGTCAGAGAAATGGGTATTCAAACAGTAACAAGAGAAGTGTTCCTGTCCGAATAGGTGAGGTTTTAAGACATGATACAATTTAAGTGTTGGTGGGGATGCAGAGAAAAGCTTGCAGTAAATTGGTTCAACTTTTCCCGAGGCGTTTTTCTATTATGTAGCAAATATACCTACTAAAAGGTAGCTACTATTAAGGAGAATATAATGTGAAAAATGTTCCAGTGATGAGCAAAGCATGTCATGCAACGAGGGGACTTCTTCAGAGAAACACGCCTGCTGAAACAACCGTGTGAGCTGGATTAAAATATAATAAACAGAAACAGGTGATTGAATGCACTGGGGGTCAACCGAGATGGCAGGACCCGAAGGCCAAGGTGCCGGAGAGACGGGACATGTCCGGGCGACCCCACCTCTCATGCTGCCTTCTCCACCCAAGGACTCGCCGCTGTTTCTCGGCAGGAGTTAAACCAAGTGGTGGCTGCCTCCCTGAAGGAGAGCTCTCCCTCGGTCAGCCCGTGAGCATCTCAGGCTGTAGCTGGGACCCTGAGGGCCTGGGCTCCCAGACGCAGACCAGATCTCTCAGCCCACAGACCCAGCCCTGCTGACATCAGCGTGCCCTGCCTGCACTCTGCCTGCTAGAAGAGAATTTCATAATTTTTGAGGAATAGGACAATATCCAGAGTGTCTATATGTAGTTTCTACATATTGTACAGTTTTCCTGTACAATGCCTGACTTTCAGTGAATTACTAGGCGTACCGAGAGCCAGGACGAAATAACCAAAAAGTAAGGAAAAAAAGAGTAGTGCTAGACCCATATGTGAGCCTGACAGTGCAGTCGTTAGGTACAGATGCTACAAAGCTGTGAGTAATACTTTCAAGACAACAGATTAAAAATGATTAATTTTAACAGAACATTGAAATCTATGAGAGGATCAAGGAAATTCTAGGCAGCCCCCCAAAAAAATTTTTTTTAATAAAATAAAATGAAGAATTTGGTAATGAGTTTAGCAGCAAATCCTGGAGGTGACAGGTTAGTGAGCCAGAAGAGAGAGCAGTGGGAAGCGTTCAGGTCAGAGCACAGAGATACAGGAGGGTGGAGACGGACAGAAAACCCTGTCAGAGAGAATGAGACGGCGAACGGAGCCTGACGTGTGTGAGCGAGCAAGTCCTGGCCGGGGGAAGAGAGGGAGGGGGCGCAAGAAATCCCAGACACACACTGCCTGGGGTTGTCCCAAAATCGATGAAATCTGTGAAACTACACTTGAAGGAACCGTAGGGTCCCTTACACTCTCCTGTGCTTCCCTTGCGTATTATTCAATGTAGTTTTTGTCTTGTTTCCCTTTTACTTGAAAGGACGCGCAGCACAAAACTGCTTCGGCTTATCGACTTGGATTTTTCATTCACGTTCTCGCTCTTGGATCTGCCACCAATAAATGAATATGACATGTATATCAGAAACTTTGGGAAAAAAAATACCAAGCAGGTTGGTACAGAGGTGTTAACTCAGCGATGACATGCAAGTACAGTGCAGTCGGGTAAAGCTGTGCCATGTGTACTTGTTCCGGAATCTCAGGGCTTGAGAATGGCATCTAGAGACGTGGACTTGAGGAAGAGGGGACCCTCCATCACGGGGTGCTCGTCACCCTGGAGGTTTGCAGACGTCCATGGGGCCTGTCCCCATGCTGCGAGCACAGCTTTACGGAGAGCAGGGTGTCACCTTGGGGTCCCTTGCTGAGGTTTCCTGGTGAGCATGGGGCCGTCCTGCTTGTGTGAAATCCTGCAGTGCGAGGGTCTCCAGGGACTGTGCACACAGCGCTTCCCCAGCTGCCGTGTCTGACTCGCTTCAGCGCCCATCGTGTCTGTCCCATTGTGCCACTGCTGCCTCACAGGTCCCAGTGTGCCCGGCCACGCCCTCACCTGGCCAGGCCCTCCCGTCACCTGCTGTGTGTCTAGTGTCCATGGCCTGTCCTCGAGGTGAACCCTTCCGTAACGACTTACACTGAATTCCCTCTTATGCCTAAGCTGCCACAACCCATCCCACACGATTTTGGACTCCCCGGAGTGTTTCCAGTCATTAATTTTGTGATAGTCCCACTTCCTGAAGTTTGAAGCCAGAGAATCACCTCTCACATTTTCCTTATGTCCCCGTCAGCACCACCAGTCTACAGGCTCGTGGGTACGTCCGTCAGTAGGAAGGACGTCACAGGACAGCCCAAGAAGCTGACCGGCTGACTCTCCCTGACCTTGAGCAGATGATCTGACTTCTCTGCTCATTTTCCTCATCTCTAAGCTGTTAGTGACAAAACCGTCTTGACTGAAGCACGTACCTTTTTTAAATTAAAAAAGTGCCTTTGGTTTTGCAAAGTCTGTTCTAAAAAAAGAGGGTGTCGGTGGGTGAAGTGGCAGTATTTTCAAACCAAAGTCGAATTGTTTGATGTGACTTTTTGAAGGCACGTTTGCAGATTGGGCCTCAGTATAGCAAATGTGGAAGACACACAGTCCGCACGATTGTTATTTATGCCACGGCCCGTATTGTGACAAAAGCACGAAGACTGCATATTAATAACTTCAAACATTTTGCTTGTCTGTCTTGTCAGTAATGAGATGTTGCTGTGAGGCCGAGACCAGTGCTGACCAACACTTACCTCTGTTTTTAAGGCATACATTCAGTGTAATGAAGATAATGTCGAGAGAGACGTTCAGACCGAGGAGATAGAGATGAGGGAGGCGTGGACCCAGCACCCAGGGGAAGGCGCGGCTGTGTCTGGGGGTAAACGGCCTTTTGCTTCTGACTTTTGAAAGTTCACTGTCTTTACATTATTTTCGTTGCTGTGGTCCTGACATTTGTCCTTTTTACTTACATCTTTCTCTTGAGGGCGCTTGTGAGCACGTGACTGTGGAAATACCCAGCATTCCTTATGTGGGGACAAACTAGCTTTGCGAACCAGCAGCGTAAGCAGCGAGCTGGATGCCAGGCCTGGGCCCCGGCCCACGTTTATCACACTTTTATTCCTCAACGTAAGGAAGGAGTCTGCATTCCAAACAAGCAGTTTCCAAAGGGGCTTCTGGAACACTGTCTGCTTTTAACTGGGGGACAGCCTGTTCTCAGTAATGGAGGCTGCCGTGCCTTAAGTACCGTCTGCAGACACAGTGCGTCGATGTAGACGGAAGGTTCCAGGGTGGTGCCCTGCACGCACTGAGCTCTCCTCAGGTCCTGCGTGCCATGTGCCACGTTCCCACCTGTCATTCTGAGGCGTTCTCTCTGCTGGGGAAAGCCCCGCCCTGCAAAACCATGTACCCACGTGTGACGCTTGATAATGCCATTGATGCCTTTAACCATTTTCCTTAATGCCTTTAAGTGGGCTCTGCGCACAGACGTCACACAAAACAGGTTGCAGTTGTTTTTTAAAACAGGTTTGTTGGGTATCACTGGTCAGTGAGGCTGTGAGTCAGGTGCTCGCCACCCCCGTCCGGGCTCCTTCTGTCAGGTGGTCTGTGAAGAGTCACTAGGAGATCCAGAGACGAAAGCGTGGAATTTCCGATTTTCCTTCTGGCTTCCTGGTGCTCATTGTGGGGCCTCGGAGTTCCAGGGTGTGTCATGAGTAACTGTGCCAGAGTCGCCTTGGTTGCTTCTCACTGTCCTCCTCTCTTAGGGGGCGAGAGCAGAGACCTGCCTGATGCTATGCTGCCACCAAAGGTCGACACGCCCAGACTGTCCAGCTTTCTCCGGGCGGCCTGCCAGGTGCGTGCGCAGTGAGGCCCGTCCCGTGGCCCAGCCCTGCCGGCTGTGCCTTTGGACTCTGCAGCTTAGTATGAGGTGCCTACACTCTGAAGGAGACATAGACTGGAAAACTGACGTGTTAGCCTGGCAAGGCAGGCATACATCGAGGGCATTTGAAACTAATAAGCTCATGATTTTTTAAACTGCTCATGGACATTTTCAGAATACACACAGAGATACAGGGAGCACGGTGTTGAGAACCTTAGGTACTTTAGCAGGTGGAGCTGTCTCACCTGAGCCCCCCCCCCACCCCCTCGAGTCTTGTGACACAAGTGACAGTGACCATACCGTTCCCTCCTGGATGCTCCCATCGACTCAAGAGGAAGGATGGATGTTAGCGGCATTTCTGACAGCCAGGCTGGAGCTGGCGCTGAGTCCCCTGGCAGCCTCACGGGTTTGCACAGAAGCACAGTCTGCGTGTGACACCGCGGCCGTGTGGCCAGTTGGCTCTGGCTGGGCGACACTTCCTGCCGGCACGTCTGTCACACTCAAGCTCGTGCAGTTTACACTAATGAGCTGCTCTTTCAGTGTGAGCTCCTGGGGACCCCTGAGGGGACAGGTGGGTGCAGGTGACGAGCAGGGAAGGTGGCTGCAGGAGGAAGGAAGTGAGGACTGGGCAGCCTTGGCCTCCCAGCTGTCCCGTCTCCACCACCACCCTCCACAGCTGTCCATCAGTGCCGCACCGGACGTGTCTCCTGAGTCTGTGTGTCCCCTTAGCCGTCAGCCTGACCACGGCCGTCAGAGCAATGGCAGTGGTTGGCTGCCCATCCGGGGTCCTCGCCGTCGCCCGGGGGTGGTGTGTGGCTGACACGCTTTATACTCTTGTGTAGTCAAGAAAAGGTGCATGGTTCGCCTGTTATTTTAGCACAGCCTTTACCAGAAAAATGGCATGGCCGGCAGCTCCTGGCCCCTGAGGTGCTTGGCTGATGCTGCTTCACCTACCGGTTTCTGCCGTGCAGACTGAACAGTATCATTCCACTCTGTTACTTTCTATGACGTCTCAGAGTTAGGCAATTACCCTCAGCTTAACGTGGATACAGTGAATGGGCAGCAACGTGTGTCTGTTTCTCGTAAAGGTGAGCACACCAAGTGTTGACTGAGTGTTGACTGACGGCTGCTTGCTGTCTTTGAAAGGTGGTCGCGGTCTTGCTGGAAGAGGATCGCGGGGCAGCGGCACCCGGCTCCAGCCCCGGGGCACAGGGCCGCACCCTGCCCTTCAGCGACAGTGCCACCCAGCTCGACACCCGCCTGCCGTTCCTGCAGCGTAAGTGGCCGCCCTGACTGTTCCTGCTAAATAACCTCCCTTGTTGAAACCTGCCGTTTCTCGCATCCCGGGGATGTGATGGGCTCAGTGCTGGCAAGCAGAGCTCCAGCAGCCTGCTGTGAGTGTGGCGTTGGTCCCTGGCAGCGTTCGGCCACAGCCCGAAGGCGGCCCTGCAGGATGGGGACGGATGAGAGGCCTGAAGTGAAAGGGGCTGCGTGTCTGTTCTACTCCTAAGTCGATGTCTTTTCCCGTCCACTTACCAGTTTCTCTGGATTTTCCTGGAGGAGAGGAACGGGGAGCCCCCGGCGGTGTCAGGGACAGCGCATCGATGGCCTGCTGTGGGGCTGGGCAGCAGGCTCAGCACCTCACATGGGTCCTCGGGCTCAGGTTTTAAGTTCATCCATGTTCACAGAACAGGCGCTCAACGCACGGGGCCCCTGTTGTCGGACGGGACGTGTAGGCACGTGCAGCCATTTTGGTCTGCTTAAGAAAACTGCGCCTGCACGGCCATGTTCCAGCTTCTTAGCTGACAACCACTTTGCTGGCGAGGTCACTGCGGGGTGGGGGGGGATACGGTGAGACCGGTGCCCAACTTCGCCTATTGCTCCCAGGCCCATGGTGCCCCTCGTTCTAGATGTTTCCTCTGTCCTGTCTGCTGTCTGGAGGTTTACACTCGTACACATTCCTCTGTGTTTATGAAATAAATGGAAGTAATGAAAACGGCATTGTTAGTTTTAAAAACTCATGTTTGAGGGGAGTGTTTTTTTTTCAAATATAAGAGTTACCTTGTTAGAAAAACAGTGATTCATTGTATCTGTGGCCGTCACGTGCACCTGCCCACCAGCCACCCCTTCTGGAGCTGCTTCGGGAGGCATCTGGCAGGCCTGGAGGTACCTATACAGGTGACAGGCACTGCCAGAGCCCTCGTGAGGGATGGTGGTGCACGTGTGTCCCTCCAGGTCTGGCCCTTTGTGTCGGGGGAGTGACTTCCGCACATGAACAGGGGGACGTTTTCCTTGTTTGTGTGCTCTTGTGTTTTAGTGAAATAATTGTGAGGTGACAGGAGGCAATAAGATTGGGGTGACAGGTGCGTGACAGGGTGGGCCGTTCACCCACCTTGGGCACTGTCTGCCCCGTCACCGCTGACCATGCCCAGCAGAGGGACGCAGCCTGCACTGGCCGTCTCGTCCGTGGTTGACAAATGCCCACCCAGCGAGTGTAGACAGACAGACAGACAGACATCTTGCTGGGTCAGACAGACTACAGACTGGCTAATGAGTGAAATGTACAGGCTGTTGGAAGGGGCACGTTCAAAGAAGAAAAATAGAGTGGGGCAGGGGAAGGAAGTGTCATGGCAGGTAGCCACCGTCCCCGGTGGAGGGGGCCTCGCTATGCGGAAACCCCAGGGCGCCCATGGGGCCCCTTGGTGGCCTGGCTTGGGCCATGACGGACAACCCGGTTTAGTGGGGAGCTGGTGGCTGAGGGAGGAGGCACCTCCCCCTGCACTGCACTTGCCGAGCGGGAAGTGGCATTTCTCGGCCCCACCGCGAGGCCACCGTAGCTGCTCTCACACCCCGACCTCAGGCTTGTGTGGCTTTGGAAGGCCCGTGTTCGTTTCTTCATTAAGCTGAAATTTGAGCGTTTGTAGGTGTGTTAATTTAACATGGGCTGTGGCGGATCACTAAAATGCAGAAGTGTTTTCCGTTTTGCCCCTAGATCGAAAAGTGTCCTTCCTGCACGCCTCTCCGGCTCAGAGACAGGCAGTGGTGTCGGTGCACGGTCGGCCGAATGAGGCGCCGGCCTCCCTGCTGGACAGCAGATACGTGCTGTGCCTGTGGGACATCTGGCAGCCCTCGCGGCCGCAGAAGGTCCTGGTCTGTGAATCAGAGGTACAGCGTGGGGTGCCGTGGGCTTAACGGGACACGGGGCACGATGTCGGAGGACGGGAACATGTAAGGTCCTTTCTCTGTCCTCCCGGCCGCCCTCAGCTCTGCCTGTGCAGGTGTGAGCAGCCTCTGAGGACCACTGGGAATTAGGTGTCAACCTGGCCATGGGCTTAATGGAAACATTGCCGCCCTGGGCACAGCTCTGTGGCCCCAAAAGTTACTTGCTGCCTGCACTGCTTGCGTCACGAATATTTTGAGGCTTCTTAATGTGCCTGAGATTTTCAGTCTGTAGTGCCACACCTGCCTGGCCCCTGGTTGATGGGGTTGTGGTCTGGTGACCATGTGGGCCAGTGGGACGCTGACCCTTTATGTTTGCTTCCCTTTGGGCTGGGGAAATACACATTTGTTTTTTCCTGTTCATATGCTTTTTGACCTCAGAATTATTGATTTTTACCAAAACTGTGGAGAATAGTGACTTTTATGGGTGTCAGTTTTGGGGCTTTGAAAATAACAGTGTTTTGCGATGTAGGTTGTAAATGGAATGACAGAGGGTGGCTTGGCCGTTATAGCCACGCACACAGTGCAGGGTTGGGCTGACCGCCCTGCTCTCCGCTGGAGGACACTGTCGCTCAGACACGTTCGCCTGCCGCATCCCACGGCTTCTGGGAGAAGGGTCACGGGGACGCGTGGGAGAGCAGAGCTTTCTGTGTGTCTCTAGGTCACGTGCTGCTGCCTGAGCCCCGTCAGGGCCTTCCTGCTGTTTGCAGGAACTGCGCACGGCTCGGTGGTTGTGTGGGACCTGAGAGAGGACTCGCGGATGCATCGCCGCGTGAAGCTGAGTGGCTGCAGCTGGACATTCAGGACGGCGACGTTTTCCACTGGTCAGTGACACCCCTGCCCCTCAGGCGTCTTCTGGACAAGCCCGACAGGTTCGAGGAGCATCTGGCATTCCTTGGCATTCATTGTTTGGGCTACAGAGGGTGGGGTCTGACCTAAAAAGAGGTGTTTGGCAAGCAGAAACAAAAACCCGGCCGGGTGATGTGGAGCCGGCGGCCAGCAGGTTGCAGTGTCCCCATTCTGACAGTCGTGTGGTCCTGTGTCACTGTGGTGCTGACACGCATCCTCCTGATGACACGGGATGTGCAGCTCTTGTTAGGTTCTAAGAGACTTTTGTATGTTCTGGAAGCCAGTCCTGGATCGAAGCCTTCACAGACATTTTCTCCCAGTCTGTGGCGTGTCTTCCTGTTCTCTTACACTTGTTTTCCTAATCACTCCTCCTTGAAATTTTTTTTTTTTTTTTTAGCTGAGCCATCCTGCCACCTGTTGGCAGCTCAGCGGCTGCTTAGCTCAGGCCGGGACTCAAACTGCTGTTGCTCAGAGCTCAAACTCTTGAGCAAGCTCTTAACCACTGAGCCACTTGGCCGGCCCTCCTCCTTGAAATTTTAATGCCACACGTACTGCATATCTGTTTATGTGCTATGTGTGCTGTGCGCATAAAAAGAGCAAGTATATATATATATATATATATATATATATATATATATATATATATATATTTGTCTCCAACAACCCATTTTTCCCCTTTGGGGGCAATATGGCACTGAGAATGTCGAGTTGACAGGTACCTCATGGGTTCGATGCTGTTAGAAAAGATTTGGTTTAAAAATGTGTATTTTCTAATTGCTACTCATGTTACTCATCAACCTTTGAATTCGCCACTGTGTTCAAAACACTAAAACTCTTACGTTTTTAAACTATAAATATGAAAAAACAACGCCATTAACACACTTGCAGCATTTTCTTTAGCCATCTACACCTGCCAAGTTTCGGTGGGCTTCCAGGGAGCGAGGACAGGGGGCTTGTCTGCAGACCCCGTGCCCAGCCTCAGCCCAGGCTCATCACGTCGGTGCCGTCACTCAGCCTTCATCTCCGAGACTTTTGTCTTTTCTTCAGGTTCCTTCTTGAGATCAAACTAACTCTCACTTTGTTCCTGTCTGTTTTTCAAATCTGTTTCTGTTCTGGGTTTCTGACTCCAGGTGTCACTGTGTTTTGTTTGCTTTACACGTGCGAATGCTTTTCGAGGTGATATGGTTTGGAGTGTCAAATTTGTCTTCTGTTTATGTGTTTTTAAGAATTTTCATCAGCTGAGGTGCCTGGGTTTGCATTTCCCGATTTCTTCTTACAGGCGCTTCATGTGGAGTTTGTTTTACTGTTTCTACTCCTGGACATTTGTTTCACGGATACTGTTGTCCGAGGGGCTTTGTGGCACTGGGTTGTGGAGTGTCGGGTCTCCGATGGATGGCGGGAACTGCTGCGTCTGCCTGCTCTGCCAGCCCTGCGCTGCTGTCTGGGCCCCCTCCCCCGTTTTCCCCTCTGTCCTGATTCACATTGCAGCCCCCTCGGTCCTGGGGCTGCTGAGGGGCCCCGGGGTCCTGCCTTGGGAATTGGATTCTCCCTCTGGTTCAGCTCTCTCTTGCCAGGGAGGGTGTTAGCCTCCCTCCCGCCGTCCATTCCTGTAAACAGGACAGACGTGGAAGCTCATTGGGATGGCTGCCCGTCTCCCTTGTCACAGGTGTTTTGGGGTCTGTGGTCTCTTTCATGGGAAGGCTGAAAGCGATCTGTATTGGTCTGGTGGTGTTTGGGGAGCACGTGTCCCAGAAGCAGCCTGTCTGTCCCTGCATAATCGATTGTGTTTCTGTGACTTACTACTTATGCGCAGCTGTGCCTTACACCCTAGATGGCGTCCTCACGTCTGTAAACCACCGCAGCGCTCTGCAGGCAGTAGAACCTGTCTCAGCATCCGTCTACAAAAAACAGAGTTTTGCACTTTCACCCTTTTCTTCTCAAGAAGGTACATGATCCTTCACTCTTCTGTACAGTCCTTAGTTCAAGTTAGGAAATGCACTTTCCTTGTTCACCAGCCATTTCTTCTCTCTGTGTCTGTTCTCATTAGAAATGTCAGGTCTGTCATTCCACGTTGCTTCCTTGGACGACGGCGGGGTCCTCAACGTGTGGGTGAGTGGGACGCGCCATCTGCATGCACCGACCCTGTGACCTGCCCGTGTCCAGGGAGCCAGTGCCTGGGGACTGGCCAGCTGAGATGGGAGCGTGAGGGCGGAGGCCTCCTGCAGGACCCTGGGGGGCTGGGAGTGAGCCAGGTCAGGACTCGCTGCCGACGCTGCGCTGAGGGGACAGAAATGGGCAGAGGTCACAGAGAGGGGTTTGTGACATTGAAAATACTCGCTCTGAAGGTAATGCTCATTCTTTCTTCCGGAGCAATCATATGTTTGCACCTGACACAGCATTCTGTCTTCATTAGTACGATGCTTTGCTTAGACTGTTTAATCATTGTACAATGTATTAATACTCAATTCTCAACATTTTGTTTTTAGGTGGTTGTGGAATTACCAAAGGCAGATATTGCAGGTTCAATAAGTGATTTAGGTAACTATTAAATAAACCCTAATCTTAGTCGGTGTCTGCTAAAATGAATAGGTTAAAGATACCAATGACTGCTTTGAAAAATAAGCAGTTAGCTACTGGAAAATGAACGTAAAGTTGCATATTTATAACCTTATGTACCATCACACGAGCACCTCAGAGAGACTGAGTGACATTCTGGCTGAGTGTTTTCATTTCAGCATTGTTAAAAATCGTGCTTATGCCTGCATGTCACTCTGTTCCCCACGTTGTAAGTTAGGGACGTCGGGGTGGTTCCAAGCTCTGTCCTGTGTGTGTTAGATTAGTGGCCGGTCACAGAACTCAAATCATGGTTGGAACGAACCAGCCATCTTTCCTTTAGTCGCTGCTGAAGTGTTCTCTGAGCAAGCTGGGTCTGTCCTGGGTGGCAGCGCGCAAGGGTGGCAGGACCGGGCTGTCCCAGGAGTGTGGGCTCAGGAAAGATGTCATTGCTAGGCTGGAAGGGGTGCTTGTCAAGGGCCAAGGGCCCAGGTCAGCGTCGACTTCCCAGGGACTGTGACATCTGGGCCGTCCAGGTGAGCAGCATGCTGGGAAGATGGGCACTTCCCAGTCTGTGAGCAGCAACATTGAACATTGTTGCATCAGAGTGATAAGTGACAGGCACCAGGACTGTAGAAGGAGCCCCATGCGGTATAATTGCAGTCACCCTTGCCACTGCAAGGTAACCTTAATCACATCCTTTTCCAGGCAGTCCCTTACCCTGAGTCTGGGTTTCAGTGTGCATACATTTCCAGGGTCCCCTTTGCGGTCACTACTAAAAAGCAGGATGATACTGGGAGGGGACAAAGGGAGCAGATGACTAAGGGTCAGACTTGTGGTCATGGGCGCTCAGGGAGGTGGGGGAAGGAGTGACTGGGAGCGAGGTAGAGCTGAGTCCCCAGAGCTGCTGGCACAGGGCAGAGGTCGTGGTTGGGAGGGGCCGTCCACAGCCACATGCACTTCTGTTGGGATCCGAGGTGTGTTACGTATGGATGTTCTTCGCTTAGTGTGCTGCCCTTATCTTGTTGCGTCTAATCATGAGAGGGCTCCTGGATCTCGATTCCACCAACCCTTTTCCCACAAGGCTCAGAGCCACGACTCCCCCAAGGCGTTTTCAGGAGCCCTCCCAGCGTCACGAAGCCTGCTCGGACCCACCTGGTTCCGAACCTGCCTCCTAACACGGACGCTGAAGCAACGAAAGATGACCCCAGGCCTGGAGTCGGGCTTGGGCTGAACTCACGTGAAGAGATGCACTGACTCAGTTCTCTGCTTGTAGGGCTGGTGCCTGGAGGGAGGATAAAGCTGGTGCACAGCGCTGTGGTCCGGCTGAGTGACAGGTACGACCCCCCGGGTCACAGGCCCGTCCCCCACAGGAGGGGTGGCCTTGGGTGGCTGTGTGCATGGTAAGTGGGAGCAGGGGGAGGGTGGCAGTGAAGAACCCACGTTGTGTTCTTGCTAATTAGTTTATAATTAACGAATCAGTGCAAAAATAACGGTTGCTGAATGTAGAGCTAACGTTTTTTCTTTAAAATTTTTTTTGTCTTAAGATTGGTACCATTTGACTATTTTTCATCCACTATTGATACAGCCCTGAAGTTAAACATACTAATTAGATAAGTTTCAGGAACGAAAAACATTGACATAAAAGTTTAATTCAGAAGTTTAGATTTCTGCTTTTACTCATATAACTTAATATGACATAAAAATTCTTATTAAACATAACAATATCATTGGTGGTATTTACGTGTTCCGTGTTAATTTATTTCTGGAAGAAATCTTTTCTTGTCCCTTACTGCAGTCAGGGACTAACTATCAGTGTACAATTTACCCTTGAAAAGTTTCATTATTAGCCTGACTCCTCCTTGTGTGTTGTGCTCATGAGCTCGTACAGACTGTAAACCACCTTCTGTTGATTTAAGTATGATTAACAGGGAATCAGTTTGTTTAAGAAATCATCTAATACAGCGGTTCTCAACGTTCCTAATGCCGCGACCCCTTAATCCAGTTCCTCATGTTGTGGTGACCCCCAACCATAAAATTATTTTCGTTGCTACTCTATAATGTAATTTTGCTACTGTTATGAATCGTAATGTAAATATCTTTTTGTTTTCCGATGGTCTTAGGCGACCCCTGTGAAAGGGCCTTTCGACCCCCAAAGGGGTCGCGACCCACAGGTTGAGAACAGCTGATCTAATACGTTAACAGCCACCCAACCCACCCAACGGGTGGCCCCTGGGATAGTGAGACCCCCTGGATCTCCTGTAAGGACCAGACAAGTAAACCCAGTAGTTCTTGCAGGTGGGCTTCCTGTGTGTCAGAGGACTGGAGTTTAGTGGCATGAGTTTTAGGGTGACCATGGCAGACAAGCGGGAAGCAGCTTTCAGAATCAGGAAAAAAGGAGCAGAGGCTCCGCTGCATATGGATGATGGGAGAGTGGTCAGCGCGGTGCCGTCACTTCCTGGTGGTTTTGAAACAATCGTCTGTTCATTTCGCTGTTTTTTTCCAGCCTTTCCCATAAAGGTGACGGACTTTGGGGGTCCACACAAACACTGAATGTTAAATTTCTGCCTTCCGATCCTAATCACTTTATTGTTGGCACCGACATGGTGAGTAACACGTAAACCTCGTTCCATAACTCATTCTTCTTTCCTAGAGCTGCTTGAGAAATCTCTTCATTAAAGACTATTACTGTTTGCTTTTATTATAACGTTGTTTAAATTGTGTCAAGACGAGCCGCTTTGTCCCTGGCCCTCTCCTTGGGTTACTAGGGTCTGATCAGCCACGGCACCAGGCAGGACTGGAAAGTGTCGCCCAGACTGTTCAAACCCCGGCAGGGTGACGTGCGCCCTGTGAAAGTGAACGTGGTTGATTTCTCACCGTTTGGAGAACCAGTATTCTTGGTAAGAAAGTCTGTTTTTAAAGCCCCAGCTCTGTTTGGGCAGCAAAGTGCTGGCTGTGATCTTCTGGAATTCTGCTGGAATTCTTTGGGTTGCTCATGGCCCTGGCGCCCATGCGCTCACGTGGGGACGGCTTCGCACGAGGCGTTCCTCGGCTTTCTCCAGGCCCCTCCTGTGCCAGTCATCCCACGTGGCTGCTGAGTAGATCTTCCTAAAACTTTTTATTTTGACATAGTTGCAAGAACAGCATGAGGGTGCCTGCCTGCCACTGGTGTAGGCTCCCCACACGGCACACACTTGTCCCCGCAGCCCTGCCTTCTCCTGTGTGCGTGGCTTGCGTGCTGTAACTGAGAGGAAGCTGCAGGAATGGTGCTCCATCCCTAACTGGTTGGGTGCTGGTTTCTGTGTCCTGACATCAGCCTGTAAGCCCTTCCCTGCTCTTTGGTGCAGTAAGCCCGGAATCAGCCATTTCTCCAAAGAGCCCTGGCTCCTGATACAAAAACCCCTGGAACCCAAGGTCTGGCACAGGGGCACAGCGTCGCCCCTAGAGGGCACTCACACCCACACCTCTGATTCGGGGCTTGGCTCCGCGAGTACACAGAGCCTTTCCTACTTGCTGACTCAGGCCTCTGCTTTTTTTTGAGTATGTGAAGGATTAAATATATTGAGTAAAACGGAATTAAAAGCTTCTCTTTCTAGGCTAAAAATTGGTCTTTTACTAAGCAAGCTTTGTTTTATGGAAACTTCAGCCCAAGGGGCTATATAACTATATTATTGGTGCAGACATACGTGATTGTTTTTAAAGGTGGTTTATTTATATCCATGGAGGCAATCTAAATGACTTATGCTTTAAACAGCAAGATTGAACTTTGTTAAAAACACCTATTTCCATATTCATTGACTACTAGCCATTTTTGGAAGTGGGGCAAAGTGTATCAGTCTCCACGGTGAGTGCTCATTTTTACAGTTTGGGAGGACAGATTTAATATTATAATTTAATGTTTGGAGAACAAAAAGTAAACCAATTTTGTTTTGCTGTACAACCTAAAGAAAGCTAACAGTCTGAAAGTTTCCCTGAGTGCTGAGATTGGGTAAAAAAGAAAAAAGAACCAAGATGAACAGTCGCGGCCCCCCCCTCCCCCCCAGGCTGGCTGTTCGGATGGAAGCATCCGGCTCCACCAGCTGACGTGCGAGCACCCTCTCATGCAGTGGAGCGACAGCACCGGCGGCCACGCCGTCACGGGCCTGCAGTGGTCCCTGACGAGACCAGCCGTGTTCCTGGTCCAGGATGACACTTCCTGTGTTTATATCTGGGACCTCCTGGAAAGCGACCTGGGTCCTGTAGCCAAGCAGCTCGTTTCTCCAGACAAGTAAGTGAGGCATCGCCATGGGCAGGTCTCATACAAGCAGCACCGATGGTCTTTCTTAATGTGTGCGTAACTTTGCTGCACTTAAAATGTGGTTATCTATATTTAAATTTAAGTATTTTTATATTGATAAGTTTAAGTAATATTTTAAGAAGCACTTTAAAGTGTGTTTCTTTCATACTAGTTCGGAATAGTCTGTGGATTAAAAATTCATACTGTACTATTGGTCCATTGTCGTCATTCTGTAATTAAAAGGAGACATGGTGAGCTGCTTCGCTATGTTCGTTTACTAGTCTTACATGTTCAGTGTTACCTGAGTGACACGCAAAGCACTCCTTCTGGTTTCTAAGAAGGCTATTATATGGGGATCAGCAGGGCACATCATTTCACTGCGGTGGCATTCCTGTGCCCCAGACCGGTGTCACAGTCACACCAGCCGTGTGGCCTCACATGGATGGATGCCTCTGGAACACATTCATGTGAAAGTGGGATGCGCTTTCAGTAATTCCTCGTCTTGTTTTATTAATTAGAAGTTGAAGTATTTATAAAAGCTTTCATTATGAAGGGTTCTGTCTTGACCCCACCTTGTCTACTCACCTATCTTTTTTCTTGAGATTTTATATTCCAGTAGTTCTCCTACTGTGAAGACTTATAACCTGGGGAAGATGGGGGACTGCCCGACTGTAAAGGTGATCCAAAGCAGAAAACAGGCAGAATGTTAGGGACGTACTGATAAGACCTGAAAAAATCAGGAATTGCAATGTTTAGTTCAAGTACTAGGTATATACGTTATTGTAATTATTAAAAAAAATCATCAAAATTCAGACTGATTCACATATAAACACATAATATACATGCAGTTTATTCCAAAAGGCTTGTCAGTTATTTAATAAGACAAATGTTCATTGAGCACCTACTATGTGCCAGGCATTACTGCAGGCACCAGGTGAACCAGTCGGTGGGCTCATGTCCTTGTGGGGCGACTCGGATAATAAACAAAAGAACAAAGGTAAGCCGGTCCCACAGTGTGTGATGGGGAGAAATGAGCAGGAGGGGCCAGGACTTTCAACGGGCAGGGAAGGGTAGCCTGGCTGAGAAGGGGCTGTTTGGGCAAAGACTGGGGAGATGGGGCTTTGGGACAGGGGCAGGCCCACCAGCCCTGGGGCTAGGAGGAGCAGCAGGCCTGGCTGTGCTGGTTGGTGGTGGTTGGTCAGTGTGTCTGGATCTTAGGAGGGTGGCTGGGCTGAAGCCCCACAGAGCAGGGCTGCTGCTTAGGCAAAGGAAGCAGACAAGAGGCTTCTGAAGTGATCTGGAACATTCTCCCTGGACACTTCTGTCTCAGTGGCTAAAAGCAGTGTTTAAGTTAAAGAAGGATTCACAGAGAGCTCACTTGATTTTCTCTATCTGTAAAGAAGAGCAGAAGACACTAATAGAGCCCTAACCATAACCCTAACCCTAACCCAGGCTGTGGTGTCCTCTTCTACTCTCTTTGCTCAGACTCTGTCTGGCGCACAAACCCAGCACATTTTCAACTGGCCCGTGATCGTGCCGACTGGTGTTTCTACGTCTATTTTAATGTTTTCAAATCGAGACAGTTTAGTGATGACCTGTGTTCTTCTCACGCCTTGCGTCCCCATACCAGGAAAACCTTTCCTGTCTTGCCGCTATTACTGCTGTTTCTGAGTTTGAGGCCATTGAACTCCCACTGTGTCACTAGTAGTGGAACGTCAGTGTTAAAGTGTCCGCAATTGGTGAAAACCCAGACTTGTAACTTTTTAAGATTTTGTCATTTGTGGTCTCATGAGAACAGCTCTCACCCGCCCCCTGCCCCCCACCCCGAATGGTGCTGTGGTTCTGAGCCAGGCCTCGGTGGCTTGGACTGCACTGCCTCATGCTGGCCCGGTGAGCTCCCTGCCTAGCGAGCGCGGGCATGGAAATGTGGTGTGGCCAGGGCCCGTCGGGGGTGTTTGGGCTGTGGGGACAAGTTTACGGGGTACCAGCGGGCAGTCAGGCCTGGCCGGGACTCTCCTGTCCTGCTGCAGTCTGGACCTCTCCAGATCCCGGCTCCTGTGCGGTGCAGGTGCCAGTGGCCCGGTCAGTGTTGAGAAGACAGGGAGGGGTGCGTGGAGGCAGGTGTGGGGCCCAGTGAGGTCAAGGCTGGGTGTGAGAACGGGGCCCCTGACAGAATTAGGTGTAGTCGGGGGATTGAGGTGGTGATAGGGCTGATGGCACTGAAGCGAGATGACCACGGGAGGAAGACAGGTGGATAGTGTCCGGAGAGGTGCTGGTGTGGGAACTGGGACATGGGTGGCCTGGGGCAGCCTGTTGCCTTGCGGACATGGGGTATGTATTGTTGGGTCTCTGTCACCTGGGAAGAGGGGCAGTGAGATTAGAGATGGGGCCCACTCAGGAGGAGGGGACGGTGAAGTGACACGGGTCAGGGTCCAGGCTGTTGCGATGGTTCCAGGTGTCTCATGGGCACTTGGGGATGGACGGCGTTGCCATTGACAGGAGGAGCTCAGGACGGACAGGTCTGGAGCTCAGGGTGTGGTGTAGGCTGGACTCCACGTGTGTGAGTGCCTGACCTCAGTCCTCAATGACGGTCACAGGCAGTGAGTCCAGTAGCCCTCTGATTCAGAAATCAGTTTTCATAACCATTTCCTTAGATTTTTATGGGCTATCATAGTTTATTGATGTGCTAACCGTTCATTGTGACCATTATTGAAATCTATAGAATTTCTCTTCTTCTTTACTCCTCCATTGGAAGATAGAGAATCTGAGACTCACAGTCACGCAGCTGTGCTTGTTGCTTTCAGGCTGGTGGCCATGGCGGTCGTGGGTGAGCTGGAGAAGACCAGCGGTGGCTTCCTGGCCCTGGTGCTGGCCAGAGCCTCGGGCAGCATGGACGTCCAGTTCTTGAAGAGGGAGTGGGTGAGCCCAGTGGCGGACGAGTGGAGGAGGCTGGAGCTGCTTCTGCAGGAAGCTGTTTAGGGCGAGCCTGGGTGGTGTTGAAAGGGCCCAGCTGCAAAGGACCAAATTGCAGGAGGCGTGACTACACAGTGCGTGCTTTCTTAATTTTTGAAAAACCTTCTTCACTGGGGTTCATCATTGGAGAGTATGGTGGCAGAAATAATAAAATGTGTCTTGTTTGACCAACAAGATCACGTACTTCCTGGGTGTTGTGGAGGCTTACATTGTCCAAAACAAACCACCTCCCTCCAGATTATCTTCATCAAATTTCTGCAATCATCTCTGAAGAATACGCAAAAATGTATTTGAAGTAATGGTAGAATGTGCAATTACTTCATGCCACACCATTCCCTGAATGTTTATTGCTGCAATTAGAGAAAGATTTCATCCTCTAACTGTTGGCACGGTCACGTGAGCTGGTGTATTAACTTTTGATCGCGCCTTCGTTTTTCAAAAATAAAGTACTGCGCAATAAATATTTTGGCTGATCCATCAAACCATGAACATTTAATAGATGTTATTCATCATTCCATTGCAACTAGTACTCCTACAGATTGTCATTATTTTATGAATATGTATATGAAATTACCACGAGCAGCGGCAGGAGAACCGTTATAAATGAAGCTATAGTAAGTAAATAAGTATTTCTGATGTTAAATAAGTATTTATGTTTATTATTAAATACATGCAATAAAATGTTTAATTTTAACAATAACATTGGATTT
>NW_017731645.1:1909509-1913245 GCF_001890085.2 Hipposideros armiger | reverse complement strand
GCTCCAGGTGGAGCTGTTGTTCAGCATCTTAGCTGTAGAGGGCAGTGTCACTGGCCCTCATATGTGGGATCCAAACCGGGGCCCTCTGGCATACCAAGCGAGTTCTTAACCATCGCGCCACTCGGCCGGCCCGCATTGGATTTGTTTTTAATCACAAAGATTACGAACACATTTTTGCGGAAAAATTTGATATGCAAAAGGCTGAATTTGATTTGCAAAAGGGTGAATTTGGAGTGCAAAACCTGTGTCGGAACCACTCAGGAGCGTGTGGTTGTTTAAGATCTTAAAAGTATATTCAGCAGTAACATCCTAAAAGTTGGCAAGTGTAACGAACACGCAGGACCGTGCACGTCTTATTCCACACGAGCCCTCCAGGAACCGCGTAGCCCGCGCAGCCCAGGCGGCCCGGCCCCGGAGCCCGCCCCATCCCGATGCCGCGCCTAGGCCCACAGGCGTGGGACGGAGCTGTGCCGAACCTGGCGGCGTTTCGCAGCCAAGACCCGGTAAGCCGGCCGCCTCACAGCCCGAGCTTCCCGCCCTCCGCCTGGAGGCCAGAAACCGCGCCGCGCAATGACGTCATACAGACGCGCCCACTCCCCCAGGGGATCCGCCGTGCTTCCCCGCAATGACGTAGGCGGGCCTGCCCTGCGTGAGCGCGCGCCCGAGCCCAGCGCCACGCGATTGCGTCACACACCGGCCCCGCCCACCGCCCGAGGCGACGCGACCGAAGCCCAGGCCCCGCCCGGCCCCGCCCCCGCCCGCCCAGCGCGCTGACGTCACGCGCCGCCCGTGGGCGGAAGCGCGGGCGGGCTGTAAGGACGGCGCCGTCCCCTCAGAGGGGCGCTGGCGCGCGGGCCGAGGCTCCTGGGCCGGGACGGGACGCAGTCGCTGCGCGGCTGGGCGGCTGGCGATGAGCGACTCCCGGGCCCCGGGCCCCGAGGCCGGCGCCACCCGGGCCGAGCCGACCGGAGCGGCGCTGAGCGTGGACGTGACGGGGCTGCTGGCGCAGCTGGCGCGCAGCTTCGCGCTGCTGCTGCCGGTGTACGCGCTCGGCTACCTGGGCCTGAGCTTCAGCTGGGTGCTGCTGGCCCTCGCGCTGCTCGCGTGGTGCCGGCGGAGCCGCGGCCTCAAGGCCACCCGCCTGTGCCGCGCGCTGGCGCTGCTGGAGGACGAGGAGCGCGCCGTGCGCCTGGGGGTGCGCGCCTGCGACCTGCCGGCCTGGGTGAGTGCGCGCGGCCCCCGCCCGCTCACCTGCCCGCCTCCCCGGGACCCTCCCCGGCCGGGTGCCGCCCGCCGCCGGCGCGCCCGCTTGTCTGAGTCGGGCGTCCGCGCCTCGGCGTCGGCCCGGTCGCACCGGCTTCCCGCAGACCCCCTTCCGACGGGCGCCCTCCCCGCGTCGCCCCCGGCCCCGAGCAGACAGATGCGCACTCCGAGGCTCGGGGTGCCTGGGAGCCCGCGGGGCGTCGGCCCGGAGCCGGCCCGCCAGCAGCACCGCCGCGGGCCCAGAGGCCGCCCGGGGGCGCGGCAGAGGCTCCCGGGCTCTCCTTCCCGGGGAGGCGGTCGCGTCGAGGCTGTTTCAGGCGCCTGAGGGGCGGTGCGGCCTCCCGAGGAGCCGCCGGTACTGAGATAACCGCGAGTTTGCTTAACTTTTTGGGCGTGAGCTGACGCCCGCTGCGGACGGGGGGGCGGGAGCTGCTCCCCAAGGAGGAGCCGCGCTGTGGATTATCTTATTTGCGCCGCGGGCAGCTCTGCGCGTACCTTCCTCACGCGGCGTGGAAACGAGGGGGCGGGCGGCCTCCTGCTCCCGCATTCCCCCTCAGCCACGCGCCGGTGTCGGTGTCAGGCGACGGGAAGCAGCGCTGTGTTAAAGAGAAACGGTGCTCGGCTCGGCGTGAGCCCCGTGTGACAGCGGCCCGCTCCAGCGGAGACGGGGACTCGGAGCCGGCCCCGTTTCCAGTCGTGAGACGCGAGGAGTCGGGCCTGGCGCGGGTGACGCAGAGGCGCGCGGACTCGGGCTGGGGCCGCTCGGTGCGGACGGACGGCGGCGGCGAGGTCCCAGCGGCCAGGCTCCCCGGAGCGGGCGGGCGGGCGCGATCGGAGGGTCCGCGGGCGAGAGGAGGAGGGAGGCACGGAACACGGGGTCGGAGGGGCCAAAGTGGGCGGAGCCCAGAGCGGAGCGCACGGGGCCCGGAGGCGGGAGGTGCCCGCGGGTCGCTGCCGTGGGGCAGGGGAACCGCAGTGTCGGGGACCGACACGCTGCTGGGCAGGGGCGGCGACGGGGCTGCTTGTCGGCTGACAGCCGTCGCTTGTGAAAACCCTGGCGGCGGGCACACTGTTCCACAGAGCAGGTTAGCAGATGCGGTTGTTACCCTCTTGAAGGACCGAACAGATTTTTTTACGTAGAATAAAAAGGTGATAAGTCAAAGATTCTTTTCCTGGGATTTTCCTGTGTGACTTAAAATGATGAACCATGGTGTTCATCTCATAGAAGAAGGAATTTATATTTTTCTCCGAGCTTTTTCACGTGTTTGTTCCAAATTTGTACTTGTGCTCATATCACACACACATATATACTTAAACATGCTTGCATGGTTAAAAACTTCTGGAAGGATCCACACAAAACTTGACAGGGATCAAATCCAAGAAAAGCATTAGGAGTCGGGTTTGAGGGAGATTTTTTTTATACCTTTTTAAAAATTTTATAATCATAGGTAATATATCACTTTTATACCTTGTTAGTTGTAATACCTATGTGTTATTTTCGCAATAAAACCAGTGAATTACACTTTCCAGAACCGTGCCTGCTATTTTGCTGTATAGCCAGGTAGCAAATCAACAATAGAAGAAGCGATGCATAAGAAAAGATTTCTGTATTAGTAGAATTTTGACTTTTACAGCACATGCTTAGGTTCCAGGGTTTTGAACTTTGGGGTGGTAATTTGCTTTGAATGAGATATATTTGTACATATTTTCATAGTGTGTCATTAACAACTGTGATTCATAGCAGGGCTGGAAGCATAGGAAAGTTTGAACTAATGTGGTAGTCACTTCCAACCCCACTTTTGGATAAATTCACTTAACAGCTTTTCTTATTTTTATTTAGTAAAGTAAAAATTTACACTGGATATGAAACATAAGATAATTAAAGAATAGTAATACTTTGAGAAAATCTATACTGTTTTGAATTAAGGCTATTAGAATATGAAAAATAGCTCTCACTTAACGTGATAATTCTGTAAGACTTTGGTCCTGCAGCTGTAATGTAAACCCTATTGTTACTCATTCTTCTCTCTCTCTTTTTTCTTTCTCTTTTTTTCACAAACAGGAAAGGCCTGGCAGGTTTGGATTGATGGATTGAGAACTGGCCTTTTTTTGTTGTACCAATGTCTACCCTGTGTTAATTGGGCCCTGTAAAATTAGACTATGGGTAAAGAATATTCTTGAAGAGTTTTTATAGAGATGAATAAGAACAATTTTCCATCACTGTTTTCATTTATTTGAAAAATTTCAACTTGGTGGGGTGAAGTCTTCCACCAAAAACCAAAACCTTTCCTAATTTTTCTACTACCAGTAAATGCTGACTCTTTGGCTGCAAATAAGTAGAGATCCAAACCTGTCATATAAAGTATTACTCAACTGGTTTTTTTTGTTTGTTTTTTAAAGATTTTTATTGGGGAATTGGGGGATGGGAACAGCGCTGGGGAATTGGGGGAAGGGGAACAGACAAGTTGCTGTC
>NW_017731645.1:1880670-1909494 GCF_001890085.2 Hipposideros armiger | reverse complement strand
TTTTGTTCTTCAGTCTAGTTGTGGAGGACGTTGCTTCACTGGCCCAAGTTGGTACCATCATTGCGCTCTTCCCTGGTGAGGCAGATCAGTCGCCGGCTTCTGGACGGCCGCTCACGGTGGCTGCTGGTCGCTCATACTGGCTGCTGGCTACACACGGTAGCCCATGGCAACCCACTGCAGCAGGGGCTGCAGTCTGTGCCGTCGCCGGCAACTCATGGCAGCCCAGCTCTAGGTTGAACTTGTTGTTCAGCATCTTAGCTGTAGAGGATAGTGTCACTGGCCCTCATATGTGGGATCCGAACTGGGTCCCTCTGGCGTCCCAAGCCAGCTCTTAACCCACACGCCACTCGACTGGCCCCATTACTCAACTGTTTTGACAATGGTTCTTTTATTACTGTGATATTTTGATGATTGAGATTTAATGCTGTTCTCTACTATGGCGCACAAGCTCTTCTTTGGGGAGAGCTTTCTTCTTCTCATAGTTGCTCTGGGAAGTTCAGGAGCACTGAACTGTAACCAAAATTTAATATGTGTAGGCTAAGAACCAGATGAACAAAAGAGAAGAATACCCTGTAAAGGAAGGGCAAATATTTGCTTTTGTTCTGAGTGTTAATCATTGACTTACACTTTAATGAAATTTTGTGAAGACTTGTAAGAAAATAGTTGGTGTACCTAAAGCAGGAACCACAGTTTATAGTTGCAGCTTTAGCACTTGGATCCTGGCGCGATGTCAGAGTCCTCCTCGTGGTGCGAAGGGGACATGGGTGCTCTTTGGGTTTCGCGTTTGTACCTGCTGCTGCCGTAGGTAGTTCAAAGAGGGAAAGCGAGAACTGAGCATTGCACTACTCTGTGTTATGAGGTCTAACCGCTTCATTAAGTTCTAACAGAAGGTCCCAAGGCTGCTAAACATAAAGCAGTAAATATCTGTGTTTTAGTTTAAACTAAACAATGGATTGCAAGTTAGGATATATGCATCCATCATCTTGTCTGCTCTGGTTTTAGTAATACAAACTTGTGTTTTCGATGACTATTCATTTCAAGGTGGGATGATATAGAGCTAGGACTGAACTGTAAATAAATACATGAATTGAAAATATATGTAATATATTTACATTAAATTAACATGTCACATTAAATTATATTAAGTATAATAATATATTTATAAAATATAGACCCGAATCCTGTGAAGAACCAACTATGAAAAACTGACTCAGCAATTTGGTGTTCTTGTTGGGTCTAGTGAACCTCTTATCTTTTCTGTAAATTTTTATGATTACATTGTCACTTTTAACCTTGAATAATATCACAGGCCTTGTGGATACACTAAAAATCATTAAATCGTATAGTTTCAATGAGTGAATTTTATGTGAGATATCACAATAATACTGTTAAAAGTATTATAGGTGTTGAATTTCTTTTAAAAATAAAGAAGTGAAAAAGGTGATCAGATGCAGTATAAAGCAAGTGGTAAGTACCTCCTTGCTTATGGAATTCCAATTAAAACTGTTACAACTTTTAAAAATCATTGTTCCAATTTAAATTTGGAGACGTTTACATTGTAAAGAATGTTTAATGAACGAGGTGGACTTCTGAATGAAAAAAAGTTACTAGGTAAATATTTTTACCTTAAACCTAATGTTACTATAAACATTGATACTATGATATATTGGCTAACCAAATTCTTCTTGAATAACACTAGAAATCCTGCTTCACAGATAGAAACAGGCTCAATGTGTGTTTTTCTGTGAGTTATGCTCAACTCTTACTTTCTGTTCAAGGCATCAATACATACTTACCATGTCTGTCGGAGCAATCTAGCCTATAGATTGGTTGGTGTTATATTAGATACAGTCTATCCTAGCATGATTTTAGAATATGCTACTTGTGGTCCTTTGCTTTTTATGTTTTGTTAATCATTATCTTTTTTAGTTTCCATGACAATGCTGCCTCAGATGAATTTCCTTCCAGCATTTACAGATCTGAGGACCCACTATATGTGGAAGTGTAAGAGGTCATCATGCCCTCACGTGTAGCTAGAGGCTGGGTGTGTTGGCCCCTACGTGAGTGCTAATGCCGTGGTGGGTCAGAAGAGAGGGCGGGAGGTGGGCAGCGGTGAGGGGTGCCTAGAGACACACTTGTGGACATTTAAGAGTAGAGGGGCACAACCTCATACTCCGGGGGAACAGCAAGATAAAGGCGCACAATTGAGAAATAGGGCACATTCCGGATGGAAGCATCACAGCCCAGTAGGGCAGAGTGTCCCATCTGGAAGGAGCTCTGAGGAGAGTGACAGGAGGTTGCACCCAGCTCGTGACTTCCTGTGGACCCAGGGCTGAGGAGTAGATGTGCTGGGACTGCTCTCGCATTCCGGGCAGCACCAGCTGGGCATAAATATAAACACGGCCCCTGAGATGCGAGTGTTTGCACGGTGGAGGAGGGGGAAGGAATGATGCGTTCAAAACTAAGTTTGTGAAATCAGAACATGGAAACTCCTGTGCAGCGCAGTGGAGCACTCCTCTCTCTCCAGCGCCAGGGACCTTGCAGCCAGAATCAGTGCTGGCTGCTTGTGCTCTGCCCCAGCGAAGTGGCTGCAAGTGCCCTTCCGTCTCCCTGCCAGTAACTGTTCTCTTTCGCTCTTAATGATGCTCTTAATGATCCTGCAGCGCCTTGACGACTGAGTCACCCCGTGCTGTTTTGGAATTGGGTGGGGCATGGCTCTTACACAAACAGTTTCAGTAGTTGTCTTTGCATGGAAATATTTTTCCTTTTAACACGTTTTATTTACATGTTTTCTCGTGATCTTTCTCCCTGTCACTGAATTTTCTTCATTTATTTTTCTTAACTGTTACAAAAATCCTGTAATTTATTTCAAGGAAGCCATTTATTTTGGTGGGGTTTTCTTAGAGTAGGTAACATTTTAAGGAGCTAGCCCAGCCTTGTGTAGGGGTTACAACAAGCAAACAAGCCTTTATTGATTCATCTGTTCACTTGGCCAACATGTATTAGACGTTCGCTATGTTCCAGGTACTGTGCTAGGTGCTAGAGACACAGACACGAGTAGGACAAGACGTGCAACTCAAGACCTTAGAGCTGGTACCAACACAAATCTATAATACTCGTGTTAGTCACAGTCTGTTGGTAGGTTTTAAAAAATAAAAGTAATACATACTCATTTTTTTTTAATCCAGGAAAATCATCTATTCAGGAAGATATGAATTAAGATTTTAAAGTTTTCTAGACTCACGACTACATATAGAAAAAGGAAAGGTAGACCTTCATTTTCCAAAAAATTATGCCATTAGAGCATTTCGTACATTTACTCAGGTAATAGTTGTTTAAATCAATCTTATTTTAAAACAAAAACTTTATTGATGAAGATTAAAATGTTCCTAGGGTCTGTTGACCTCGCTATGCAGAAAAATCCAGTTTCATGCTCTGCATGCTTTGTGAAAGGCGGGTTTATGATTACTCATAGTGGGCACCCCATGAGCCCCGCAGTTGGGTACCTGGTGCCTTTGGAATGGGTTACAGCGGGACATGGGACATGCGGATGCCAGTATGGAAGCAACGTCACAGCGGCACAGCGTGAGTGCACCCTGTGTATCCCCAGCAGGACTTTCCTTTTTAAAAGAACTCTTTTTGTGCCTGGGGTCTACACTTGAGAGTTAGTGATGACCACACAAAGGACAGATGTGGAAATACTAACAGGACAGTGTTCTTCGTGCTGTCTGTTTCATTTGTTAAATTGTAGTTCACCTTGAGCTGAAATGCTTTTGTTTGTTCAGTCACTTAGTGAAGATCCCCTTACCTTTATTATTTATTTACCTTTATTTTTAATGAACCTGCAGTTGGGTTTTTCTTTACTACTTCTGTTGTAGCTAGACAGACAGGTTTTAAAAACATAATTTTTCTGGTATGAGAAGAACGCACACTCATTGTAGAACATTTCAAGCTTTGGAGATGAAAGAAGTCACCTGCAGTCCCACTAACTCGTGATAACCGTTACAACACCTGGTGATTTTCTGAATCTTGAATGTGTGTGGATGTGCGTGTCTGTTAGGTGTACCCTCACGAAGGGGCACGTTGTGGACTTGTCATCGTTCTTCAAAAACGTGACTTTGGTTACTGCCATGCCGTCCGTCTCCACGGAGTACCATGCTTTATTTAAATGGTGTGTGATGGACAAATGCCAAAAACAAGATTGCTAGCTATTATATGGTGAAAAAGGATAAAACTGGAGTTTGAGATATTTAATTTTTTGCCCTTTTCAAGTTATGAAAGATTATTTGCTCGAGCTATTTATCAGATCTGTCCAGGATATGAACTATTTTCGAACTCATGAGAGTAGCACAATAAATTCATAAGCAGAAGTCTAGCTGCGGATGGCAATATTTGTTTTTAAATGGCTTGAGGTTAAAATGCGTAGTCGATTTACCCAGGTCTCCTCTTATGTAAATAGCCTGTAGAATAAAAGCATTCTTCCCACGTGGAGACACAGCTTTAATAGCTTTTCTTCTGCTGAGTTTGGATATTAAAGCTTGTTAACAGGAAGAATATTTTAAACTGAAGTAGCACAGAGTTGTGATACTTACTTTGGAGATTGCCGAGAAAAATTACTGGAGTGTCACTGACCTTGTCAGAAAATAAACGGCCTTGTGACTAGTGTCAGTGCCATCCGGCAGCTCTCAGCCGCTGAGTGGGTGCCACTGTCACATGGGGGGCTGCTTTCCTGGTACCAGTCTGATACGTGATGGCCTGGCTGTTTAGGTGCATTGCATGCCCACCTGGTGAGGCAGGTTCCCATCTGAGACCCTTCCTGGCTCTCATGCTTGGAGAGCCAGCCACGCCCTTTAGACCTTAGTTTCCAGTCATCAGACGGGCACTGGCAGGAGCCTGACCCTGGCGTGCTTACGAGACTGGGAGGCTGGGAGGGGGACGTGCTGGGTGAGTGGTGCCCTGGCTTAGTGTCTGAGTGGCTGACACTCCCTCTTCCAGCTTCCTGCTGCCCCAGTTGCTTTTCTTACCCACCTCGCCACCCCCTGCCCCATACAGCTGAAGGGGGGCACATGAGGCCTAGAGCATCTCTTTGTTTCTGTTTCACTGTCGTTTGTTTATTTTTTTTTGCTGAGACTTTTGCGTACCATAATGCTTTGTTAGTATTCACAGTTGAAAGTGTTTTTACATTTCTCTCTCTCTTTTTCTCTTGTACATCCTTAAAACAATATCTACAGAGCCTACATTATTACCCCACATCCTCGCTGCTGCTTCTTCCTTAAATCAAATGCTGTCCTGCGGACATGGTTCATTTTTGCTTGCTCTGCTTGCCGCAGCTGACCTGATGCAGTGATGGATGATGGGTGGATGGATGATGGATGGACGGATAAATGGATGGATGATGGACGGATGATGGATGGATGGATGATGGGTGATTGATGGATGGATGGTGGATGGATGGACGGATGGACGGATGATGGATGGAGGGATGGATGATGGATGATGGATGGATGGATGATGCATGGATGGATGGATGATGGATGGATGATGCATGGATAGCTGAAAGACAGGAAGGATGATGGTGACCTCCTGGCTGTGATGTTGTACTATAATTGTGTAAGATAGAGCCATTGCTAGATGCCATGTCCTTCTCCTGGCTGTGATGTATTATTGTGTGATTATAGTTACTGAATGACAAACAAGCATAAAAGGGGATGTGCCGAAGTCTTGGTCTCAAAATCCAGTAGAGGGCTGGCCGAGTGGCGCGATGGTTAAGAACTGGCTTGGGACGCCAGAGGGCCCTGGTTCGGATTCCACTTATGAGGGCCAGTGACATTGCCCTCCACAGCTAAGATGCTGAACAACAGCTCAACCTGGAGCTGGGCTGCCCATGAGTCGCCGGCGACGGCATAGGCTGCAGCCCCTGTGGCAGTGGGTTGCCATGGGCTACTGTGTGTGGCCGGCAGCCAACATGAGCGGCCAGCAGCCAGCGTGAGCGGCCATCCAGAAGCCGGTGACTAATCTGCCTCGCCTGGGAAGAGTGCAATGATGGTGCCAACTTGGGCCAGTGAAGCAACATCCTCCACAGCTAGACTGAAGAACAAAATGACAGCAACTTGTCTGTTCCCCTTCCCCCAATTCCCCAGCACTGTTCCCATCCCCCCAAGTCCCCAATAAAAATCTTTGAAAGGAAAAAAAATCCAGTAGAAATAAATGATTACATTTAGGAAAAAAGTGCTAATGTTTTTTAGTACCTGATTATGTACTATTCTTCATTGTATACAAATAAGGGAGTAAAAGAAGAAAACAAGTAGATTTTAAGTTGGTAAATGTCTCTGTCTTAATTCTCATAACTCTTGAGATATTTACTGTCTGTGTGAGAATAAAATTAAGCTCTTAGAAATATATAAACCTATTCCTTGAAAATCAAAAAATTCACAGTAAAATTTCAAACATGATGTGACTTCTGAATCCCTGTAGATGTTTGGATTCCTGTCAGTTCTGTAATTTGAAGGGCTTTTAACTCTGACTTCACAGTCTCATATAGTTTCTTTTTTTTAATAGTAGAATAAAGCTGGATTGATTTCGCATAGTATACAGAACATGTGTAATTAATTCAGTGCTACAATTACATATCTATCTCCTAGTCCATTCCAGTTAAAACAGAAGCATGTAAATTTGAATAGTAGCATTTGATTTGAATTTAAAATAAACAACCAGATTGTCATATGTGTTTAAGTGAAGGAGATGAGAAGACATGTTTACTATTCTTGGACTCATTTTAATTTGTGAGATTGATGTAACTCATGCCAGAACTTGAACTTTAAATCAAGATTGTCAAATAGTTTACTTGTATGACTTTTCTTTCTTTTAGCAGTTATAGAAAGGATGTCTAAATGACTTTAGAATTTTTAAAAATATGCTTCAAGTCTTTGAAAAATCTCCATAGACATGCATCTGTACGTAAGGTATTCAGTAAATCTGCTGACATAGGTATTTTGATGAAGGGATGTCTAATTGTTCTTTTGGGTAGAAATTCTGATGTGTCCCTGTTTTTCCTCTGCCACCGAGTGTTAGTCCTGGCTTAAAGTCTCTCGTCATTCCCACACAAGCAATGAGACTTAAGTCCCCAGTCAGAATAAGTGGATGAATGACATAGCAGATATAGTGTATGAAATTACAGAAGACCTCACAGTAAAATTCCTTTAAAGTGTGCGTTCTTTTAGTGAATTAGAAATGAAGATTGATTTTTATAAATAATTTTGGACAGCTTTGTTAGTTATAGAAGGTATGCTTGGATAAACCTGGCTTTTAAATGTTTATTTTACTGTTTCTGATTTACAAACATCAGTAGTGGTCATTCATATAACAAAGAAATAGCACTGAATTATTGAAGGCAAGCATGCTTTACCCTGGCGCTTATCAGAAGTGGTGCGTGAATACTGTGTCATCGTTCCGTCCCCTCTGCCACTCCTGAGCCCCGAGGAGCCTCTTGTCCTTGGAGCTGATGTCTGGCCCAGGCTGTGGCTCTTTGCTGTGGTTTCAGCCACCTTTCCTTTTGGCAGCAGCCAGTTCTTATTTCGAACTGTTAGAATTTGAGACGACAGAAGAAAGCAATCAAGCTTCCCCTAACTGGAAGGTTTGTGCTGAGCTTATAAGGGAGGCTCCTGGTCTATCTGTGGTCTCAGGCAGAATCGGCGGGTACATGCGGCTTCAGCTTACCCATGAAACTTCTGATTTTTCCTCATGTAAAAAGCACCTGGGGAGAATTTTGACAATGTCTTCTGGTAGGAAAAGGCCTTAAACAGTTGGATTTTGCAGCCTTGTTGATGTATTTTCATGTCTTTGTGTTACACTGTGTTTGGTTGGTGTATCGCGTCACACTTACTCCATCATCATTCCACACAAGCTGACCCAAACCACTGAGGAAATTGTAAGTGTGGATTTTGAAAAGGATGAATTGCTTTATTTACTGTGTGAATTAATTGATTGCCTACTTTCTATGTAGACTAGAAATAGAGAAACCCAGTTATTTTGTGGGATTTCTTGTTACCATCCCAAGGTGTAATTTGGCCACCTGTTAACATTTTACTGCAGGATTGACAGAGGTTCTGAGAGAGACATTCTCTCCCACGCTTTTAACCTTGAATGCTTTCTGCTTTATAAAAGTAGCTGTTAGGAGAAGGCATCCCAGTTTCTTAAAAAAATATATATTAAGATTTCTTGACCCTGATTTTCGAATTTGCACACATACTGAGCCTCTGGAAAAGATGAGAGGCAGATTGGAATTGGGGTTTTGAGGAAAGAGAGGTGGCTTCTAGTAACCCTTGTGGGAAATGTGTAGAGAAGTTGAAATAAGAAAAGATCGGAGTCGCTTTCTCCTGTCACGCTAATGGTCAGTCTGCACGTGTGCACATAGCACCCCACCTGGGTGCCGCAGCAAACAGGTAACATGTCGCTACAGGATAACTAAAGATGGCTTCAAGCTGAATTTTTAAAAGTCCTTTTCTTTGGCAGTTTTGACCAATGTCAGTATTTAATGCTGTCTTTCATGCTTTTTTCTCCCCGTAATTACATACGATGAAGGAACTGTAGCGAGTTTCTCCATGTCCCACACAGATGCTCCCAGCCCCCTCCGGTTTCTCTCAGCAGGCCACACACGTTGTTTTCTGCGTCCATCGCGACTGGGGGAGAGGACTGCAGGTGTCCGATGGGTCCAGGCTCAGGAGTGACGCGCCTGTGCTGGTGTCTGGCTGGCTCCCTAGCCCGCCGCCCTTCTTCTGGAAGCCCTGCTGCTCATTGGAACCTCAGGCTCCCTTTGGTTGATTTGTGTGTGAACCAGAAATTTTCTGGGCAGTTTTAACTTTCTACGCATCTTCTCCCCATTTGCTTTGATTGTAAGACTAATCCATGTGCAGACTGAAACAATATTAAACACTTGAAGGTTGTTAGTTAGGATCTCAGGTCAGATCTTTCAATGAACCGCAGCATAGTTTCAGGCACGGGGGTGTGTTGATTGCTGAAAGGTTTCCTGAAGGCAGAGCCTGTCTTGTGATATAACTAATAAGACACAAGTGTCTCACGTTCTCTAAAAACCGATGGTTCTATTGTCCTAGTCTTGACTCATCTACTCCTAGTTTTTGAGTGTTATTTTTAGACAAGGAAACAACTCCTGCGTAGATCTTTTCAATTTGCAGACTTATGGACAGCTCGTTGCATGGTTGGTTTGCTGGTGGAAGTAAGTGGACTAGGTTGGTGTTTCCAGGTGGGTGAGTGGGTGACAGACACTCAGATGTGTGTCTGGGTGGCTGGGGAGGCAAGGCCCTGCTCTGCCTGGAGGGCCTCAGGCCCTGCTGACGGCCGGGGGTGTGTTCAGAGAGCACACTCAGAGCTGATATACCAGAAAAATGGAGTTCCCCTCCTTTCCCCCCACTGCAACCAGTCGTTGCTCCAAGTAAGAATTCAGTGTTTCTTTTCTTTCGTTTTTTCTGAGCTAAGTGCCTAAAAGAGTGCAAAAATGAGCAGTGCGCAAATCCTTCGTGGAATGAGGAAGAATATGAATAAATGAACCTGATTGACCAGTTTACTATTTGAGGTTTCCTGACATTTGGTTTCTAAAATGGTCACTTTATCCATTTATCTTTTGAATTTTACCTAAAGATATTAAAGCACCAATGCTTCAGGTTTGATAGATATGTATCTTCCTATTTTTCCTGACATTGATTATGTTATTCTGGCTTTTTTAGTAAAGGAATGTGTCGACAGCATTAATTTATGATGCCTGTTTCAGTGCTGCTGTGGGATTTTCAGAGGCCTCCCAAGGCCTGTGAGCTGTACCTGCCGGGACCCACCTGGGGTCACACGGGCTCAGTGCTCTGCGGCCATTGGACGGGCTGTGAGATCCCGACCTGAGCTATCGGTGTCTCCAAGGGCAGTGCTGTTGGAAGACAGTTCTTTAATTTCAATTTTAAATGTTATCCCATATTAGTTTTTTCATGTTCAGAAATGGGAAAAATATGATTTAATTAAAAAGTTTAGCTCTATGTAAATTTGTTCCATCCTTTGTGCTCCAGCAAGGTATCCCAGGGAGGCCATTAGAACCCCCTGGGTCTCGTCCACTTACTTCCTCTATGACTGGAGACAAATTAGTTGTTCAAAGGGTTGCTGTGAGGATTAAACCAGATATCGTAGGTGGAGGCCCTGGCATACAGCTAATGTTCTGCCTTTGTATATTTAGTTCAATTTTTTTCTAAACAAAACAACTTTGGTAATATCAGCTTCACATTAGAATCCAAAATATGTCTTTGCTTTTTAATGATAAAATGAAAAAGAGATTTATTGGGTAGCGTCAACTCTTAAATATAACCAAGATTTGAGCAATCACACAATGAGTATTTCTAGTTTGTAGAAATAATATAAATAAATATGAAAACTTGTTTTATGATTGGACTTATAAAGGAGATTTAGTGGGATTTTTTTGTTGTTGAAAGATAGGATTTGAAACCAAATGCTATGTATTCATGCATTCCTCTATATGATTTAGAAACATGTTTTCTATTTTCCCTGTGCATCCCAGTGTTTTTGTGTGATGTTTGTGCGATTTTAAATTCTGTTTTGTGGAACATAAGCCGGTGTTTATGAATATGTATTAGTGAAAAGCAGATTTTCAATTTAGTGAGCAGAATTAACATTTTGTCACAGATTTCCCCTCTTCGGTTTCAGTTTTCATGTACTCTTTTTCTTTGGCACCGAAGTCAGTGCTGATGTTTCCACTTCAGCTCCTACCATCCCTCCCGCCTCTTACTGCAGCCTGACTACGCTGCATATGCCGTGACTTTGGTGTAGAATATTCTCTGTTCTTTGCGTGCCAAAGCCCAGCTAATCCTCTCAGACCCGCCACACAGACTGTTCCTGCCGAGTCGCTCGTGGACTCTTCTGGGCGGCATCAGCTCTCCTCTTGCCCCCATTGTTCTTCCCTCAGGCTGGCGGTCACACCTCTCCACGCCAGTCCACCCACCCGTCTAATCCTGCGTCGTAGCCCTAGCTCTGGGCACAGAGCCAGACCCAAGTCCCTGCCCGAAAAAGGCGCTGCAGCCTGTGCTTCAAAAAGAGCACGGACAGTAGTAGGCTAGGGGTGGCACGGTGACGGGGACTCGGTGACAGTCAGCATTCGCACCAGCCAGACCGTTTGGTTCTGGTGCGTGACGGTGAGTGGAGACGCTTCACTGTTCCACAGATTTAGATTCTGTAGGTGATTCGTGGACTGGTGTGTGTGTTGCACGAGCGAAACGGCCGCTCTGGGGTGTTGCCCTGGCTGTAAGTATGACAGGACGAGTAGGGGTTTGCTAGCACCCTGGCCGACCTGATCTGAGAACTAGTGAGTGCCTAGAGCAGGGAAGTATTTTCATTTGGGACACTTTCAGGAGTCCTTTTCTCATATTTAGTCAGTAAGGTGTTTGGCTGAACATAGTTATGCTTTGCCTTTAAAACTTGATGTTTCAGAAAATGTTTCTTTCAAGAGAAATCCGGAGTAGATTACTCATGTCGTAAGGGAGTCTTCTCTTCTCAGTATCATTCTGTCTAATACAATTCAAATACCGCTTAGCTTATGGGAATTCTACTTCCCCAGAATTGTAGAGTCGTGTGTTATATGGATGCGTCCCTTTGGTGGCTGTGCGGCATGTCCCGGCCTGGGAGTGCGTGGTCGCTCAGCTGTGTGTTTGTGTGTGTGTGTACCGGCCGGTGCTCTGCAGCGTCTCTACCGCCCCACACATGTCACATACTGGCCAGCCCGTGTTTAGGACAGACTCATAAGAGGGATTGATTGCCGGGTCCCAGGGTGGGTGCACATGGGATTTTGTCATTGCTCCCCCATTTTCGTAGCCCTCCCATGGGAAGAACTGTGAGCATTAAGTCAACCCGTCTTCAAATCGGTTGCTTCTTAGTTGTGGGAGCAATACTGGGTCTGGTAACAGTGCTTTATTGGGGCTGCATCTCTTTACAACGCCTCTCAAAAGACAGCCACTTGTGTGTTACAAGTGTGCCGTGTGCTGGGCCAGGGGGAGCCGCTGAGCGTTACAGTGATGTGGGACACGTGAGGGTTTATGGAGGGTGGCATGACGGGGTGGTATGTGTTGGGAAGCTGTTGAGAGCTGAGTGGAGGTGATCGTAAGGAAGAAGTGGCCGAGAGGGAGGCAGGGACAAAGTCAGAGGCAGACAGCAGAGCCCACCTCTGTGGAGGAGCCGTGATTGGAGCCTTGAGCTGGAAACCCCTCTGAGCACACAGGAGTCAGCGGTCAGGCGGCCCTGGAAGAGGTTGTGTTCTGGAGCCGGCAGCTCGTGGTGCTGCCAGCAGTCACGGCAGCACCAGACAGCCGGGCCTGCAGAGTCCTTGGCTCTGCCGCGGGCTCGGAGACTAAGGAGGGGTAGTGTGCAGTGAGGGCGTCCCCGGTGCTCTCGAGGAGAGGGTGCTCGTTGCTGCCTGTGGTCCTTCTGTCGCCACCAGTGGCTGCTTGGATTCAGAGGGACCCGGGCACAAGGGGAGGCCACCTCCCAGCGCAGTTAACACCTCTCTGAGACTCACGTGCCCTGGAGCGGCAACCCTGTCGCTTCCCCGACCTGACTCAGAGTGCTGAGCTGCCTTACTATCGATAGAATGGGAGAAATGCGGGCTGCACCCTGCAGACGAATCGCACGTACTTAATTTCGCGACCTAGCCTGGCCGGTTTAGCGTCGCCCCAGCCCCACACGCCCTGTCCCGGGACCGTGCATCTCTCCCAGCGCTGAAGCCCCACTCAGGTCACAGTGGGCTTCCGCGGTGCTTGTCTTCCCGAATCTGCCTTCCTAAGCGTTTCTGTCCCTCAATTCCAGAAGGCCACCGTCCCTTTAGTTTTGTCCCAGATGGATTCAAGCTAACTTAGAAAACTTAGTTCACCCTAGCTCACCGTCATGGTTCAAGCAAGTGAAGGACTTCACGTCCTGTGGTGTAGGGTGCGGCCTGCTCAGGCACCGGACATGGACGCGGGCTTGGATGGAGCCTGCTGTGGCTTCTCTGACCAGGAACTGGCTGCTGCCGGGTCCCATTCTGTGTTTCATCTGTAGGCGCCCAGCAGGTGAGGTGGAGTTAGTTTTCCAGAACCATCGTCTTGGGACACCACCCCGTGATAATATTCCCAGATCAGCCCCTCTCAGGCCAAGTGTGGGGCGGGGGCTTGTCTTTTACTGGCTGCAGTACGTGTGTTATTTAGGAAAGTGTGGCAGCTCTAAACATCTGAACATTTCTCAGCACGTATCAGTCACCAGGACAGAACTGCCTGTGACCCACTGTCCGTCCAAACCAGAAGTGTGGCTTCAGAACCTTGCTGTGGCCTGTATGCTTTTTTGAGGATTGAGGCTCTCGGAGGAGAGCTCCCTACCCCAAACAGCTTCAGCCCTCTTCTGCAAGGGGGTTATAGTTCAACAGTAAAGAAAATACGTTTCCACCTTTTTTCTGAATAGGTTTCTTTCATCCTTGGCAAACACTTGTTTTCTCCAGTGAACAGGCCCTGCTCATGGAGAAGCCTAGTACAATACTCATGGGGGTGGGGGGAAGGCGGGGGACAGTGTGGAGAGGAGCCAGACAGGGAAGGCGTCTGGAGCTGCTTTGGGCCACAGAGGAAGACAAGGAAAAGGCGGGGTTTCAAAGGCTTTGTGTCTAGGTCTCTGGGGTCCATGATGACAGTGCAGAGTCCAGATTCTAGCTAGTGTCCTCTGGGCAGGGGGATGTAGGGAGGGGCTGTAACATCTGTTGACATTAGACGTTTCTGCTTTCAAGTGTCCTCAGCGTGTAAAGCTGGAGGGCCACAGTCCATTTGCCAAGCGTCAGCGCCGAGTGTTCCAAAGCAGCGTAGTGTGCACAGTAGGCCTACAGTGAGAATAGCAGTGGCCTACGTGACTGGAATCAGAACGTCACATGTGTATTTTTCTCTTAGGTCCATTTTCCAGACACTGAAAGAGCAGAATGGCTAAATAAGGTAAGAGTGCAGAGCACTGAATACCAGGCATCCTGGGAAGTGGGGGAGGAGGTGCCATCTCTCCATATTTGGGAGTTGGGATGTTGACACTGTGAACTCATTTGGACTTGGTGGTTGGCTTCTGCTCCCATAAGAACTCAGTCATAAATGATATGTTAGTTTGCTTTTTCACCCAATGAAACCTGGGTCTCCGCCATGGGAAAATTAAGGAGGTATTCATGGCTGCATCTTCGGCCTCTGCCTTCTTTCCTGAGCAGCTACTGCTCACATCTACGATGTAATAGTCGTTAAGCCAAGATTTGGGGAGCGTTATGATGAAGAGGGGAATAACTCCCCAGAAACCTAGTGTAGATAATCATCATCAATTTTTCCTTTAAAGGCTATGATTTTAGCTCAGTGCCCTTTGCAGCACATCTTGCATCTCCACATCTTACGTGTCCTGAGAGCTGTGGAGTGATGTCATGTGGGTGATGACCGCCTGACCCTGGGCCCGCCGACTGAGGTGGTGCAGTTGTAGAAGGCTTTTAGCAATGAGTTGAAACCACAGGTTTTCTGATTTTTTTTTTAGCAGTCATTAAATGGGCTGACATGCCTCAATAGAACATTTAACCAGAATAACTAATTCCTGCAACATGTTGGTTAATCAGTAGTTTATAAAACATTTTCAAATTTAAAATCATGTAGATTTTGCATAACAAAAAGGACCCCCCCCTTTAATTTTCAAAAATTCTGGTAAACTGTAGGGACATAATTTTTCATTATGATTTAAGTACATTGTGTGTTACAGCATTTTGTTTAACATGAGTTCTTTGTCTTTTCCAGACTGTAAAACATATGTGGCCTTTCATTTGCCAATTTATAGAGAAGTTGTTTCGAGAAACCATAGAGCCAGCTGTGCGGGGAGCAAACACCCACCTCAGTACCTTTAGCTTCACAAAAGTCGACATGGGTCAGCAGGTCAGTTGCTTCTAAGTACCCCTGCTTGTGTACATGGTGGGATTGCTGTGGAGACTTCAGATGGCATGGTAAACCACCCCAGGTTATTGTCTGGAGAACCTTGCCCCCTGGGAAGGTCTAGCGGGTCTCTGCAGCTCCTCCCAGGGTCCACCACTACGTGCGATGCCCTCGCCTTGTCTGTCAGGCGCCTCTTCCCTTCACTGTGGTCTCCCGGCCAGTTCAGGTTCATTGGGGGGTTTCCCCTAGTTCCAGCGCGTCTTTCTACCCTACACCCTTCTGTCAGAATTACCTCTGTACAGTTTTCAGCAATCTGTTTGGTTGGAAAGGGAGGCTGATATGTGAACTCACACGAAAGGTTCAGTAATGGACAAAGATGCTTACGGCAACCACAACTGAGGACTCCAGTGCCAGTTATGTATGCATCGCCTTAATTCCATAGGTGACGGAAAGGTAGATTTGTTACTGGGATTATGTGACAGGCATACCTCATTTTATTGTGCTTCACAGATAGTGCATTTTTATTACAAATTGAAGGTTTGTGGCAACCCTTCATCGAGCAAGTCCATTGGCACCATTTTATCAACAGGCTAGGATGGTGGTTAGCAATTTTTAGCAATAAAGTACCTTTTTGCAATAAAGTATTTTTAAATTAAGGTTGTACATTGTTTTATAGATATGTGCTATTGCACACTTAACAGACTACAGTATAGTATAAACATAACTTTTAGAGGCACTGGGAGACCCAACCTTCATGCGACTCACTGTATTGCGGCATCGGTCTGGACCACAGCCGCAGCGTGGGCACGGTCTGCCCATATGTGCCAAGGAAAACTTCTATTCCTAGTCGCACTTCTGGTGGGAGTATCAGGGCTACATCTGAGTTAGTCATGGCATTTCCTTTCTTAATTTTTTAAGTCACTGTTGATTATAATTAGCAACAGTTTAAGGTAACTTTTTTTACTGAGGTGTGATTGACAGGAAAACATTGTATTAGTTTCCAAGGTAACATTGTTTCATGGACCTAATACATTTGCAGAGCCCAGCACTTGAACAACAGGCCCCCCTCTCCCGCCAGCTGACAGGCAGTTGGTGCTCGTACAGCAGAGCCAGATAGCCACTGTGCCTTGTGGCTCTGATGTCTCTGCTTCAACCCGGTGGGGTTTTCATGGACGTGGCTGAGGAGTGTGAGACCTGGTTGCTGTGTCGTGTTTGTCCTGGCGGGTCCTTTCCGGTCCCACCCGCACTCCCCTGGCCACCTTCCCCGGTGGAAGGCGATCTCTGTGCCCAGTGCTCGTGTTGCCTGCAGTTACCCCTGGGCAGGAGGCACACTCGAGCGTGGCTGTGCCGTGCTGGCTGTGTCCTCGTACCGGGAGGCCTCCCAGTGCCAGCAGGGGTGAGTGCACAGGTGCCCTCACTATTTCCTTCTGTAGCCAAGACGGCAGCAGATGGCTTACAAGCAGTGTGGACATGATGCAGGGCTCAGGATAGTAAATATTTCCATCTTGACAGCCGCTTAAAATCTTCCCCTGCATGTTCTTTTCACGCATATTTTCCCTCCAACCCCGCTACTTTTACAACCTTAAACAATGTGAAAACCATCCTTAGCCAAAGGGCAGCTTTAGCCTGCAGGCCCCTAATGTCGGCTTGCTCCTGCTCCTGCTGGTGGAGGCCGAGAATTCTGAGCTGGTTTGCTTTACGACCATTATGTTCACGTTGGTCACAGGCTTTAACTCACGGAGCACCTCACTGGCTGGCGAACACTGAGCACTGGTTCAGTGAAGGTGCGTTGTATCGATGGCACGGACACCTTCCAGGTGCCAGCGGACACAAGGGCCTGCAGAGCCCCGGGCTTTGTCCACGCGGGGTGTCCGAACTGCATTCCTCAGCACCCTCAGGGGGGCCCCTCCTTAGTGCTGCCTGGTTATCTGGAATGGGGCTGGCCTCCCTGCTTCCAGTCTGCCTTCTAAGAGAAGGAAGGACGCGTTATCGAAGCACACATTTATCGAAGGCACTGAGCCTGTGCCCACCTTCACGTGTCCATGTAGTGAGCTGACCATACCCTTTGTGGTCATCGGTCGGTCCTGTCTGAGCTGGTCCCATCAGGGAAGCCTGGAGACCTGGAATAGTAGGGATCGCAGCCTCCCAGGGAAAGACATGGAGTGTGATCCTGCAGCTTGTTGAGGGTGAGATCTCAGGACACCCAGACTGTCCAGGTAAGGACACCCTTACTTGTCCAAGTAAGCAGTAGTGACTAAAAGGCAGGGATTCCTTCAGCTTGAGTTTTTAATGCTCAGATTGATGTTGAGAACTTTCTTAGACTGGATCTCAGATTCATGAATGGGAACAGGTTTTTTTTGGGTTTTTTTAAAGCTGAGCCATCCTGCTACCTGTTGGCAGCTCAGCGGCTGCTCAGCTCGGGCTGGACTCGAACCGCTGTTGCTCAGAGCTCAAACTCTTGAGCGAGCTCTTAACCAACTGAGCCACTTGGCCGGCCCTGGGAACAGGTTTTGAAACGATGTTATAAGCGGGCCCTTGAAATATAACATTTATTGTAATCTGCCTTTTCTTTTTACAGAGTGACTTGAGTCAGACCCTATGTCATGTATTAGGTGTTGAAATTATAAATTATATCTCCAGCTAGTGTTTTTGATTCACTCAGAAGTTCCATTTTTGTGAAAATAGTAAGAAATGAAAACTTACAAGACATAAAAAAATGAAAGGCTATGTTTCAAACAGTGGAGTCAGGATAGAGCAGAGGGAAAGGAAATTGGATGAGACAAGGGCTGAGGGGCTTGGGAAGGAGCAAAGCCTGTGACTGACAGCCCCACGTGCTGACAGCAGCACGTGTCATTTGTGTCACTAGTGGGTCCCCCAGTGTGTGAAGCTCTCCACGCTCCTTGTGTCCTGTGGCTCCACAGTAACCTCGTGAGAGCGACACCATTGCTGTCATCATCTCACAGATGACAAGGCTGAGGAACAGAGGTTAAATAATACGCCAGAAGTGAAGCAGCTAGTGCACTGTGAAAGCAGAATTTTCATTCCTGATGCTAAAGCTTGTTCTCTTCAGCTCTGTGCCATATTGCAAGGTTTGGTGTTTTATTTCTTTTTTCTTTGAACGTCCCTACATTTTAAAGTAAGCCACTTCTTGTTTCAGCCCCTCAGGATCAATGGTGTTAAGGTGTATACTGAAAATGTGGACAAAAGGCAAATCATTTTGGACCTTCAGATTAGGTAAGTTCGTATTTGTGTTGCAGCTGTCATCGGTAGTGGTGTGTGATGTCAGTTAGCGATGACCATGAGGTGGAGAGTATAATGAGCACATTTCTTCCCTGCTGTTTGGTCGGATTTGACCAAATTCTTGATGAAGACCCATTTTTATTTACTTTCTGGGTCTCAGCTCCTACTAGTCTAGATAATTGCCATTCTTAAAATGTGAAATAAAACTGTAGACAAGTATCACAACCATTGATGCCAAAGTCCTCAACAAAATACAGTAAAACCTTGGATTGCGAGCAATGTGGTTTGTGAGTGTTCCGCAAGACGAGCAAACATTTCTAATACATTTTAACGTGGTAAACGAGTGATATCTTGCAATACGAGTAGTTTGTTTCCGGAATGAATTATACTTGCAAACCTAGGCATCACTGTACTAGCAAACTAATTTCAGCAACGTGTTGAAAGGATCAAACACCATGACCAAGCGGGATTCATTCCTGGGGTGCAGGGATTGTTCAACATGAAAACATGTCACTGTTAATAGAATGAAGAAAACCACATGATCATCCCAGTTGATGCAGCCAAAGCATTTGACAAAATTCAACACTTGTTTCATGATAACAACACTTAAACTTAGAAAAAAGGAAACTATTTCATAAAAAAAGGCATATATGAGAAACAACAGATATCCTCACTGAAAGACTGAAAGCTTTTCCTCTAAAATCAAGAACAAGGCGAAGATGCCCGCTCTCACCACTTCTATTCAACAGGGTACTTTAAGGCAAATTAGGTAAGAAAAAAAAGGAATAAGAGACATCTAGGTTGGAAAGGAAGAAGCGACAATATGTCTGTTCACAGATGATACGAACTTCTATATAGAAAACCCTGAAGATTCCACAAAAAAATCCTCTTAGAACTGATGAAGTCAGCAAAGTAACAATAAAAAATCAACACAAAAAAATCAGTTACATTCTATACACTAAGAAAGATCAATCCAAAATGGAAATTAAGAACACAGTTTCACTTATAGTGAATAAAAAAAGAATGAAATACTTAGAAATTAACAAAGGACGTGACAGACTCATACAGTGAAAACTACAAAGTATTGCTGTGGGAAATTAAAGACGCCATAAATAAATGGAAAGACATTTCATGTTCATGGTTTGGAAGACCTAACACTGTTAGATGTCAACACTGAAAGCAATCTGAAGAATCAGTGCAACCCACGTAATCATGTATCTGCTAAGGGGCTGATCTCTATCTTATATGGAGAACTCCTATAACTCAACAACAACAAAACAGAATAACCTGATTGAAACATGGGCGAAGGGCTTGAATAGACCTGTCTCCAAAGACGATACGCAGATGGACGATAGGCACATGGAAAGATGCTCAGCCTCACTAATAATCCGGGAGATGCAGATCAAAACCACAGAGGCGTACCGCCTCACACCCAGCAGGATGGTCACTGTTAACAACAAGAGCAAGTGATGGTGAGGATGTGGAGACATTGGGACCCTGTGCACTGTGGGTGGGGATGTAAAACGGTGCAGCAGCTGTGGAAAACTGGAGGCTCCTCAGGAACTTAAACATAGAATTATCCCACGGCCCAGCAGCCCTACTTACGGGTATGTACCCAGAAGAATTGAAAATAAGGCCTCAGAGATACCTGTGCACCCATGGTGATGCCTGAACAACAGCGTTACCTTGCCCGATCCCACCGAGCTGTACACTTAAAAATGGTTCGTTTTTTGTTGTGTATATTTTATCACAATGAAACAATTGGAAAAAAGTAAACTGAGGTTCTGCCAGATGCCATGGCTAGCATAAAAAAGGCGGTTTTCTTTGTATCTTGTCCTCATTCTTTGTGAACTTGCTCACGGCTCCTTGCACCCGTGTGAGGCCTGATGTGCGGCTGTGTATATAGGGTGACTGTGGAACTGTGTTGACTGATGGACACGGCTCAGTTTTGTTTCTTTTTTTGATCCTCGATTGAGGAGCATTTTATTTTCTAACATCTTTTGAGTTTCTAAAGTGTGTTGACATAGTAAATGGACATAGTTGGTACTAATTACCTTCATTTTAGAGGAGGGCATAGACTGTCTATAATCGCACGTGTAAAAATCTGCATCATTAAAACATTTGGCACGGGCTGGCTGAGTGGCACATTGGTTAAGAGCTGGCTTGGGACGCCAGCTCTGAGCAGTAGGGCTCCGGTTCGGATTCCACATGAGGACCAGTGGACTGCGCCCTCTACAGCTAAGATGGTGAACAACAGCTCGACCTGGAGCTGGGCTGCTGTGAGTTGCCAGTGATGGCGTAGGCTGCAGTTCCTGCTGCAGTGGGCTGCCATAAGCTACCGTGTGTGGCCGGCAGCCAGCGTGAGCGGCCAGCAGCCAAGAGCCGCCATGAGCGCTGTCCAGAGGCCAGCGACTGATCTGCCTCACCCGGGAAGAGCCCAATGATAATACCAACATGGGCCAGTGAAGCAATGTCCTCCACAATTAGACTGAAGAACAAAAGGACAGCAACTTGTCTGTTCCCCTTCCCTGATTCCCCAGCGCTGTTCCTCTCCCCCAACTCCCCAATAAAAAAAATCTAAAAACAAACAACAACAACAACAAAAACATTTGGCATTGTTGTGAGCACTTGTCAGAGGAACAGAAGAGGAAGCCCCACAATGTCTTTAGTTCAGCTGTGCCCTGGAAGGGCTGTCCGCCTGGCTGCTGTGAGCTTCATGAGGAGGGAACCTGTTCTGTTCCTGTCCCGAGGGAGGAACTCACATGTGTTCGTTACACAAACATTTGAATGAGTCAGCTCATGGGAGCCATTCCGCAGGTGCAGTTTGACACACCTGGTTTTAGTCATATCGACAGGTGCACATTGTGCTGCTCAGATGTGCAAGTCTGAGAACACCTGCATCCTACCTTTTGGTGTATTCCAGACGAGGACCTTACCTAGGTGCTTGGCAGTAGAGATGGGGAAGGAGTGATTGAAAGACGATAAGAAATAAAATGATCGAGTCTTAGGGTGAAGAACAGGAAAGTTTCAAGATGGTTTCCTAACAGATTTTTGGTGATTTTTACCAACTAGAGAATCATGCTTCGTGAGAAGAACCTTAACAGCAGGACAGTAAACATTGGAAGGATTTCCTCCCAGATGCTTTTGTGAATATTTCGCTCGTGTGCCTAGACACTCTCTCCAGCGTTTGTCGAGCTGCCCGCACATATTCTCAAGCAGGAGTGTGACATCTTTCACCTGGAGTCAAGGGTGAGGGGTCAGCTCAGACAGCTCCCACCCAAAGCCTAGCTGACACTTCACGTTTGTATTCAGAATAGATGCAAGCCTTGCATTCAGCATCCTACAACATTCATGTTTGTTTCATATTGATTGAAATGACTTGATCATTGAGTCACATGATGCTTCAGACAGACACGCCATTCCTAACCTTTCATATCACAGAATGCTGGAGTTCTAGTTTTCTCAGGACTGGGGAGCATGGGCGCAAAATTTACTGGTGGCGAAATATATCTAGACTTGATTATGTTTTAAACAAACACAGGTGTTTATAAAACAGATGAAAACTACATTCCATCATGACACTGCTCCAGCATTGTCCTTTGGAAAATGGCACTGGTAACAGTTAAGTCTGCAGTGGGCCTCCCCGTCTGAGACCGCTGCAACCCTGGCAGTGAGACGCTCCGACCGGGCCATAGTGCACAGCTCTGCCGACAGCTTGGGCTGCTTTACTGTCGTTTTCTTCAGATGGTGTGTCTGGTAATGATGATTAAGAGAATGTAACACAGAACTTTTTCTTTGCTAGTTTTGTAGGAAATTGTGAGATTGATTTGGAGATCAAGCGATATTTTTGTAGAGCCGGTGTGCAGAGTATACAGGTAAGGTTTCTTTTAATTTCACTGTCTTCTAAAATGCTCAGTGTTCTGGTCAGAAAGAAAATTGTGAAGTTTGTATGAAGTCGGAATGTGTTTAAAGCTCCGTTTTTCTCGGGAGGTTAGACTTGAGAGACCAGATGCGTAGAGGTCGCTCAGGCAGGCAAGTGTCTGCTCGTATCAGCGAGTGGCCTTCGGAGCGACTGGCTGTGACATGGTTTGGTTTCCCCTTTGAATATAGATTCATGGTACGATGCGGGTGATCCTGGAACCGCTGATCGGAGACATGCCCCTAGTGGGAGCCCTGTCTATCTTCTTCCTCAGGAAGCCGGTAAGTTGCTGTGCCTTTTGCCTTACCTTCCTGTTCACCCAGGAGAATACGACCAGATGAAAGGGCTCTAAAGGGAGAGGCAGCGCCCTCCGTGTGTGGCCGCCTACCTTCCTGCGTGTGAATCCTGGGTGTGCTCATGCTTCTTTAGACCCTGACGGACGGTTCCATTTCCTGGGATAGACAACTTTTCTTCCTGACTATAAAAATGCTACGTTTGTTACAGAAATTTTGGGAACAGCCTTTTTTTAAGTGTAGGTTTGTAATTGACATTTAGTACCTATCACTGAGTATTTATAGATATTTGCTCGTTTACCCCTCACACCTCTGTAGCTAAATGCGACGTGGTTTATGTCACTGACCAGGAACTGAGAGCCTCATTTGTCCCAGTCACAAAACCAGTGAGGCTAGGAGCCCCTCCTGGACTAGGCTGGCCTGCCAGAGCTGCTGCTCTCGCCGTACAACCCTCCTGCTGTCCCCCTGTAGGACCCACCCCCATCCCCTCACTCCCCCCGACACACAGAGACAGCCATCATTCCATGTGGGGTCTGTGCAGCTATGCATGAGGCTTTTAAGTCGTAAAGATGTTTTGACTGAATTATATTCCAACACTTGGATAAACCATAAAAAAGGTTATCATTTCACATTGTTACGTACATATATTATTCCAGTTTTGTTATAAGTAGTCAGTAGTTATTAGCCACAAAAGTAAGGCAACAAAAATACCATTTGAGCCTAGAATCGCCCCCCCCTCACCTTGGCTTCTCTTCCTGAGGCCCCTCCCTTTCCCTGGGCCTTCTCCCCTTACCTGGTGGCTCCTGCTCATGTCAGCTCCTGCAGCCCCTGACTGGCGTCCTGCCTTGCTTCTGTCCTCCGGAGACCTCACCACTAGGGATCTTCCCAAGGTGCTAACTGACCCTCCAGAGGTCGGCCATCTCTCACTGCACAGTCATCGTTCTCTCCCCAGCCTCATTTCCTGGCATTGCCCCGTGAGCATCCCAAGTGCCAACCATGGCAACCACGGGGAAGAGTTACAATCTGGGGATGGCACTGACCCATCACCCCTCACCTTTTCCTTTTCCCAGAATGCTGTCTTGAGCCCTTTGTGTCACCCTGTCCCAGGACAGGGGACAGGCTTCCTTCTCACTCCCATGGCACCCAGACTGGCCTGTGGGCTGGAGCACCCTCCTCGCTAACTCTTAGAAAGCCACACCGCCTGTCTCCATACAGTTCAGTGTCTGAGGAATGAATTGATCTGTTTCTCAAATACCTCTCCATGATATGCCATTTTTATAATCTTTGATGTACCCTTTCCAGAGGTGCCATTAACATCATATACATTATAAAATGGGAATATTTATTGATTCAAATAGCTTAATACAAATTACTGTTGTTGGACTTTTAAAATGTGGATTTATCTAGACCAAACTACAAGTGGTACTGTTTTGTATAAAAACAGAAGAATTAAGTGTCATCACTTGCTGTTACCACTGACATTATTCTCATTTGCTTTTTATTGCTTAAATAATGGGCATATTTTGAATGTATTTTAACACAGTAGTCTCCCTTTCTCCACGGTTTTGCTTTCCGCAGTTTCAGTGACCCGTGGTCAACCGTGATCTGAAAACATTAAATGGAAAATGCCAGAAATAAACAATTCGTAAATTTTAAGTTGCGTGCCTTCCTGAGCAGCAAGCAGTGAAACCTTGTGCTGTCCTGCCCGTCCCCCTTGTCCAGGCCACGCTGCACCCGCTCCCCCCGTTAGTCACTCAGTACCCAGGCTGGTTATCAGATGGACTGTCGCTGTGTCACAGTGCTTGTGTTCAAGTGACTCCTTTTGTTACAATTACTCTGTTTTGTTATTAGCTATTATTGTTAATCCCTCTCTGTGCCTAACTGATAAATTTATCATAGGTGTGTACATATAGGAAAAAGCATAGTGTATGCAGGGTTCAGTACTATCCGAGGTTTCAGGCATCTACAGGGCTGCTTGGCACAGATCCCCACAGATAAGGGGGACCACTGTACACAAAACATGGTAAAATTCAAAAGCTATTAAAGGACCTCTGTGTTAAATTTATTAAAATTTTGACAAATGAAGAGATTCATAAATGATTTTAAATCCATGTTTTTTTTCCCACATACAAATTGTTTAAAAGCCAGTATGTTTAAGAAAGCTCCTTCATTAACGGGTATGAAAAACTGATCTTTCGCAAATTGCTAAGTATTTTTAACTTACAGGAAATTTTTAAGAATTTAAAGGCCGCCTTTTTTCAGTTTAGAATGTGACAGAATCCAAATGTTCCTCAAAACTTAGTGTGGACCTGCCATAGGTGTGCTCACCTTAAAATATTAATATTAATATTAACATCCAAACGAGGTTTCAGCGCTCAGAAGGATGAGGCTGTGAAAAGTGTGGAATCACTCATTTCCTTATATGGTGGGTAAATCACCAAACATGCCTCAGAGAGAAGGGAATTTTTTTCAGTTACTTTCTACTGGAAAATATGACAACAGAATTCAGTGCTGGCTGCCAAGTAATCCTTCTCATCCTTCTCATGAAAAATACAGCTAGAGAGATTTGCGGGGGTTTTTTTTTTCTTTTTTTTTCTTTTTATTATCCAGATGATCTAGAAGCATTGTGTCAGAGGCGCTTTTACACCTTTTTCTGCTTGTTGATTTGTTTAGATTATTTTTGACAATGTGCTACTTGTTTTAAAAAAAGCTAAAATAATTTCTGAAATGATGAACTTCTGGGGAACTTTTTAGAAGGCAGTTGAGTATGACGGCTAAATGACAGACAGGTGTCAGGCAGCCTGGTTTTCCACCCCTGGCTCTTTCTCTGCCCACTGTGTGCTTTGAACAACTTACCGAAGCCCCAGTTTCCCCGTCTGTAACATGGGGATTACAGTAATGCCTACCTCACAGATTAAACATCAGTGGCTGTGAAACACTTAATATGATGCCGGGCAAGTACAAGTCCTCAGATTTTTAAGAAATTAAATGTTTTCCTAAATGTCGGTTTAGCATTCTGGTGGGGTCTCCACACAGGAGGTCACAAGGCTTGGATGCAGGTTCTGGCAGAAGCCAGAAGAAGCCAGGATTGGACTTTGGACGTGTCCGTGGACTCGGTGGCCGCTCGCTCATGCTGCCTTGGCAGCTGGAATCACTCTGGCAGACACTCGCCGGGGTGATTCAGAGCCCTCAGGTCTCTTCCAGAGCAAGGCCAAGAGGACCGATGGGACTAGAGCCTGTGTAGGGGGCCCTTTCAGAACCTCTCCAGGAGATGGGGTGGGCGCTCGCTCTGAAAGTGTTTATCCTGAGGGGTTGCTCAGCTAGCAGAGAACATGCCTCCTGAGTCTGGACCACAGATGGTGGCAGCCACATCATCTTCGTTTTAGAATGATGGGGACAAGAAACTGAGTCCCATTAGCTGGGACTCCACCGATGAAAGTGCCTTAAGCAAAGGAGGGACTTTATGTAAAAATAAAAACAGCATATACTGGTGTCTCACGAAACCCATGCAGGGGCTGCAGTTGAATGTAAGGAACAGACTGGAATGTGACTGCCTCTCATGCTGTCACACCTTTGCTCTCCTCTCTGTCGCTGAGGCCAGCGCCCTCTACCCTCCAGCCCACGTGCCAGAATCCTGGCTGCCAGTGCCCCCTGTCCCCCCTGCCTTCCCTTCGTCCTTCCCTTTCCTGTTCCAGCTGGGTCAGACATGGACCCCGCGAGCAGCGGGGCAGGGAAGGTTGCAGTGTTTGAGCAAGGCTCCTAGAAGCCGCTGCGACGACCCTGCATAGGAGGTGGCAGTGAGGCGGGGAGGCTGGCTGGGCAGACAGGTCCGCATGGGCCTGCCGGACGGGGTAAGGCCTCAGACCCTCACCTCACATCACGTCACCGGGGCGCTCTGGGGGTGTTCATCTTGCCGGGTCTTCTCTGGGTTTTATTTATTTATTCATTTATTGAAATAAAAGTATGAGTTTATTTTTAAATATATTTCATATGAAAATACTTTGAAAATGGTATAAGCAGATTATTCAATAATACATCTGTACATATGTGACCACGAACATGTAGGTATGATTAGAATTTCTACATGTTCTTGGTAGATTTCTCTGGGTGTCTCAGATCTGTGGTCTGACAGCTTTTCCTAGTTTGGACAGTCCTGCCCCGTCACAGTGGTGGGGACGGGAGCCCCACGTTGTCCTGGCCCGTCCTGGGTCCTGGAGCCGGCGCTGTCCCCCAGCTGCAGTGGGCCCCTTCCCCGGGGCTCCTGTTTCTTGCAGTAGAAGGAGGTCTGTCTTTCCAGCAGCAGCTGCTCCCTCTGCAGCCTCGGCCCTGCAGGAAGGGTTCCCTCCGGCTCCCAGTCTCTGCAGCGAGCACACGCTGTCCAGCCCACTGAGTGTGCTGCACACACCCTGTGTCTGCATTTCAAACGGCTTACGCCGGCTCACCCACACGTGGCCTTCAGCAGTTAGGATCAAGCTGGAATCGTGTCACCTGCCCAGTGGTGGCCTCTCCCTCCCCTCGGAGCTGCCTCTAACAAAGGGTTTCAGGTTGGCCCTGTCACCTCAGGTCTCCCGTGCATTCGAGACTGATGTCCTTTCCAGTTTTCCTCATCCCAAGTGGAAGCTGTAAGTCCCAGGAGCTTTAAAATGTAAGGAAGGCATTCTTGACCTAGATCCCCAGCCCAAACGACTAATTTTGAGCCACTGGAGAAGGGTGGGCGCTCCCAGCCTGTGTTCCTAAGTACTGCCAGGTGATTCATATTCTGTACTGCAGCAGTTGAACTATAGCTTTTCCTACATCCATCAGACAACACATTATGGAAAAGCAGAGAGGTGAAGCACATGTCTGGGTTTCGTGAAATACACGGATACGCTCGTGTTGTTCAGGGGAAATGTGACTCTTCCTCGTTCTGTTCCTCACAGAAGAGCAGCCCGCAGAGGTGACTTCCTGCCTTTGCAGACAGACTGGCTTGCTCTTCAGCTTCCAGAAACATGTTAGTCATCCAGACGCAGGGGGCAGGGCACTCCTCGTGGATTCCTCCCTGGGTTCCTGGGCGGACTTTCCACTCAGCTTTCAAACCCCTCACACACACACTTGTCCTCTCACTCGCACACACTCATCCTTGTGCTCACACACTCACCCATTCTCACAATCACCCACATGGTTACACACTCGTTCTCACACGCTCACTCACTCTCACTGACTGCTCCCTTCTCTGTCCACTCTGGCAGTTTCCTGCTCCCCAGACGCCCCGTGCTCAGGGACATGTCATCTCGGGGCCTTGAACATGCGGCCCCTGTGTCTGAGGCCTTCTTTCTTGCATTCAGATCTCTTCTCAAACCCAGTGGAGTCCTCTTCTTCCACGCATCCTTCATCTCCCTCCTTGGCATTTTGTATCTCTGAATGTGGGCAGCATTTACAGGAATCTTGTCATTTTGACGAGGGTCATGTGAGCAGGCCTCTGTCGCCTGATGAGTTTATAATTTCTAATTGGCGCCCCTCCAGGTGACCTGCCCTCCGGCAGGGCCTCTCGTTAGTCCTGGAATGTCCCCTAAGCTTCCTGATTCACCAAGAGGCCGCAGGCCTGGAAACTGCTGTGTTTTCAGAACCTGTGGTTCCGCCTAGTGGAAAATACATGTAGAGCGGTGATCGGGATGCAAGGGAGTGCGATGGCTCTGGGTGGGCGGTGCTTCTAGGCCTGATCTTCCAAAGGGCAGTGAGGGGTTCATGGTGAGGTGAGCCATGCAGGTGCAGCCCTCATGTCTCATGTGGAAAAATCGTCACCTCCCAGGGCTTTAAAAACTTGTTGCTGTTTAGTTTTGGTCTTTCCAAAAGAACCTTGATCTTCTGGTTGACACTTATTATAACCAACCCTTCCTCAAAGGACCTTGAGTGGAATTTGTTACTTCAGCCGCGTGGGTCATTGAGATTGTGTGGTTTCCCATAGCATTTCTATGCAAATGTAAAGCATGGGGAATTTTATGATACGCAGTATCCATTTTGATAGGAAAAGAGGTGTTTCTAATCAGTAGTTTTTACCTGTCCACATCCACTTAATGGAAATTGGCCAACGGTGCAGGTGTTATTCTGGGGTAAATACCCACTAGAAAGATGAGCAAACAAATACAAATGTTGAATGGAAAATGCAGATTGAAACAGTGATAAAGTATCGTGTTTTAACGGCCACATGGACTAGTTTTTTTTGTTGTTGTTTTTTTTTCTTTTTTTTTTAATTTTTTTTTACTTTTTACAAACCCTTGTGTCGAGGGCTGACTTTCAATAGATCGCAGCGAGGGAGCTGCTCTGCTACGTTCGAAACCCCGACCCAGAAGCAGCAGGTCGTCTACGAATGGTTTAGCGCCAGGTTCCCCACGAACGTGCGTTGCGTGACGGGCGAGGGGGCGGCCCCCTTTCC
>NW_017731645.1:1851852-1880485 GCF_001890085.2 Hipposideros armiger | reverse complement strand
CTCCGTGGCGCTGCCGTATCGTTCCGCCTGGGCGGGATTCTGACTTAGAGGCGTTCAGTCATAATCCCACAGATGGTAGCTTCGCCCCCACATGGACTAGTTTTTAATATCTCTTTTTAACGGGTATAAAGAAAGGACATTTTCATACACTTTTGGTGGGAATATAAATTGGTACAGCATTTCTTTAGGGTAATTAGGTAGCAACCAACTGTCAACATAAAAAACATGTATCTTTGGCGAAAACTTCTACCTTTTTAAGTTCTAGTTTGCATGCACATGCAAGAACGTGTGTAAAAAGATACTCACTTAATCAAAGAGAAGTTGTAGGTATTCTCTGTGCCCTTCCATAAGAGCGTGGGTATATAAATCATTATATGATTTTCCTGGAGAAAACTATTACGTTATCAAAAAACAAAACAGGCAGCTCTTCATGTCCCAACAGGGGACGATGGCCTTGATGTTTTACAGAGTGAAAACCTAGGTGTGTGACAGTATTATATTTATAAAGAAACAAGCCTATATGATTTGATTTCATAATTGGAAATAATTTGGATACTTAATATTTTTTGTCCTTTTTTTAAAAACAGCTTTTAGAAATTAACTGGACAGGACTGACTAATCTTCTCGATATCCCTGGATTAAAGTAAGTGTGATGCCATGTCCTGTGGTTAGCTTGTTGATGGTGTAATGTGCATTCTCAGTGTCGTGAAAACAACGCAGGGCCATTCAGGCCTGTCTCTTCCAGGCAGACTCCGTGCCTTCTTGGCAGTCTCTCAGCTGACACTCAAGTGAACAGACTGCAGCTGTCTGTCCTCACAACCGCGCCTGAGACCGCTGGACGCAAATGTGCTAACGCACAGTGGTTTTAGGACTTCAGACTGAGTCACTCACCCTGCATTTGACATTTTGTTCATTATGAAGCAGCTTTTCAGTTCTGGTATGTTAGAATAGTAGCAGCTTTTTAATATCCTACAAATTAATTTTTAAATTTAGTTTTTATTATTTTCCCAGAAAAAAATACAGAAAACTTAAAAAGCAAAAGCGTTTCAAAACTAGCCCTTTCTGGGTTCTCTTCAAACTGTAGCCACTCCTCCTCGGAGGATAGATGTCAGTACTGTGGCACTGGGAGCCGTGGGAGAGGTGAGAAGCTGGGGTCCCGCATCAGCACTGGATCCCCCTCTCATCAGCCTGTGGCGACCCAGGGGCTAAAGCCTGAGGTTTTCTGCGGTGGGACAGTGGGCCTACGACACCATTTAAGGCACGACCCCGCTGTGGGAGAAGGGAAGTCCTTTTGTGTCACGGTCCATCTGTCCTACGTGATAGAAGGTGACTGAAGGTAGCAAACCTGTTGGTCACTACCAGGCTGGAAGCTCTGAGACTGCAGCCTCGCAATCTGCTTTGGCTGGTTTTACTATTGAATTTCAAGGTTAAAATGCATTACTTATTGGTTAAAGTTGCATATGTTTCTAGTGGGTATTTTGCTAATCTGTAAAATTTTTTTTGCCTAAATTAGCTTCGAAATTAAAGTTTGGAAGCCTTGGTGTTGGTCCATTTTTTTTCTATTCCTGTGTATTTGCTCATGCCCCTGAGGTGGCCCTTAGCACTTCATTTTGTCTCATTCTCAGGGGAAAAGTAGGACTTGAATATACTGAGGCACAGCGCTAATAATACAGGTCTCTTTTAGGTCCTGTGATTTAGTGGGTATAGAAAAATACTGTTCTTTCAAAGTTCTTTGGAAAGAAATGACAACTTAAAAGACGTGTCACAGTGTTCACTAAGATTCTTGGTTGCAAGCAACAAACCCAGCTCAAATGGTTTTCAGTAGGAAGTAAATAAATGAGCGGTGAAATACTGTTTCTTAAAGACAGTGGGTTTGTTTATCCTACACGTGGGCACTGAGCACCAGCTGTGAGCCTGCCCTTACCTCATTGCTGTGGGGGCCGTGCGGCCTCGCCCAGAACAGCCACACACCCTGCGGAGAGCAGCCTGGGGTGTATGGGTGCCTTCAGGCCCAGCCAGGTCTCTCTGTCCAGCTCTGGACTTGGCTTCTGTCTGTGTGACCTTGTTTTCCGGGAGCTCTTGCTGTGAATGAGCAGCTTCTAGCCTCTGTTCTGCAAGGTTAGCAACCTCAGTCATAAAGGAAGATTTTCCCACTACGAGTTCCAGCAAAAGTTCCAGGGTTGCCTCCGTTTGTCCACACATCCATGAACAAATTCCTGTGGTTCTGATTGTCCGGCTGGGGTCTTCTGCCCACCCCTGGAGGATGCGAGATTAATGGCAATGTGTCTTTTACTATAATCTTTTTTTTTTTAATTTAAACATTCACCATATTTTTTTATCACGCCTTGTAGTATGTATGCTTTTAGCGTGTTCACATGTACCTTACTTAATTCTCACATTTACCCCAAAAACATGTTAAAAGTGCATTTGTTTCTTCAGCCTCCACAATTTTATCCACATCCATAAGTTCTCTGTGCAGTGGTACATAGTACTGCAAAGTTTTTACAGTATTTAGTACCCACGTACGGTGGGAAGTGAGAAGAAACTATAAATCTTTTACTTCCTTGGGAGCCGTGCATATATAATGTGAGATAAATTTAACATAATGAACATGGAATGAGTAAATGGATGTTATGGTATTTTCTGAAATGTTATGGAGGTTTGAAATATTTTATGTTAAAAATAGAAATGTAATGAAATGTGCAGAGGGTGCCAAAAAAATGTATACACATTTTAAGAAAGGAAAACTATTAAAATTGCAAAACTCAATATATACCGATAACAAAAGATGAATACAAGTCACATTTGACTTCCGCAATTACAAGAGGTGCTCACAGGTTCCCATCAGTGTCCAGACACTTGTGATTACGGCGAACTACTGCTCGGGCAACGCTGACCAAAGTCTATGTGTGCACATTGTTTTGGTACCCCCGGTATATTAGCAATTCAACATAAAATCAGTGAGAAAGTGTGTAGCCATGTATGAAGTGATCTTTAGGGTGGAATGTAGCCAGAATAGGACCTTCAGTTCTCAGAAAAAACCTGACATAGCAGCCACCATAGCAGGATCACAGCGAAAGGGGCAAATGGCTGGTTTTAGGTTTGTGTTGTGGGGTCAACGACTCAGTCCTGTAAGTGGGTCATCATATCATGTCTGTGGTGCGATAACTAGCGCTCAACGTGTCTGATAACCGTGTTCTTCTTACCTCCCACCTAACAGCGGCTTATCAGATACTATCATTTTGGATATAATTTCAAACCACCTGGTGCTTCCCAATCGAGTCACTGTTCCTCTGGTCAGCGAAGTCCAAATAGCCCAGCTGCGGTTCCCGATACCAAAGGTAAGCACGGCCCAACCTCTGTTAACGCTTAAAAATAGCCATGGAGGCACGGTCCCCATCCCTGGGTGTTGTCACTTTCTGTGACTTCCCGTCTTCTCCTGGCAGCAACCCTGCCACATGGATCTTGGTGCATAGGTAGTCTGTCCGCCACACTCCCTAGGAGGGTGGCTAGTGTACGTCCAGACCTCAGCCGGGAACCTCACATCATAGAGCCGCGTGACAGCCTAGTTACCCATCTCAGAAAGCCCACACTATTTGTGCTCATGAATCGTAACAGCTTCGTCTAAGCGATGGGAACACAGGTTTTCTGTCAGACTGACAGTTTAATGAATTATGTGGTAGGATATAAAAAGATATAGCTTCCTGTGCTGATTGGGTCAAGAATATTACCCAGTAATTATTATTATTATTATTTTTAATTGGGGAATTGGGGGAGGGGAACAGCGCTGGGGAATCGGGGAAGGGGAACAGACAAATTGCTGTCCTTTTGTTCTTCAGTCTAGTTGTGGAGGACGTCGCTTCACTGGCCCATGTTGGTATTGTGATCATTGCGCTCTTCCTCGGTGAGGGAGATCAGTCGCCAGCCTCTGGACAGCCGCTTACGGTGGCTCTTGGCAGCTCTCACCGGCTGCTGGCTGCTTATGCTGGCTGCTGGCTACACACGGTAGCTTATGGCAGCCCACTGCAGCCTACGCCGTCACTGGCGACTCCTGGCAACCCAGCTCCAGGTCGAGCTGCTGTTCACCATTTTTGCTGTAGAGGGCAGTGTCACTGGCCCTCATGTGGGATCTGAACTGGGGCCCTGCTGCTCAGAGCTGGCATCCCAAGCCAGCTCTTTTTTTTTTTTTTCCAAAGATTTTTATTGGGGAATTGGGGGATGGGAACAGCGCTGGGAATTGGCGGAAGGGGAACAGACAAGTTGCTGTCCTTTTGTTCTTCAGTCTAGTTGTAGAGGACGTTGCTTCACTGGTCCAAGTTGGCACCATCATTGCGCTCTTCCCAGGCGAGGCAGATCAGTCGCTGGCTTCTGGACGGCTGCTCACTGCGGCTGCTGGCCGCTCACGCTGGCTGCTGGCTACACACGGTAGCCCATGGCAACCCACTGCCACAGGGGCTGCAGCCTACGCTGTCGCCTGCAGCCCAGCTCCAGGTTGAGCTGTTGTTCAGAATCTTAGCTGTGGAGGGCAGTGTCACTAGCCCTCATATGTGGGATCCAAACCGGGGCTCTCTGGCGTCCCAAGCCAGCTCTTAACCAACACGCCACTCAGCCTGCTCTCAAGCCAGCTCTTAACCAACGCGCCACTTGGCTGGCCCTACCCAGTAATTTTTTAAAAAGGGTTTATGGGGGAGAATGCTATCCTACGAAAAGGTAACCTCACTGCCTTTGTTTGCCTTGAAAGAAATATGAATGAATATTTTTTATTTTATCAATTAAACATTTTAGGAAAAGGTAGAACTATGTTGAGAGTAGTCTATGAGTAGTATGAATTTCAAAGTTTCCGTTTCCTATCTGTAAAATAGGATTAATGACAGTATTTCATAGGGTTGTTCTAGAAATGGAATGATGAATACATACCAAGGTCTGATACATCCTATAATGTTAGTGTCACAGTAGAACTCAAACAGGGTTGTTCTGTGGCCCACGAGACCTGTGTAATCTGTCCTTCTGCTCCCTGCGTGAGCCTGGCTCCTCGGGCCCCTGGAGCAGCGTTGCTCTGGGCCCTGCATCCTGCGCCCTGTGCTGGGGAACGTCGCGCGTCGGCGGCCCACACCTCCTGCCTCCTGTCTCAGCTCCCGCCGCCCTGCGCTGCGTTGGCTCCCCCTGGCCCTGCTCCCTATGTTCCACACACTCACCTTGCTGCTTTGCTGCACAAGGAGAGGGTCTCTGTTCTATTGCCGCGTTCTGAGGACGGGTGGCACGCAGCCAGCGGTCCTCGTCGAGGGGAGCTGGTGGGCCATTGGCGCGTTTGTTCCTCTGCTTTCCAGGGTGTCCTGCGGATACACTTCATTGAAGCTCAGGATCTTCAGGGCAAGGACACTTATCTGAAGGGGATTTTCAAGGGAAAGTCAGACCCCTATGGAGTTATTCGAGTTGGCAACCAGATCTTCCAAAGCAAGGTCATCAAAGAGAACCTTAGTCCAAAGTGGAACGAGGTATACGAGGTAAGCGTGTCGTCTGCCACCGGTTTTGTCCCCAACTCACACACGAATGTGCTTAATCAAGGTGGCAGTTTCTATTCTCTTCGCTTTAACTTCCCATCTTTAAAAAGCATTGCACCTTCTGTCCCTCCCTCACAACATTCTTATAAGGCCAGCACATAACATTTTAAACCTTAATTACATAAAGCTATCACAATAATAATTGGCAAAATAATTTTCCTAATGTGAAAAATGCTTTATGTTCCAACACATATGCGTGTGCAAAATGAGGTGATGTTCTGTTTTGTGAATTTTCATTTGGTACCCCCGGACACCTGTCCATGTCAATAAACCCACGTGGACCCCGTGTATGATAGCCGCTCACGTAGTCGCTCTGCCATTGCTTCACCCTAAGAGGCCTTGGCTGTTTGGCTCAGCTTTGTAGCTGCTGCTGTGCAAGTATCAGGTGGATGGATTTTTCTTCACTGGCCACCTGTTTCCCAGATAAAGCTCCTCAAGGTGGGATTGCTGCACAGAAGTTCCATGTATTTGAAATCTCCAATACACTTTTGCAAAGCTGTTCTCCTGCACCAGCACAGTTCACGCTCCACCAGCGTCTCCTCCTCCCAGTCCTGTCTGTCGCCAGAGCCCCCAGTCTCCGAGCAGTGCTGTGGTGGTTGGTTAGCCAAGGACCCTCTGAGCAGGGCCTGTACAGGCACCAGGCTGTGCTACTGTCCTGTTGGGCGCCCTTGAGAATGACCCACTGGAAACACACACAGACTGTTGCTATGTGAGCACGTGATTCCGAATGAGGAGTGTGTGTGGTTTAACAGTGAGACAGTGTGAGTGCTTTACGAGGACTTAACCGCTGGAGAAAAATTCACAGATCCATGGAGATACTTGCTATAATCATCATGCTCAGTAGGTGACCATGTTAACAAAAACGTGACATAATCGCCAGACATTCATGTTTCAGGCCTTAGTCTACGAGCACCCTGGACAGGAACTAGAGATCGAGCTCTTTGATGAAGACCCGGACAAGGATGACTTTCTGGGCAGGTAAGACTGCGAGCACGGCGCAGGGCCACTCTTTCCTTTTCATAATCTCTTAAAGCTGTAACTTCAGAAACACACTTGGGCACATGGTATAAGATTATTTAAATGGCTCTTGGGCATTTGTTTCACCTTAGGCTTCCTAAAACATGTTTTATTCCTAATAAGTTGCACATTTAAGTAAGAGAGAGAAAGCGTCTAGATCTGTGTCCATCATAGCAGTCACTCGCCACATGTAGCTATTTAGATTAAGTTGATTAACATTAAACAAAATGTCAAGATCACTCCTGGGTCATGCTGTCTCCGTTTTCAGGGCTCAGGAGCACGTGTGGCCCCGGCCTCCACACCATGCGGGCAGCTTCGCGCTCAACAGCAAAAGGGCTGCAAACTTTTTCAATTTGTTGGGGTTTTGGAGGCGGGTGGTAATTTACATTGTGCCTTCACACTGAAAAAGTAAATACTTGTTTGTTTACTTCAATTGAACAATCAGTACTATTAGAAAAAAAGGAGCTTTAAAAAAAACCCAAAAAACACTTTAACCTAATCTTTGTATTTAACTGAATTTCCTTTGGCAAAAAAGACACAGGAATAGATGGCATTGGCCAGGCTTGGCCTCATCAGGAGCAGCCTGTGTGTTTCGCTGTGACTTCAGAATTCATTCATGAGACAGTTTAAAAAGGAGCAACTGAAAGATTTAAAGCAGGGCAGTGAACAGATCGAATCCGCATTTCAGCGAACCCAGTCTGTAGGTTGGGTTGTCGGGTGGAGATTGGAGCCTGGCAGATCACCAGGGACTGGAACAGGCCGGGAAGGGGGCGCGAGGGCCCGACCTGAGACAGAGCGGGGGATGCCTGGCTGCCAGGGAAACAGCCGGCCGTCCTGTCTTAGTCGCCTCTGGCTCCTGGGGGTGGTTTCAGCCTTTGTAGTGGAGCAGGCTTGTCCAGCGGACATGGAGCGGGCTGTCTGGACATGCTAAGAGAGAGGCCTCTGGGGCTGCAGACACACGAGGTGCAGAGAGAGGTGCCAGGTGGGGAAGGCGGTAAAGGCCTCACTCGGGTTTGAGTGCCTTAGCTGCAGGGAGCGTGTCAGCCAGATGAGTGAGGGCTGATAGTCTTAAACATTTTGGCACATTGCAAATACGCATTGTGGGGGAGACCAGCCTTTTTACAGCCCTAACCTCAGCTTTGCCAAACTGACTGCTCTGTCTTCCCACAAATTCAACCTTTCTCTTTTCTTTACCTTTCTTCACTCTTGGCTGTAAGCTGGGGAAAAGCTTTTGGAAGAAGTCTGTTTCCTGATATACTGGGTAGCATTTTGTACTTTTTCATAGAAAAATACCCGGGGTTATTTCAGTTGTGAGAAGTGTGTTCTAAAGGTGTTACGTTGTTCTTTCTGCAGTCTTATGATTGATCTGACCGAAGTTGAGAAGGAACGCCTGTTAGATGAAGTAAGTTTTCTCTGAGAATTATCTGTTTGGTGCCGCCTGCGGGCAAGGACTGTCTCCCCCCACTCCCTCCCTCGCTGGGTGTTCGAAAGCATTTCCTTCCGGGCCGAGAGCTCCCGCTTTTTAGTAACAGCAGCACAGGGAAGAGATAGAGGTTGAAGAGCCCAATCATGCAGCCTGTGCTGAGGACCTCCGACGGTGAAGGTGCCGGCACAAGCTGGCTTTGTTCAGGCAAGCACGTGCTGTCCATTGGGAGTCAGGGCAGAGGCCTGTGAGACGCACCCCAAAAGTGGGCATTCTGAGGCTGGCGTTAGTGGCAGAGCTGGCCAGCGCAGTCGGTGGGAAATTGTCACGTGAAAGACATCCGTGAGTGCCGTGGGAACTGACAGCAAGCAGCCTACTTACTTCCAGTAGGATATTGCTATCAGAATAAGAAGTATAAAAAAGGAGAAGGTGGCTATGACTTCTAAAAGGTGGGGAATATTTGGTAGGTAAAGCACAGCTGACCAGAACGCTGCAATCCTGCTTGCAGAGCAGCACGCACGGTGGCGTCCGGCAGGGAGATAGCTGCATGCCTGCTGCAGGTTCTTGGGTGGGGCCCACAGGCCTTGCACGCAGATGGGCTGTATGGGGACTGTCTTTGATGAACCGCTCTGTGGCTTGAAAGCTCAAACAGCCGCATATTATTTTGTTAATTAGTATACAGTGAGGAATAAAACCAAATATGCTAACTTGTTTGATATTGAAATCAGTATTTGGGCTCGATGTCTTACTATGAATGACATCACAAATTCTGTTAACGTCTGTACACAGAAGCCGGACGGTTCTGGGAGGCACTGAAGCCTTGTGTGTAAATTAGGGATGAAATAGCACCCACCTCACGGGGCTTTGTTTGGACTCAGTGAGTTAATACTGGAGAGCGTTGAGAATGGTCTTGGGTGGCAGGCGGTGCTGTGCCTGGTCCAGCGTCGTGGGCCACAGGGCTGGCTGTGGTGGGCTTCAGCCCGTCAGCGTCCTGAGAGCCGAGGCTGCACAGGGAGCCGCCTGCGACACTGGTGGGGACTGTGTAATTCGAGTGTGGATTCAGGCCTTGTGCTGAACTTGCCCTTTTCCCTTCAGTGGTTCGCCCTGGACGAGGTTTGCAAAGGGAAGCTGCACTTGAAGCTGGAGTGGCTCACGCTCATGCCAGACGCCTCCGCCCTGGACAAGGTGCGTGGCCCGGTGGCCGGCCGCTCCTGCCCTGCCAGGGTCAGGGTGCATGTGGCATCGTTGTTGCCACCAGTCATTACGTGGCAGCATCCAGATACGTTCAAGACGGGACCCTTTAAAAGATTCGTGCATCATTTACCTGCTTCGCGGGCTTTGGAGAGCCGCGTCGCCAGAGTGCTTCATTCAGCGATTTGTAGTCTTGGCGTTTAAAAGATTTTGGTTCTCATTCCCTCTGCTTGCAGATAGTAGACGGTTCGTTTTCCCACTTTTCCCATTTCCTTGAGCGTTAGAGGCACGGTCAGGTCGCAGGAGCCTAAAACGTGTGGAAACACGCCTGCTCAGGCTTTTCTCCCTTTCCTTGTAGGTGCTGACAGACATCAGAGCCGACAAAGGCCCAGCCAACGACGGTCTTTCCTCTTCCTTGCTGATCTTGTATTTGGATTCAGCGAGGAACCTTCCAGTAAGTAGCACTGTGGGAGTTCACTGGGGCGCTCATTTCTGCTGGGCGTCACCCATTCCTGTGGCTGGTTTCTCTTCACTGCAGCCCAAGAGCAGCAGTGGGGTGGGATAAGTGTGACTTTCTGCCCATACGTCTTACCACTCAGGATGCTCAGTGTTACCTTTCTCTGACATGTTCTGTGAAGGGATCTCCGGCCCAGAGGAGATGCCCACAATCCCCTAGGAGCTGAGGAAGAAGATGTCTGGTAGAAAGTCACTAATTTAAAATTCCGTTGCCTAAAGTATTTATTCTCCATCTGGCATGGGAATAAAATGAAGCAGCTCTGATGATGGAGCCACACACATGGCTGGCTTCTGTGGCTGGCATCCGAATGGTTTGCCCTTAGAAATACCTGTAAAGAACGGTTTTTATAGGTAAGGACTATGACTTGAAGGAGAAAATCACACGCCTTCAGCCACGTGAGGCCTGCTGCGACCCCCCGCCCCACACTTTACCGCCACTGCTTAGGGCAAATGTCCAGGGTTTTCTGATTTTCTGAGTACCTAGTCACTCGTTCAGCAATAGATGGTCATTCTTGCTTTATTTTGTTGTGTCGAAGGCCAGTTTTGTTGAAGGACAGGTGACTGCCCCAGATACAGGGTGCTCTCCGCCCCAGGAGTATAGCAAATGCTCAGTCATCAGGTGCGTTTGTGCATGTGTCCCTGTGTCCTCAGTCCCTTGTGGAGACAGCACCGTGGGTCACTCGGGCCTTGGCACTGCACCTCAGGACTTCATCCGGGCCTCCAGTCCTGGCTCACCGGCGGCACCATTTATCTCAGAAATGCACACCCTCACTTCCTTTAGCGCCTTCCACGGCTTTAAAATTATGCGTGACGTGGGCTTTGCTCAAAAGCCAAGTAGATGTACTGTGTGTGTTGGTGCGCTTTATTTAAACTTTATTAAAATCTGATTGGTCATCTATTGTTTTCATCCTGGGAACATGTAGTTGAACTCTTTGTATGTAATTGCATATACACTTGACCCTTGAACAATTTGGGGGCCAGGGGTGCCGACATGAGGTAAAAAAGCCACGTGTAACTGATGTCGCCCTCCGCACACAAGGATTCCCAACCCAGGATCGAAAACACAGCTGACCCCTGGGTGACACAGGGCTGAGCCGCGCTGGCCTCTTCTGCACCTGTGGTCCAGGGGTCAGCTGTAGCGGGCCTCTTATAGCGAAGGTTCCTTGACCGATTTGGACTCCCCATTCTGACCTCCTATGCACTGCCAGAACTTTTCGGCCACTCTCCCATCTCAAGTCAGTGCTTCATCTGTCATAAAGTCAGTCTGAGGAGAGCTCTTTCCTGGTGAGTTAACCTTTCCACAGCAGTTCTTGTATGTAGAACTTTTTGTTTTTAACCACAAGTATGTTTTTTATCTTGTCTTTTTTAATGTCCGACTGAAATGAATTTGTTGAATATTTTACAAAATAAGAATAGTCTTGGCGAATTGGCAAGAAGGGCCTAGGCTTCTCTTCAGAACTGTTTTATCAGATTAAATTGAAATTTGAGTAACATCACATAAGAAAAAAAAAAGGTGACTTCGTTAACCTCCTGTGACGGGCACTTTGGGGCACTTTGTGCATGGGGGTGCTCTGGGTGCCAGAGGCGCAGAGTCTGCAAAACGGCTGCTCGCGGGGCACTTGGCATAAACAGGCACGGCTGCCAAGCGGCCGTGTGCGTTTCTGGGGTTCTCTGACCGCCCTTGGCGCTCCTGTCGCTCTGTGCTTCTCGTGTGCTCATTGACCACAACGCACCGTTCTGTGCTTTCTCCTCCCATTTCCACTTTCCTAAGAGTATCTACGAGGGAAACTTTGGGTGTGGCTACTTAAAAGAGAGGCGAGCGTCCGGACTAGTGTTTTGTGAAAATACTGCCTCAGTCTATAGAGCACTATTTGTGAGTTCTCCTGTGTTTTCTTCCTTTTGTTTTAATGGAGACTGCAAGAATGTGGACTGAAACTTCTAACCATCTATCAGTGATGGAGTGACGTGGCATGCTTTTCAATTTTTCTGCATGATTTCAGTTACTGTGTGTGTGTGTGTGTGTGTGTGTGTGTTTCTTTTGTGCTTGTTTTGTAAAACGTGACACTGCTGTTACTAACACTGAAGATGACATCTGATGATGAGATGAACAAACCTGGTGAGTCACAAAGAAGCCCTAGATTCTTAAACTGCTATTGGCCCACTAAAAAGTAGAAATAAAAATTCTTCTGAGGAAAAATGAAGCCATAATGATTCAATTGATTTTCTTGTGGTTCATCTCAATGTGAGATGTAAATATTTCTTTGCAAGCTTTCAAAAGACTTCGTTAAACTTACTTCCTCCTCCTGACCAAACACAGAAGCACCTGGACTTGGCTTTCCTTAAAGTCCTGGCTGTGCCCGTGGGGACAGACCTTCCCCTGTTGCCCTGAACACTTGCCTTTGACCTCACTGTTTAGCCAGAGTCCCGAAGGGAGAAAAAGATGGTGGAGTTTGTGAGTCAGCTTCTCTGAAGGAGCTTAGAGAATTTCCTGGAGTGGAATTGGGCACTTTTGCCTGTTTGGGAAGCTGGTTTGGATCTCGTTGTGTCTGTCTCCCTGGGGTCTTGCCCTGTCACCTTGGCTCCTGGCACTGTTCTTGGTGCTTTTAGCAGAGAGTTATTTTTACTGGCTTTGGTGTAAGAGGAAGCCACCGATGGCTTGGTCATTAGTCAAAGAGTCACCCTTTCGAGACTAATTACTGATTAAATTCAGTCACTGGTGAGGTTCTAAAAGTTCCTTTGGCCCTCGAACCTGATAGTGAGCTATGCATTTTCGAGGCATTCTCGCTTCTGTTTCCACATGCATTCTCAGTTTATCCTTACTTTGCGGGGAGGGGGCAAAACTTGAAGAATAGTTATTTTGTCCCAGTTTACAGATGAGGAAAATCAAAGCCAGAAGGGTTGGATGAGCTATTCAGTCATATCACACGACTGTGCAAAAGGGCCATGAGCATATCGGCATCTGTTTTCTATCACTTTGCACTGAAATGATTTTCTATTTCAGTGTTTCTTAGAGGAAAGCTGCACTGTAAGCTGCTGTAAACAAGTGTGTACGCAGCATAAAGGGTCTGCCTGTTGCCAGTGGCCTTCCTATGTCATTCTCTCATTCTGTAACTACTGCTCTGAAAGGAAATACTTCTGACCTTGTGTCTCTTGTAGTGGCTTTGTAATACTTTGCTACAACATAGCTTAGTTTTGAAAACTACCTCCCTTCCTAGTTACCAAAATGACACACGCTGCCCCATGATGCAAAAACTGGCATCAACTAAGTGTCTATGAAGTGCATTTGAACAGCCTGGTTTTTCAACCCATGGCTTTTCAGTATGAAGTCAGATCAGTGCTTTTTCAAGGCCTGAGCCCTTCACTATTTCTGGTCAAGGTTTGGAAGGCTGCCAGCCCGTTGCTGTCTAACCTTCTACCTGCTCAAAACACTCTTAATTTTCAAGCCCATAAGTGCATTACCACCGGTAATGCCCGTCTGAAACTCTTAGCACAGCAGGACTTTCCTGCAAACCGGAAATGTCCTCTTGACAACGTGGACTCACCACTTCGCTGCCCTCCTTTGGACCCAGTCCTGGGCGTGAATTTCAGAGATGCTGAGGGCGCTGTCGGACTCCTGGCGGCTGGCTGTAGACGTCTGGCTTACGGGATGACTTAGGAGCTGAGCCCTTCCCACGCGTTCTGCGCTACATCTCATTTAGTCTCAGGCCATTGTGACCACGTCTCAGAGAAGGGAAGGAGACCGGGAGCATGAGAGACCAAGGTCGCAGCTAGTAAGTGGCAGAGCTGGGATTTGAGCTCAGCATGTGACCCAGAGTCCACCTTCTTGACCCCTCCTGTGTGCTCCATCCTAGTACAGAGTGAATTGATCACCTTATTACGTTTCTAATGCTGTAGGTGGAATTGATCTGAGCTGGGTGGTGGTTACGCCAACGTCTAAACACGAAGGCGCTGGCTGTGTAACATGGAGGCCCTTGGCAGCGATCAAGCTAGCGCTTTCTCATTCAGAGGTACAGGTGGCTGTTGCTGCCTCCGTTTGTGGTGTGTGGCCTGGGGGAAAAGGTGCAGTAACGTCCAGAGGCCTCACGCAGTCCCCTGCGTAGTACACCTGGATGGTTCTGTGCAGCTTCCACGACCTCACGCGGCTGCCCTGCACCCCCACCCCACCCACGGCCTTGCTCCTGGCTTTGCTTTCACTGACGCATGTCAGGGTAACACATGCATTTAGTATAGGTCCCGTTTATCCAGAGAGCTTCAGAAGGGCTCTTCCATGCTCACTCCTCAGGGCAGTGGTCCCCCGCCTCACCTGTCCAGACTCCCTGCCGGACCTTGTGGGCCCTGTGTTCAAGAGCGTTGCAAGTCACTTCAGCGGCAGCCTGGGCTGAGGCTGGCTTTAGGAAAGCCTTCGGCCTCACGCTTGGACTCCACGCCCGACCCCGCCTGCCAGGGTCGTGGAAGGTGGAAAGGCTAGTTGTCCGTCGGTCTTCATTATGAAACCTGCTGTTCATAGAAAACGAATAGTAAAATTCAATCTTGTCATTTGAGGTTAATTACAACTAAAATGATAAAATCTTTAATCTTACCTATTAGTCTTTGAAGGAACTTGCAGAACAACTCAGTCTTGCTCTTTTGAGGTCAAGACAGTAATGACTTCAAATTTAATAAAAGTAGGACATAAAACCCATAATAATAGAACTTTAAAGCCAGGAGAAACTCTTGGCATGATGTAATCAGCCTCTACAGTTTACACTTGGGAGAGAATCAGGGCAGAAGCAGAGAAGGCCCATCCCTGCTCTGGTTTTGCACGAAGGAAGTAAATTCAGAAGGAAGAAGAGCAGCACCTGCTGTTGTAAGATACAGTTTGGCTTGAGAGCAGTTGGGGCACCTATGGCCCATTCCGTGGTACTTTAGATAAAACCTTTAGTTTAATTATAGGTGATATTTTAGGGGTTCATTCTAGCAAAGGATAGTAAATAGAATCCTTTCTTAAAGTGTCAGTATTGGATTTTTGGGTCCCAAAGGTAAGAGGGGTTGGGGGGAATAGAGGAATAGTAGCCCCAGAAGGAAAGGAAATGGGCTTTGATATTTATAGATTAAAAGATCATTCTAAGATAGAATCTAGAGCATAAAGAAGAATTTTACAAATGATTTTGACTGTTTATTCTGTGTGTGTAATTCTTAGTGCTTTTCGTTTAAAGGTTTTTGTTCGTTCACATAAATTTTCATGTCATTAACCTTACATAAACTCCTCATTGCATGTTTTATTAACCCCTGGTATATTCATTTTCTTCTGACTTGAAAGAGTAATCCATTAGAGTTTAACCCTGACGTCTTGAAGAAGTCTGCAGTTCAGAAAGCTTTAAAGGTAAACTAATACTTTTCCCTTGAAAAATTAAGTCATATTGAAAGAGATGATGCCTCAGCCCTCATGGGTTTATTGATAAATTCGCTCCCATGCTAATTAGTAATCAGTTGTCTAGGTGGAGAGAGCCTACCTTTGTTACCCACGACTTAGCAGTTAGAAGAATTTTAGTCAACTTCGAAGATAAATTTTATAAAGTTGCAACGTGATGCATTAGGCATCTGTCCTGTTGGCTTTAGGCAGCAATATCTAAAATGGTTTTAAATCATCTATATTTTAATTGGATTCAAATTTGTGAAAATGGTGAACTATTTAAAATCTTAACCACTTTTTAGATTAGGGTTGGCAGGTACACCCTCGACACTGTGGCTGCTGTTTAAACATCACCTCTTCCAATATGCTGAGTGAGGCCGTCTCTGATTTGGTGACTTCAGAGCTGTTGGCGCTGCTGGGTTTGGTTGTGAGATCTTTCAAGAAGCTTTAAATTTCATTAAATGAGGTATATTGAAAACTAAGCTCCACTCCCTAAAACACCATGAACTTGTATTTTCTGGCTCAATTGTTAAAAGATTTCTGTGACTTAGTATATTTTATTATTTTTTATTTGATTTCTTTGAACATTTTAGACTTAAATATTGGAGGGGAGGGTTTAAATATAATTATTTTAAGAAAATTCCACTGAAAGGAATCAGGAATGGTTTTTAATCAGCTTCATCTAGAAGGATAAGTTCAGTTTCAAAAGTGAGGAAGACTAGCGAAGGCTGCTTTGGCGTCATATTCCCTAAGCCCTCTGGCCCCCTGCACCGAGGACATGAGGCATGGCCTTGCAGGGAACTGCCCCCTGGGGGTACGGTAGCACACTGGTTAAGTGACGGTTCCCATAAGACACTGGAAGGAATTACACTGACAGTCCTTCCTCCCTGTTTCTGTGGAATCTGAACAAAGGCTGCGAAAGCAGACTGTCTGGGTTTGAGTCTCAGCACGGCCACTCGTCCGTGTGACCTGCAGCAAGATACTTAATCCTCTCTGCTATTCTAGAACGGAAGTGAGGGTATCTTCTTTCCTGGAGTATTGAGTAAATCAAATGAGATCATACATGGAAAGTGCTCAGCACAGCCACAACAATGTTGATTTTAGTTGTTGTTATGTTATCTCGTTTAACCTCACAACTAGCTTCTGGAGGTGGTGTCATGCCCATTTTATAGACATGAAAAGTGAGGTTCAACTAGATGAAATATGTCAGTCTCGATAATTCAGTGGTAAGGAGCTGAGATGTAAATTCCGGACAGTTGGAGTGAAGAGCTCCTATTTCTCTTATACCTGGGTCTCTGACCTGTGCTGATTGATGCATTTAAAACATGGCATTGTGGTTAAAAACAAACAAACAAAAAAGTTCTTTAACCATATTTCATAGAATCTAAAACATCACCTGTTTTAAGAGATACCATTATTTTATGTACCACAAAGAAAGAAAACATTAAGGTTTGATAGTGTTTATTTTATACTTACTGAAAATATTTTTAGACTTAAGATAAACACAGATTTTTTTCAGGTCACTCACATGCATACACAAAAGGAAAATATAAGCAAAATAAGTGGGTTAAGGAAGTGGCAATGATCTCACTACTGCGATCTCCCCAAAGCAGATACATACATCAAGTCAGGAATTGTGAGTTTCCTTGTTTTCAGAGACGTTAGAAAAGGAAAGTGTGTGTTAAATTGACGAACTCAGTAATTCTCCAGGAATAAATGGCTACTTTTTGGAGATGAAATAAGTATATTAGTTAAGAAATAAACTCAGCTTCTGAATTAGAGATTCAAAAGTAACTGTGGCTTCAGCCAGAGAGGAGTTGACTCCCTCCATCATCAGCGTTTGGTGTGGGGCTGGCTGTGCTCAGCACCTCCAGCCACAAGGGGGTCACCGCAAGGGGGGCACACCCCTCCTTTTAAGGCAGACCTAACTGCAAGGGAGGGAGGTCCCGAAATAGAGTCTTGATTTACAGAGGACTTGCGCTCGCAGAAGCCCCAGGGGTCTAACGTGCAAGGAAGGGGGAGAAAAGGGCCGTAGAGGGGATTGGTTTTCTCTGCCACACGAGTCTGTAGCCTTGGGTATTTTTTTTAACAGTATTTATTTCATTTTGCAGAATTCATTCCCATCAAAAAGATGAACCAGAAAATAGATTATCGCAGTAGGTTTGGGCTAGCAATATTTTATTCCAATAAGCATATGAATTTGATGTTTATTTCTGTCATTGCTGCAGTGTTGAGAATTGACTCTCAAATTCTTTAACTAAAAAAAATTTTTGTCACCTTCTAATTAATTTCCACTAACGCAAAAATTTAACTGCATCTTCTGTGGGGCTAAGTTATAAATAAACCTCATATCCCATGTAGGATTATGTCGTGTTTTACTGTGTTTTCTGCTATCAGCTGTCTGTGCTAAAGTGTGCTTCTTAAGAACCATTTTTTCTTGTTACATTTATATCTGCTCAATTTAATGTGATTCTAGATCGACATTTATTCTTCTAGTCAAAATTACTTAGCAGCTGATCAGCAAGATATCTGATAGCTACATGCTTGAACAGAAGGTGCTAAGTTAAAAATGTAAAAACATGTTTCTGACACTTTTTTTACTATTCCAACCAGAGGAGTGTTCTGAATTCCATACTCTCTTACTTTTGTCTTTGCTCAGGTTTTTCTGTTTCCATTTGTTGCACTTTATCTGTTTTGTTATCCTAGTAAAATAAATTTTGAGAGCTGGAATTAACATTAAAGATATTCAGAGGATTTCATTTTTCTAAACTAGCTTGCTCTAAAAATAAAAGACATTAACATTTAAAAATTGTGTGCACATAGAAGTTTTCCTAATTTCATGATAGATGCAATTACGGGTTTGGGGTGTGCTTAGCAGTTGGTTCACTGAAGAATCAGAAGTAAATAGAAATGACTGTTAATATAAGCCAATAATTTCATTTGTAGCAAGCCCATTTCAGGATGTGTGTGTTTATTTTGTCTGTTTTTTTGTTTGTTTTTGTTTTTGGATAGTCGGGGAAGAAACTAAACAGCAACCCAAACCCTCTTGTGCAGATGTCGGTTGGTCACAAGGCCCAGGAGAGCAAGGTAAGGCGCTGCCAGGCCCACTGGTTTTCTGTGACGTCACTCGCACTTTCACCACCAGTCAGGCGGGGATGTCAGTGGGGTGTTGGTGCAGGTGTCAAGACCATTGATTTTCATATCTTTTGTTTTCTCAAATCAGACATTTCACAGATAACCAGCTACTTAGTTTGGTAACAAACATTGTTCATTTCTTTAAATAACATTAAAAATAATAGGAATATGCTTTTGCTTGATTTCATAGGTAGATGACATGGGACAAATTTCATTTAAAAGATAACTTAAAGTTGAACAAATACAATTTGCTTAAAATTGAACAAATACAATTTGGTTCAAGAACTGAGAGAGGGCATTACTGTTGCTGCAATGTGTCCTGATTTCCTCATGTGGGAGAAAACATTTCAGGAATTATTTACAGTTACAGGTCACTGTTCACTTTTTAACTGTGCACCGTCCATGGGAGAAGCCTCCCAAATGCAGCCCTGGGTAACCCTGGGGAGGTACAGAGGAGGGTCCGAGCAAGCAGAGGGACCTCCGTCACTGGGGGCCTCCGTCACTTGGGCCCCCGTCACTGGGGTGACACACACTGGGAGCCCCATAGCAGTCTTCCTGGCACACTCAAAGCTTTGGACTCTGTCTTTTGAACAGTTTCCACAATTAACACATAGTAGTACATGTGCAGTAAATGTATGTTTTGAAATTTAATTAAAGTCATCCTAAGCTTCCAAACACAGTAAATGGATAAATGTAGGAAATATCACAAAGCTGATATTGGGATGTTTCTTTCAGATTCGGTATAAAACCAATGAACCTGTGTGGGAGGAACACTTCACTTTCTTCATTCACAACCCCAAGCGCCAGGACCTTGAAGTCGAGGTATTTTATTTGCGTTGTTTAATAAATTTATTGAAATGGGATCAATGTACAATGATGGGCATGTATTTAGTGTACAATTTATGGGGCCATCACCACAATCAGAGCGTCTTCGTCAAACTTCGCCCTGTGTTTCATACCTCTTGACACTGTAAACGTTTTTGTTTTTTCTAATTTTAAACTTTGGATGGTTGTTACTAGTATTCGGAAACACACTTGATTTTTGTACATGAGCATCATATGGCACAACCCTGCTAAACTGGCTTATTAGTTTCAGTAGCTTTTTTGTGGATGCTTCAGTTCAGGATGGCCTCTGCACAGGCGGTGATCGCGTTCTCTGCTAATTCTGGCACCTGCCTCTGCGTCTCCGACCTGGATGCCCCTTCTTCCCTTGTCTTGCCGCGCCACCAGGCCCCACCCGGCCTCCACACCAGGCCGATCTTAAGGGAAAGCCGTAGTGCTTCGCCAGTAAGCCTGTGTTTGAGGACGTTTCCTTCTTCTCTGACTACTGGTTTGCTGAGAGTTTTGTCATCAGTGGATGTGGAATTTTATCAAAGGCTTTTCTGCAACTGTTGAGATGATGATCTGGTTTCCGTTCTAAGTTTGTAAATATGTTGAAATATGTTGTTGATTTCCAGTGTTAAACCTTGCAAATATTTATTTGGGTTTCAGTATTTAACGTTAAGAAAACTTTTATTTGGGGATAAGCTCCACTGGGTCACAATGCAGTATCCTTCTTATGTATCCTATTTAATTTGCTAAAATTTTGTGAAAAGTTTTTGCGTCTGGGTCTCGAAGGACACTGATCTAGAATTTTGTCTCTCTAGTTTTTGTGTCCAGGTGGTGCCAGCCTCACAGGATGAGCTGGGGGTGTTTTCTCCTCATTTTTCTGAGTCTGTGTAGAATTGTTATGCTTGCCCACCTGACGAGTGGGTCCCTTTATCACTGTAACGATCCCCATTCACAGTTACATTTAAGTGATACTCTTTGCCCTGAAATCGACTTTGATATTAAAGTAGCTACCCCATCTTTCTTTTTATTGGAGTTAGCATGGCTTATTTTTCCCATCCTTTTGTTTTTAACCTATTTGTGAATTTATACTTAAAGCTGACTTCTTATAGACCACACACAGTTTAATCTTGCTTTTTTATCCAATCTGACAATTTCTTTAAATTTTGGCAGGCCATTTGTAGTTCATGTCATTATTGATGTGGTTCGGTTTAAATCTGCCACCATGCTACTTGCCCCATTTGTTTTTTGTTCTCTGTTTTTCTAATCTGACTCCTTTTGGATGAATTAAGCATTTTGTTGTTGTTGTTGTTGTTGTTGTAGAGGGCAGTGTCACTGGCCCTCACATGTGGGATCCGAACCGGGGCCCTCTGGCATCCCAAGCCAGTTCTCAACCATCGCGCCACCTGGCCGGCCCGAATTAAGCGTTTTTTATGACTAATGTTATCTCCTTGCCTGTCCTGAGTTGTTGGTGGTGGCGCTGGGTCTGTGGTGCTGTCTGTACCTCCCACTGCTCTCCCTCGAAACCGTACGCCAGGTCGCAGGGGTACAGGAACCCCCGTGGCACGCTTCTGTTCCCTCTGCCCAGTATGTTTTGTTACTTTTGCTTTAAACACTCACGTTTTAAAGAGCTTTTGAACAAATGAGGAAGCAGTGTCTCCTGTCTAGCCCCGTGTCTCCCCTCCCACTGTCCATCGTGGCCTCGTGGGGTCTCCGTCGCATGGATGGAACCTGTCTTCGCCCAGAGGACCCCCCTCGACAGTTCCTGTGGGACTGAGCTGCGGGCGATGGACTCTTAGCTTCTGGGTGTCTCAGAAGTCTGCTTCACTTCCGTTTGTCTTGTGGAAGATGTTTTCACAAGATACAACATTTTTTGGATAACAGGTTTTTTCTTCCATCTTGCTTCATTTCTGATAAAGTCTGCTGCTCTTGAGTTTGGAAAATTTTCGACCATTAACCCCTCAAATCTTTCCCCACTTTGTGTCTAATCTACTGTCAGTCCTGTCCTGTGTATTTTCATCTCAGACGTTGTATTTTTCATCCTTTCAGCTGAGTTTGGATCTTTTTATCTTCCATGTCTTTCCTCTACCCTCTTGTGTGCTTGTAGTGTATGTGACATAGCTTCCAGTGCCTCGTCAATGATTCTGTCATCTGTGTAATCGCTGGATCTGCTTCTATGAGTGATTTTTACCCTCATTATGGGTCACGTATTCCTGCTGCTTTGGTTGCCTGATAATTTCCCATTGTGAATTTTACGTTATTAAGTGCTGGGTTTTTGTGCTGCTTTAATATTTTAGAGCTTTGCTCTCACTTAGGAGGTAAGTTACTTGGACATACTTGGAGCTTTTTGAGGCCTGGTTTAAACTTTGTTGGGCAACCTGGCAGCCTTGGGATCACACTGGGCCGTGGCAGCCTCATGTGATGCTCCGTGTGTTACAAGCTTTCTCCTCTCTGTCTGCAGCCATCTGTGCGCTGGGACTTGTCCCCCTGCCCCTCCTGGGCATAGTCCTTGCATGGCTCGCTCCCTCACACGGGCTGATCAGCCGAAGACACAGGGGACCCTCGGGGGGCCTCTGGCTCTGTCTTTGGGGCTCTCTCCTCTCTGGTGCCTCCTGCTCCCTGAGCTCTTCACTCTGTGCAGGAGTCCTCAGTGCAGGAGGACTGCTGGCCTCTGTCTGGGATCCTTGTACTTGAACTGTGGCTGGACGCTGTCCAGGCAGTGACCAGGTCAGCTGTCGGGCTCACCTCAGTTTCCCCAGCCTCAGGGCTTGCCTGTGCCCAGGCGCTGTGTTGTCCAGTCTCAATCTCTTATCTGCTCTGTAAGCTGAGGTGGGATGAGAAATTCGGTTCCTATTCCTCCGTCATGGCCAAACGCAGAAGTCCTGTTTGCATGTTTTGAAATATACGCTGTATGTACATTACACACTGGGAGGAGTTAGCAGGCACGTCTTGGATGTACACCTGCTGCTCCAGTGGCTGTATGTCCCGCCCTCTCCCGTGATCCTAGCTCAGAGGCCAGTGGTATTCTAAGTGGGTCACACAGCTCCCAGGCCTATCCCAGCGACAGCCGTCTCACCTGGCCGGCTTGTGATTCTAGTTCCCGTGTTTCTTTTTGGCCCAGCCTCCTGTCCAACATTCATTCTTTGAGACGAGCAAGGCCTCTGTTTTCTGTTTCACTTGTACAACTCCGACTTTGTTCCTCAGTTGGTGATACCCTGAGGTCCGCGAAGAAACATCCTGCTATGGTGGCTCTGGTCCCCTCAGAGCAGCGGGTCACCGTCAGGCATGCCAGCCTGTGCCGTTATTCTGTGCTTGTTGTTTTCTGTTTTACATTCTGTCCAGCTAATTTTCATATTTGTTTAGCAAATGTCGTCTTCATAAATTGTACTATTCTTAAAATAACCTGTAGTTACTGGGTCTTGAATTTAAAAAACAAGTTTCAAAGTTCAGTAAACATGGTCATAGTTACTTCTTTTAAAAATCCTTTTGGATTACAGTTTAAAAAGAAATTAGCAATCAGACTTCCAGGTTTTCATGTATAGTTAACTTCTTTGACCATTTGCGTACAGCTCCTGAAACTTCCAAAGTTCTCACTCTATTTGGTTAAACTATTTTGTATTCCATCAATCTAACAGGAATAATGCCTGTTACAGAGGTAATGCTGGAGGTTATTATTTAGGAGATGGAAACTGCCGTGCATTTAAAGCAGATGTTGTGCATTTTTAAAACAACCATATAGATTTTGAGCAGGGAAGGCTTAACAGGCGCTTAGAAATGTTTTTTTCTCCATGAACAAGTGTCACCAGTAGAAACTTGACACACCGCTACCAATTGTCACCATTTTCACAGGGTTTAAGACTTTTTTTTCTAATCTTCAGGTTTATGGAGACTGCTGCCTTCTTAACTCAGGGTTCTGGTAGCGGATTCATAAAAACATGATGTTCTTTTTTGTGCTCATAATTGTGTGATGAGGAAGTGACAGGTGCATGTGATGTGCATACACCGCAGCATCACTTGTTACATTATTTAATGTCTTCCTGAGGAGGTTTCCTACCAGGTTGGATGTTTGTGGAGACACCACAATGAGGGAGATGACAGAAGCGTATTTTCTGAAGGCTGGATTTTGAACCTTTCTGCCTTTCCTGCCTGTCCCCTCGGAGCTCAGTGTGTCCTGTTGTGTGTGTCGCAGGTCAAAGATGAACAGCATCAGTGTTCCCTGGGGAATCTGAGGATCCCTCTCAGCCAGCTGCTCACCAGCGATGACATGACCATGAACCAGCGATTCCAGCTCAGTAATTCCGGCCCAAACAGCACTCTGAAGATGAAGATTGCCCTCCGGGTACTGTGTCCACAGGAAGCACAGGAGGGGTGGGGAAGGGCCGCAGGTGTGCTGCCCGCAGGCACCGCCCGCAGTGAGAGCGGCCAGGGACACGGGGACAGCACATGGCACAGGACATAGGTGTGAGATGACCGCAGGGCCGGCGCCATGCCAGGGCTGACAGGAAGGTGCTGTTTGGAGAGCGTGGGTTATGCTGCATGTTGTGGGAGCTTGGGGGGTGGCTGAGGCTTCGACGCAGATGCGCGACAGAAGCTGCGTTTCCAGGTTGCTTGAGCAGGCCCAGGGTGCTTATTCTGCCCGCACGGAGCCAGCTGACCTGTGTTCTGTCCTTCAGCCCAGAAAGGATTGCTACGTGGATCAGCACAGTTTTCTGCTAAGGTTAAACTTTTAAAATCATTCAGAAGAGAGAACTTAATAAGACTCTACAAGATGGTAGAAATTACAGAAAAAAATTTGTCCAAAATAGACAATAATTCATTTGTAAGTACCTAGGAAATGTTGAAAAGAAAACCTGCAAACAAATTCACTAATTTAAAAAATGCAAACTAAAATGAAGAATCAATGTTTTTAAAGAGTTAAAGCAAACACTGTGTGGTGGGTGCAGTGGAAACGGTCTCCTTGAGCCTGGTCAGGGCCCTGGGCGTGCACAGTCTTTCCAGAAAGGCCTGCAGTGTCTCCAGTCCGTGAGTTATGAGCCCCATGGACCAGGGACCCTCCCTCGGGAAATCTGACTTTTTGTGATAATGCAGACTATGGGGAGGCCGTGAACATGAAGATGTTAGCTGTAGCTTTATTTTGTAAAAGTGGGGGAATGTCCAGCTATCACAGTAACCCCGGAATGAGGAGTTTAAGAGTACAGACTCTGCTCAGTGGAATATTATTCTGTTAAAAGTAAACGTTAACAGCTACAAAGTGAATGACCCACATGCTCTCACAAGCTCAGGGCACGAGGCTGTTCCTGCACTGATGCTGGGTATTTGGGAAAATCTTCCTGGGGAAAGGTATTTTTGACTCTCATCCTTCCCCAGGGTTGCTGGTGGAGACCACTTGTGTAGGACGAGGAATGAGATCACCAGCCTGAAACTTGGGCTCTTCCAGTGACAACATCACCTACAACTTTGCAGAAATGCATGCAAGTGGATGAGGCTAAAAATACATAGAAATGACATTTACGTCTCAGAAGTGATACTTTGATTATTTAAACTTTCCGTAATATTGTAGTACTTTAATAATAGAATAGCTGAACAGATAGACTGGATTCTTTTTAATGTTTAGTGCCAAGTTGTAGAGAAATATTTGCAAATAAATACTTCTACAGTGTTCATGTATCAGGCCGTTACCAGTGTCACTGAATTTAATTTCGGGTTTGTTTGCACCTCTAGGTACTCCACCTGGAAAAGCAGGAGCAGTCTCCAGACCACCAGCACTCGGCTCAAGTAAAGCGACCCTCTATTTCCAAAGAAGGGAGAAAAATATCTGTCAGATCTCAGAGGACTGCATCGCCTGTTGCTGGTAACAGCAACACAGCCCCGTCCACACCAGTCATAGGGGGCAGCGATAAGCCTGGCACAGAGGAGAGAGCTCAGCCTGTGGAGGCCAGCCCTCAGGGGCCGCGAGACCTGGGCAGAAGTGCCTCCAGCCTCCAGGTGGGCGCCGCCCTCTCCCCCAGCCACGTGTTTGTCAAGGAGCCCACCCCCAGCATTGCCTCGGACATATCACTGCCCATCGCCACACAGGAGCTCCGGCAGAGGCTGCGGCAGCTCGAGAAGTGAGTAGGTGCTGCTGATGCTCCTGGCGGGCTGTGGTCCCTACTTAGCCACGAGCCCGGGTGGCAGCAGCCTTTCACTCACTGAGTCACTTTCAAAGTCAAGCCTGCCGTTTTCTAGGGCCTCATATTTGGCTCAGTTAAGGATCAGAACACGATGGGGTAATGGGTGCCATGAACAAGAGAGGCTCTGAAGCTCCTGTGTGCCCGTCCTCAGACCAGGAAGGCAGAGGGCAGAGCTGACCTTTGAATCTGAATATGGTGACTGGCGTCTGCAGTGTAGGACTAAGGCCTGTGCCTTCATGTTTGGTCAACACCCTTTCCTGGTCCCGGTCGCTCTTTGTCCGTCTCTGGGTGTTGGTGTTGACTTCTTACGCCCCATGACTCATGACTGTGTTCAGGGTTCTTTAGATAAGGAGGCAAAACAGTGTGTAGTTGTCACAGCTTCACATGTTACCTTTTCCTCTCGGCGGAAGGAGCAAAGTTGCCTTTGAGACACTTCCTGCTGTTTGTTATTGTAGGGGGCGTATGAGGAGTCAGCAGTGGGGTGGAGGTGAGATGCGTGCCCGTGGAGGCTGGCTGGAGGCATGCGTGTGCAGCCCTTCCGTGACCACTCTCAGAGTGCACGTGTCTCCTTCGCACTTGTCACGTCCAGTCGTTTAAAAAAAGACACTAGTCCCTCCCTCTCTCTTATTACAGAAGGAAGTAGAATTTTAAATAAGAAACCACTTTTTCTCAGGAGCGAACTTTGGGGAGCTGCCGAGATGGTCTTGGGGGACACTGAGCCAGGCAGTCATTGGTTGTCTTGGAGTCTGTGCTTCAACCTTGAGAGAGAAATCGAGGCAGGTGTTGCGATCTCATCAGATGTCCGTCGTGTGGGGTTTTGAGAAAGGAAATGCATGCATGTGGCAGTGACGGCCCAGAGGCTACAGAACTGATGGGCCGTAAATGAAAAAGCTGCCAGCTTTGCGTGAGTGACACTGACCCCTAGCTGGAGTATGAATTCCACTGGTTGTCTTACATTCCAAGGTTCCTGTTACGTTTGAGTTCATGGCAATGTGACTTCTCCTGGTCTGCGTGAAGTGAACGTGACCTTACCGTGTGGCTGTGGCAGTGGCCCGGGACCTCGTTGGGTCTGAGGAGAGCTGTGACTTTCTGCCTTGCTTCCTCAGTGGGACGACGCTGGGACAGTCCCCGCTAGGGCAGATCCAGCTGACGGTCCGGCACAGCTCGCAGAGAAACAAGCTGGTGGTCGTCGTGCACGCCTGCAGGTGAGTGTCACCGGCCCCAGGGGTGTCACATGGGCGTCACCCTGGCTTCCCACACAGCTCGCTGGTTTCCTGTCTGAAGAACAAAGCAATTAGATGTACTGTAATTCTGGTACTCGGTTTTTGTTCCTTTTTTTATTCTTCGCATTGTTTCATAATCATTGTCTTTTCCTGTCCCGTTTGGTTGCTTTATGACACCCCCGTGAAGTGCAGTTTATGAGACCCTCCTGATGGTTGGGTGTTTAGATGGTCAGTGGTACATGTAACACGGTAATGATTTTTTTTTTTATTGAAGTGTTTTTTTGGATTAAATTTCTAGGAGTAAATTTTTATCAATTTAGAGGATCTGACCAAGCTCCTGGTATCACGGTGGGTGTGGCCATAGTCTTTCAACCGGCAACCAGCTGGCGTCATCGGCCTTCAGGGGTACGATGTGCTGCTCCCCACCCAGGATGTTTCAACTTGGGGCGTGTCCTGTGCCCCACGTGGTCGTGGGGTGACAGAGTGGCTTCTGTCTGTGTTTGGTCAATGATGGTGTGGAGCTGTTTTTTTTAATGTGACTTGTCTGTCTCCATAGTAGTTGTTATATAAATATATTTATGTAAGTATTTGGCTCTTAGGAAAAGCCATTGGAAACTTAGGAAAATAAAATCAGTGACATTTAGAAATAGGACTGTAAGTGTAGAGCTCAGTCTGTACGTGTTGAGCGCCTCATGTGTTTCTGCTACTGAGACAGTCACACTGGGACACAGGCACAGAAGGCTGTTCCAGGGGCCTCTGACTAAACAGCCCCAGCTGGATTTTCAGGCCCATCAGTAAGTGGATATTTTCAAGTGGTTACATATAATTGATATAAACGAGAGTGAAGTTCCTACGACATATTTCTGGTCTCAAAAATATCACCAAGCTTCTAAACAAAGACTGAAACACTTCTGATATTAAACATTGAAATGTGAGCTCTACATACATTTAGGTAAGATGAATAAAAACAGGTGAGATCATTCTTTTCCAACCTGCTTACTCCAGTTCAGGGTCTCAGGTGACTGGAGCTTCTCCCTACAGCTCAGGGCGCCAGGCGGGAAGTAGCCCTGAACAGGATGCCCTTCCCTCGTGGGGCCGTCCGCACCCGCACCCACACCCTCAACTCGCACGCACAACTCGCACCCACAACTCACACCCGCACCCTCAACTCACACCTGCACCCTCAACTCGCACTCGCACCCACACCCACAACTCGTACCCGCACCCACACCCTCAACTCACACCCACCAGACTGGAGCAGTGTAGACACGCCGCTCACCTTGCCTGCACATCTTTGGGACGTGGGAGGAAACCAGAGTCGCCAGAGAAAATGCTAAGTCCTCGGGGAATGTGCATACTTCACACAGACAGTGGCTGGTCGGGAAGCCGTTCTTTCCTCATCAACATTATAACAGAACGATGGTCCTCGAGGACCTGCTGTATGTAGTACATTTGAATGTGATGCTAATTGTCAGTTTCTGAGACTCTAATGTCTGTTGTTGTCTGGTTTGTATTACAAGAAATCTCATTGCCTTCTCTGAAGATGGCTCCGACCCCTACGTCCGCATGTACTTGTTACCAGATAAGAGGAGGTCAGGAAGGAGAAAAACGCACGTGTCCAAGAAAACGCTGAACCCCGTGTTTGATCAGAGGTATGGACCTTACTCAGCTGGGCCAGTGCCTCCGAGTGACCGAAGCGTTTAAGCCGCACATGGCTGAAAAATAAAGTGAGAAAAAGCCCCAGTTAGCAGACGTGAGCTTGGTGAGATGTGGAACCTGAGCTTTGTGTAGGAGCACTGCCCGTGACGGACAGGAGGTGCACATGCGGGCGGGGCGGCCAGCGATGAAGTAACGGCAGAAGGGTGGGTGACCCTAGAGAGCTGTCATTTGGGGGTTGTGTCTCTTGGTACTTACGGAGTTATAAACCAGAACTGAGAATATTAAAATGCATCTATTTTTAAAAATAACAATAATAAACCTATAACATCTTAAAATCCAACATTTTTATGAAACAATTAGTTTCCAAAACAGTTTTAAAAGTTAATGGCCAGAGTGACATTGTTTTTATTGTTTGACCTTTCTGCAGCTCTATCAGTGGCGTGGCTTGGTAGGGACTCCTGTCTGCTCCTGTCCCTGAGCTGTAGGGAGAAGCTCCAGTCTTTTTTTTTTTTTTTTTT
>NW_017731645.1:1791827-1851806 GCF_001890085.2 Hipposideros armiger | reverse complement strand
CGCTAGTTTTTTTTTTTTTTTTTTTTTAGCTGAGCGCTCCTGCCACCTGTTGGCAGCTCAGCTCAGGCTGGGCATCGAACCGCTGTTGCTCAGAGCTCAAACTTTTGAGCGAGCTCTTAACTGACAGAGCCACTTGGTCGGCCCTGCTGCTCCAGTCTGATGTGACCTCCTGAGAGAGTCCCCAGGCCCCACTTAGAGCCTTGCTCGGTCTGTGCAGATTCACTGTCTTACTTCAGAGTTTTCTGTAGCTAAAAAGTCAGCATTTTGAGAAACAATTAAGTTGAATGGTGTGAATATCTACTAATTCAGTTTCATTTCAACTTTAAAGATACTGGTCAGTTATGTTTTTACTGACTAACATGCACTGAGTCCTCGCATGGGCACACTTTGTCCCTCCGTGTGCTTACTCGGCTGCAGCATTTAAGAGTTTGGAGACCCCATGTGCAGGTATGGGTCTCTAATGCTGTAGCTCCATGGGCGCCGGCCACACCCCAGCCCTGTCCCCAGAGGCCTCAGGCCCCTCGTTTGCCAGAGACCCTGCTGCACGCCGGCCACACAGCGGCCGGTTTCCAGGACCCGCTTCCCCGAAGGCATGTCAGTTGGCAGCATCTGACTTCAGCCATTGGAATGGTGTTGCAGACCTTCTCCCTTCCCCGAAGCCAGGCCACCGGGTGATTTTGTTATGTTCACTCACGCTGGCTTTCAAGTGACTCTCCTTTAGTCCCTAGGCCTGGGCAAGTGACCCAGTCTGAACGTCCCCACTGTGACACACATAACTGGCTATCAGGAACTGTCAGGCGCGTGTGTTCACTGACACCGCGACCCATGCGTGAGGGAGCTGCAGCAGTCGGCTTTTCATGTGTTCAGGATGCGAGTCTTCTCTTATGTTTGGAAAAGACGAAAAATAATTGGGCTTTGCATCTTCGTGAAATGCCAGACCCAAACATCTATCAGGAGAACTCAGTTTAATAGTAACAAACATACGACGTAACATTTGGCATGATCTCATAAGCAGAAATGGCATTCTTCAGTCACAATTAAATGCAGCAGGATGGTGGTGACATTAAGGAAGCCTCGTTTTTTCTCTCAGCTTTGATTTTAGCGTTTCACTACCAGAGGTGCAGAGGAGAACACTGGACGTCGCTGTGAAGAACAGTGGTGGCTTCCTGTCCAAAGACAAAGGGCTTCTCGGCAAAGTACGTGTGAGAAAATCCTTGATGGCTCCTACGCTTTGTGCTCATTCAACACTTAACCCCAAGTGCATTGTCTTAGACCTACGTACTTAGGTAGAAGGGGGGAACTAGCGCTGCGATTCACACTTGTTAATGAAGTAGGGGGCCGGGAATGACCAGCTCAGCCATCAGCACACTCTGAAGATATTGTAAGTGATTCGCATTGGTTTTCGCATTCATTTCATTGGCATATTAGTCATACTAATACCATGAACCCATAGTTGGACAAAAAGTTAATTTTTAAATAAAAAATACTTTTCAAGTATCACAAGGAAAGAAAACCCAAAGGGAGGACGTTCTACAGTTCTTCCTTGTGGACTAACCAGCTGTTTTTCCCCTAACAAATTGTTGGCTTTATTTCTCTGAATTTCTGCTTGTCTTTGTCCATAGTCACATTTACCTCTTTCCTAAGATTGTATATTACTTAATAATGTACGTAGAAGATAAGTTAGGGAAGAGGAGCCTTGAGCTGTTGGTGCTACTATGGCACACGAGCCAATGTCCCCACAAGTCTTCCCCAGGGATGCTTCCTAGTCACCTGAGTTCAGGACAGCCAGATCCAGGAAGCACCTCTCAGATACGATACAGTTCGCAGGGAGGCCGAGGATAGAAAAACTGAAGAATGAGAGATAGTAACAGAGACTTCCCCTGCCAGGCTAGGACAGAGGGCTGGAGACAGGAAGAGGTGGTCAAAGGCCCACAGGCAGACTCCAGCCCACGTTTACAAATGCTTTCTGACCCACAGGTGCTGGTAGGTCTGGCCTCCGAAGAGCTCGCCAAAGGCTGGACGCAGTGGTGAGTGTCCCTACCACCGATGACAAACCAATAACCAGAGCCCCATATGTTTATTCAGTAGTGCTTTCCACAGCTGACTGCATGTTGTCGCCATCTGTGCCCCCAGGTATGACCTCACAGAAGACGGGACGAGGCCGCACATGGTGACATAGGCGCAGGGGGTGCAAGGAGCCCTGCTTGGCACCTGCCCAGCCCGCGTGCTGGAATGCACCCTGCCACGGACACACCGATGCTATTTTTCTACTTTTCATGTACTTGGTTATATATACCTTCCTAGTTTTATAAAACATGACATTTTAGGCATATTTGGCCAATATTATTGTTAACTTTTGTATGTTTGATCTCCTCTCGTACTTCACCATGACTAGAGTGTACGGTAGGACAGCAGTGGTTGTTGTGTTTTGTTCATCTGTATGTCAGTTGCTTCTGCTGGGATGCAGATTCGTGTATATGCTTTATCATTGCCTTGCTCTGTATAGCACTGGGGCTCACTATGCCATGTAAATAGACTCTATTTTTTATAATCTCTACACGCTGGTTTGAAATCAGAAGAAAATGGATTAAGGAAATATATATATTTTTTTCTTCTAAAACTTATTAAATTCTTATGACAAATAATCAGTCTTGTCTTTGCAGGAAAAAGTTTTCAGTGACTTATTTTGTGCTTTCTTTTTAAAAAGAAAAGGTAAAAGATTATCAAACATAAGTATATTTGTGCCCATTACCAATGAAAGAAAGTACTCAAAATTTAACAGTTTCATAAAGATGTATTATTGAGAAGTCGGTTGAAGTGCTTCTAAGGAAAAGTGTTATATAGCTGAGTAGCATAAAATATTAGAGGAATTGTCACGGTTCATAAATTATACTAATCTGAAATCTCTCATGTAAAACAAAATGTCTTAAGTTTATTTTTAATTGCTTGTTATAACTTATTCATGAAATAGTGCACAGAAACCCAACTACACTTTCCCTAAAATATAATACAGACAGATTTTCGATGTTAGCAGTTAGGCTATTGTGAAATAATCCATCGTGAGCTTGTTAACTTCCCGTGTTTTCTCAGCCTGTAAAGAAAGACAAGCTCACGCCGTCACCATAAAAGACTGTGAGATAAATCGGGTGTCAGGACGCTGGGTTAAATACTGAGAGCTGGTTCCTGCATTCGTCAGCGTGGCATCTCACGCGAGATCAGTCACCTAAGCTGGTGCTGGGGGTCGCTCTGCTCTCGACGCACAGGCCGCCACGGGGCCCCCCTGGCATTGGCACAGTGGGTGTTGGCTGCAAACCACCCTTTCCTGGGTGTCCTTACGTCACGCCACGACTGGCCTCACTATTGGACTATTGTTACACACTTTTTATTCTGGAATATATTTTTCTCCTTAGATTATTAAAAGGATGTTTTACATACTTCAGAGTGTCAAATGGCGGTGCCGTGAGCTGTGCGTGCCATAAATGAAGGATGCAGGCGGTGTTACATGTTTTAAGCTGGACGATGCAAATGACTTCCTTAGCCATAAGAACATTCTCAAGTCATTGGGGAAATAGCGCTATGTGGCGGCGATGGGCGATCATGTCAGAAAGTGCTGCATGGGCTTCGACTGCTCGCATGACCGCCCACACGTGCCCAGGTGCCTGCGGGGACGCCCACCGCGCCTTCTGCGCACTCCTGTTCCCAGCGGATTGTCATCTTGTTTCGTTCACTTTGAACCCTGGGTTTCTTTACAGTGGAGCCTGCAGCTTCGCAGCACGTTGCGTGTCATCAGAAAGACTTGTCTGCGTTCACTGTGTCCTATGTAACATGCAGGAGGATACTTACGGCTGCGTTGGCGCACACGTGGATGTGTGTGCACAGAGCACTTGACGGGCCATTTCAGTAGCATGAGAAAGACAGGTACCTGTCCATGGTAGCAGATGGATTGAAGATATATTAAAAATTAGGTCTGTTAAAGGGCTTATGGCATAATCTGTCACTAAGAAGAAACACTCATTGCAATTTGGCATACAGTAATTTTTACCAACATCTTACATTTTTGGCTTTTGCAACCATGTGCTTCACCTTTTCAAGTGTATTTTAATTGATGGGATGCTGCCTTCCAGCAGTTAGGTAAAGTGAATACAATGAGAGGTACAAAGCCTGTTAGCTGCAGGTTCCCAGGCCCCTGGCAGAGGGAAGGAAAGAAAGGAAGGGCTTGGTTCCTTCCAAGGGCTTGAGAACACCTCCAGGCGAGATCCTGTCCGCTGATCGCCGTTCTGAGGGCAGCTCTCATTCTGTGGGAGAGAGGGTGAGAATTCCCCTGCCCGCACGGCGGTCGGTGGAGCACCCTGTGAGTTCTCAGTGCTGGGTTCCAGTTCCGTCCTAAGGACCGATTCATCCAGGGAAAGGGAACTGTAACTACCCCACACTGAGCCAAACCAGGGGAGGGAAATTCACGGGAATGAATTTGAAGTCTCTTAGTTTGCACATGTGGGTGGCTTGTCCTGTGCCTTAAAATACAAAGTGTAAATAAAAGTTTCAAATGAAAACAAAAGAAGCCTAGTGGTTGTATTTACCACAAGTCATGTTCTGTATGAGGGGCGTTCTTTTCACAGATTCTCTGCATCAAGGGCGCAGCCCTTCTTTTGCCAGAACCTAAGCCAGATGCAAACCTGTGCTTTGAAACTGTGCTTGTTTTTCACATTGACTCCAATTCTATTAATAGCTGGACCGCCCACTGCTAATGGGAAACCGCAGAGAGTTTCTATTGTAGGACGCCCTTTTTGTTCAGCTAATTTTACATGACAGTGCATGTATTTATTCAATAAACTTTTATGTTAGCTCACTTGTGATTTGTTTCTCCTTTGTCTTTTGAAAATAAAATTCTAGCGTGGGACCAGATAATCTGAAGAGCACTCGTGGGTCCCGTGTGTGCATTTGCTGTTTGCGAGTCCTTTCCTTGGCATCACTCCCCTTTTCTCCTCCCAGCTGCCTTCTCATCTGCCCGCCTTAGACTGTGGGTTTGAAAACCACCCTTCTGAGAGATGATTACGAGGAGGAGATACTTGAAACGTGCTTCATACCACTGCACTGAGAAGTAATGAAATGGACGTTGTTTTGAACAAATGGAGGGGAAATACCGGAGGTGTCCGCTGCTGAGATTGGGACTAACTGAACCTGAACAGGGTTCGTCCGCCCCGCGCACAGCAGAGCCAGTACCGAGAGCTGCAGCGGAGGAATCGGCCGCTCTGGCAGGGCCCATGAAGGAGAAAGGGAAGCTATTACCTAAAACCCCGAACTCAAAATCGGGGGCCTAAAGGTATAACATCAGTGTCCTGAGTGAGGGGTCCGGGGCCATGGGCTGTGCTGATGGGTCAGCTCTGTGCCAGCTTCAGCTGGTTGTTTAGCTCCTGGCAGCATCCTCTGCAGGGCCTGTGGCTGGCCAGGTGGTCTTCCAGCCTGCGGAGTTGTGTGGGACACCTTGGGATAGTAAGTGATGTCACCACAATAAAACAGACCCATGCTCGTATGCAGAACAGGCCAGATTCTCCCATTCCCTTGCAGTGTAGCTTCACATTCTCCCTGAGACTGACAGGCAGGCCTCCAGGCTCCAGGACATGACAACACTCTTGAGAAGGCTAATTTCATAATCTTAACAGCTAAGTTCTGGTATAGAGCCTTCGGGTGCAGGCTGTGGGTTTCGAGTCCCGGAGGTGCTGCAGTCCTGCCCTGGGCCCTGGCCTCTCCAGCACCTGGCTCTCTGGATCTCCCTTCTGCCTTGCTGCCCGCCACTCAAGCTCTGGACGGACTCCTCTAAGCAGACCGAGTACCGGAGCAACTCAGGTGTGGGTTCTGGTCCCTTTTGTAGTTTTACTTTGCGTTCAGCCTAATCCTGTGGATACTCCTTCATTTCCAAATGTGTATCTCCAGTACAGACCTTGCTGCTGAGCTCAAGAACAGCCCATCCAGCTGCCTTGTTACTGCCTTGCACTTGGAGGCCTCAGTGTCCTGTCTGTCTGTCTAGGTTCTTGAGCCGGAGACTTTGACCATCCCTCCGCCTCCCTCTGCCTCTCCCCGAATGCAGGTGCCAAGTCCTTTAGTTCTGCTTGAGAATATACCCACTTTGACTGCTGTCTGGCGTCCAAGCCACTGCCTTTGCTGATGACCAGTCGACTCCCAGCGGTCAAGCGTTAGCTCCTCGCTCCCACCCCTGCACGCTCCACACAACAGCCAAAGGGATCCTTCCAAGCAAATGGAACTGGTCAGCCTACGGTTTCCCTCTGCTCCTAGAATGAGGACCAAGCACGCGACGCCGAGGCCCGGACCTCCCAGCTTCGTTTCCTTCCGTGCCCTCACCTCTGACGCTTCCTCTCACTCCTCAGACTCCCCGCCCTGCTTTCCACCTGTGTCCTACCTGCTCTTCCCCTGAGCATGATGGATGGAAGAGGATGCAGAGCGAGGAGCCTGGGGCGACCCCTGAACTTCCTGTCTGTAGATTCGCCTGTTCTGGATATGTCAGACAAGTGGGTCACACATCACGTGGCCTTTTGTGTCTGCTGCTCTCTGAGCATCGTGTCTTGGGGGCAGGTCCTTGCTCCTTTTTACAGCTGAGCGACACTCCAGCGTATGGATGGGCCCCATCTAGTTTGTCCATTTTTCTTTTGGGGACATTGGGTTGTGTCCACTTTGGGGCATGCTGGTGCATTTGGGGTGGCGGGTAGGCAGTGATCATCTCCTGTGTTGGGTGCCCCACTTGGAAAGGTACCGACAAGGCACCTTATCCCACGGCCCAGTGATCGGTCGCTGTGGGTTCAGCATGACCCACAACATCAGCATTGTTAATTTCAAGCTTGTGCCACTCAAGTTTCCTGCTCCTCCATCTTTTCTGAGGTCCACTCCTAACCTTCGTGTATGGGTCATGAGGGGATCCTAATACTAATGAAGAAATACTAATGCCCAGCGTGTTGGTATCCCCCAATCCTCTGAGCTAATTGGCCTGGAGAAGGTCTAGGCTTCATATTCTTGCTTATAAGCAGCTCAAGAAATTCTAACATGCCCTTGAGGAGACTTTGCCTTTGACCACACGGCCACCCATCTCTCCTTGAGTTACCCGCTGGGGAGACTCGTGCCCCTGCCCTGCGGTGGTCTCCCTGGGAGGGGCTGCCCCTCCCCAGGACCCAGGGGGAAGACGCAGGTGGATAGCTCCCCTCCCCTCCATGCTCTCCAAGGTCACCATGTCAGGAGGTGCATGCAGATTCCTGTAAGGAAAGGTCGGAATGGTCTTAAAGGAGAAATGTAGCCTAGGAGGGGAAAGGGCAAACTCGGGACCTCCCGGAATCCAAAGGGCTCTGCTCTGTGCACCCCAGCTTTCCCTAAGCGGTCTCACTTGGGGTGCAGCAGGTGTCCTGTGGGGCCTGCGGGTTCCAATCTGGGGGTCGGGGGCAAGTGTGGGCCCTGAGCTTCCAGTACTTCTGCTTTGTCTCTAATTGTTCAGATACATCCACAGTGCCCAAGTTCAAACTGTTAGAGACAGTACAGTGTAAAACCACAGAAAGGAAGGGCGTGTTCCTGCCACCCACCGCAGGCTCCTGCGTAGCCAGGAGCACTCCCTCTTTCTCGGAATCCGTGACTCAGGCCACTGGGTGGTGTGGGCCAGGGACTGTTGGCCCTTCACGCTGCTCCACCTGTGCGTTCTGCCCAGAATGGCTGAGGAAAGCTCCTTGGAATCAGTCAGTATAGTGAGCTTTTAAGTTATTAGCAGTGGCCACCTGTTTTTTAGCTTATTTTCCGTTATAATTATTATGATTAAATTATAAATTACATACTTTTTATTAGGCAGAAAGTATTTCTGGAAGGCTGTTCAGGAAGCTGATAACCGAGGTTTCCTTTTGAATGTGTAAGCATTGGGGGGCTGCAGGGGAGGGGTGCTGATCAGAGAGGGAGGGGGAGGTGGAGGGGCTGGCCCCCCAGTGTGATGTGGGTCACTGGCTACACTGGACCCCTGCTGACATGCATCAGAGCCCCCGTGCTCTCGTGGGCTCTCCTGTGCCCGCCTCAGTGCTACAGCCTTCTCACAGACCAGTGCCCCAGCTCCCCAAAAGGCTATAATTATATATTGTTGAAATGACAATGTTTTTGATCTGATTGGTTTAATAAGGAACATGATTAAAATTTGCCCCGCCTACTGATTTTTACCTTTTCTAGTGTGATTACTGGGGGTCCATAGTTGAATCTGTGGCTCCCACTATATTTCCATCGGACCACCAGGACAGTGGCGCCCACCTCGCCCTCCCTGAGACCTCCAGTTAATTTGGGTTCAGTCTGAGACAGAATCCACTCTGGACAGTTCAAGAATGAAAGATGGAGTCACAGGGGGGATGTCCTCACAGAGAGTGGCTGGGGCATGGAGGTGGGGGTCATGCAGGCAGGTTGGGCACATGGAATTCTGCTGTCAATGGACTGAGGATTTCGGGTGTTGGGGTGAGTAAGACAAGGGGAACAACAAAGGCTATGGCAGAGCCTGCGGTGTGGCCTTTGTGTGTGACAGGCGTGAACAGGGAGCGCAGGGCGTGTCAGGACAGCACCCAGACACGGAATGTGGGTTTCTGGGCCTTCCCTTTCCCCTCACAAGACAAAAGCCTCACGAGACGGGGCCTCAGCCTAGGAGTGGTCATGCTGGACCCCTGGTGACAATCCTCTTCCAGGCCCTCACGCTGCTGGAGCAAGGAGGACTGGCTGAGGCTAGGCAGCCCTGAGTTTACCCTGACATCAGAGCTGCATCGGGGAGACTCACTCCACTTCTCAGGAGTTTGCGATCCTCTCCCAGGCTTTCCTGGCAGTTACTTCTGCTTGGGCTGATTAGCGTCACAGGGAGCCCTGGATTTACCTGCTGGATTGTCTTGGAAGACATTCTTCATAAACTAAGTGATTTAAATATGCAGCTCTCCAAGGTGTGGGGAAAACACATAAAGCAAGTGATAAAAGCTTTTATTTAAAAAAATGGTATTGGCCGGCCGAGTGGCTCAGTTGGTTAAGAGCTCGCTCAAGAGTTTGAGCTCTGAGCAACAGCGGTTCGATGCCAGCCCGAGCTGAGCAGCCGCTAAGCTACCAATAGGTAGCAGGATGGCTCAGCTAAAACAAACAAACAAACAAACAAACAAACAAAAAAAAAACAAATAAAAAAATGGTATTGACAAAGTACCTTGAAATGAAAAAGTAACTGATATATAATAGTTAATAGTAATGTGATGGACCTGGGTAAAGGTTTTTTGGTATATTCCCTAGAAACTGACAAAGTGAATGTTGTCAAATGACTGGATAAAAAAATCTTTTTGAAATTCAGGTTGTTTTCAAATTTTTGCTTTCAACAAAAATTGAAGGGCAGCCCAATCAAGTAATTAGCTGAGGACATGGCTATGAGTTTTCCATGTCTGCCCCTTGTTTATGTGAAGAAGTTTTTCAGTGTTTACATCTATAAAATGAAAAGCAGATTAGAAGCCTCATCTTTGGGAGCATAAAGTGACTGGGAGAAGCAGTGTTAACCATAGCCTTGAGAGATGTGCTTCAACAAAATTTCAGTTTCATATTTAATCCGTACTTAACAAATTTTATAATGAATTTTGTTTTGAGCTGTTTATATCCCCACTAAATGTGGAAGCTGTCAAATCTAAAGCACGATGGTCACACAATATTAAAAAATCAATTTATATATAATTGTGCTGGAGACAGGGTCCATAGACTGCATAGCACAAATAGATATTACATCAGGATAGAATTATGAGGGAGACATGGAATGAAAATAAGAGTTCAAAGTAACAGGTATCCAATTGCTAGAGTATTCAGATTTCATTGAATATATTTTGAGTGATGCCACAGTTTTAAAAATACCAGTATCCGAGCTTGCGTGGAAGAGGCGGGGCCCGAGCGCGGGGCGGAGCGGGCCTGTTGGCGGGGCCCGGGCGCTGGGCGGGGATGGGCGGGCCTGTGGGCGGGACCCTGGCGCTGGACTGGGCGGACCTATGGGCGGGGCCCGAGCGCGGGGCGGGACGCACGCCTTCCAGTGGCCCCACCCAGGCGCTCCCGGGTCTCGCGAGAGCGGCGCGTGGTGACGCGCGGGCGGGCGGAGCGCGGCGCGGGCGCGGGCGCGGGCGCGGGCGGTTTTGAATCTGTTCCGAACGCGGGAAACAGCGGACCCTGAGGGCGAGGTGAGCGCCGCGGTGCCGGGCCGCGAAGGGCGAAGGGCCGGGGGCCGGGAGACGGTGGGGCTCGGCGGGTCGGGCCCCCAGCACCGCAGCCTCCGCGTGGGCCGCGTCCGAGCCCATGGCCCGGCTGGCGTCTGAGGAGACGCGGCCGCCACGGGCACCGAGGCCCCGAGCGCGCGCCGCCCGCGCCGTCCCCCCGGAGCGGACCAGCTCCCGGCTCGCGCCCGGGGCCCGCTGTCGGGCCTCGGCGGTGAGGCGGGCGTTTGCTCCGGAGGAGGTTTGCGGGCGGGAGGCTGGGGCGCCGCCTGCGGACGGTGACGCGGCGCGGTGCCTCCTTGTAGCGCGTCTCGGACCCGCGGAGGCATGGCCGTCACTCCCCGAGGGGCGCAGCCCGGCCGGGACGGCGAGCGAGCCTCTGGGAGGCGGGGAGCGTGGGGCGAGGACTGGGGCCCGGGGAGCTGTCCTCGCCGCTGTCAGCGCCGACGGGGCGCGGCCCGCTTCCGCCCGTCCAGCTGCGGCTCCTGTTTAAATCGGCGGATCTGAGCCCGTGGGCCGAACCTGCTCCCCTTGCGCCCGGGGAGGAGGTGGCCACACTTGAGAGGCTCGTGGGTGGGGAAGCTGTTTCCCGCTTTTGCGGGTTCACTGGAGACCCCGAGACCTGGGGTCTGTGTCTGAGGTGGCTCTGCGTCCTCCTAGCGGTCGCCGCGAGGACCAGTCACTTCCCATATCGCTGTTTATAACGGCGCGTTTCCGTGTCTTGTCACCGTGAGGGGCCGTTCCAGGCACCGTGTTTGGCCGTGTATTGTGCGCACCCACGTTTTTGGCCCAAACTTTCAGGGACTCGGAATTAGCACAGCGCTACCCATGTGTAACGCGCATCCTTATTTTCCCCCAAAAGGTGCGCATTACACATGGCAAAATGTGGTCTGTTCCATCCTTTGGCGCTTTATCTTCGGGTTGGTGTCCTGCAGACAGGCCTCTGCCAGTACAGGTGGTGTAAGTGGGAAACAGGGCTTCTTGGGGGACCCCCAGGGGAGCTGGCAGCGCACAGCCCCAAACCCCTGAGCTCTGGTTCCCTGCAGGGCCCGTGGGGCGGGGGCCCGCTGTGCTTGGGCACAGCTGATGCACAGCGACAGGCTCCCAGGTGACCCTGTGCGGCTGAAAAACAAGCCGACTGTGCGTGGGAGGGCCGGCCCTTTGGGAGGGGAGGGTCTCTAGGATGTAGCAGCTGGGTCGCCTGTCCTTGTTGGGCTGACTCAGACCTGCCTGAGCGCCTTCCTGACAAGGGTGCCCCTCCGAGGCCCCTTTTTGGATGTCTCTTTCCTTAGGTGACAGTTTCATTAACAGATGATAATACCATAATTTGCTGGTACTATGTCAGTAATAAAAATAAGGGAATTGTTTTTTAGGTATTATAACTTGTTTTATGTCAGAATATTGTCAGAAGCTGTCTACCATAGATGGTAGAGGATTTTTCTTGCGGTTTTGGATGCCAGTACCAAATTACATCTTGTTGGAGAAGATATATTTGCAAATGCAAGTTTCTGAATGATTGTGTTTTCCGCAATTACAGAATAAATGCCACATGAAACACGGTTCATCTGGCATGGAAAAGCGTGAGACATTTGTACAAGCGGTGTCCAAGGAGCTGATTGAAGAGTTTTTGCAATTTGTTCAACTTGCTGTAAGTTTTATGTTTAGCTTTCTTGTGATTTTGACTGTTAATGTAAAACATTGTTCTAAAGGCATTATGTCCGTAAATGAAATATCGTCATCTCAGTGAATCCTTAGGGACCAAGGTTTTTTTTTGGTTTTGTTTTTTTATTGTTAGTTTCAGGTGTACAGTACAATGCAATAGTTATCCTGTTCACCCTCACAAAGTAACAACCCACCTCTCCCCTTGTATTGCCCTCCCCCCGCCATATCATGCTTATCTATTACAATTCCATTGACTCCATTCCCACTCTCTACTCCATGTCCCGTGACAATATGTATATATCATTATAGTTGACATACAATATTATTCAACATCAGCTTCCGAAATACAGTGTGGTGGTCAGACCTCTACACCGACTGTGAAGTGGTCTCCCCCACAAGACATGAGTCCAAGATTTATTTTTATTTATTTATTTTTTTTTTCAAAGATTTTTATTGGGGATTTGGGGGGATGGGAACAGTGCTTGGGAATTGGGGGAGGGGAACAGACAAGTTGCTGTCGTTTTGTTCTTCAATCTAGTTGTGGAGGACGTCGCTTCACTGGCCCAAGTTGGCACCATCATTGCGCTCTTCCTGGGCGAGGCAGATCAGTCGCTGGCTTCTGGACGGCCGCTCACTGTGGCTGCTGGCCGCTCACGCTGGCTGCTGGCCACACACGGTAGCCCATGGCAACCTACGCCGTCGCCGGCGACCCAGGGCAGCCCAGCTCCAGGTTGAGCTGTTGTTTAGCATCTTAGCTGTGGAGGGCAGTGTCACTGGCCCTCATATGTGGGATCCGAACCGGGGTCCTCTGGCATTCCAAGCCAGTTCTTAACCATCTCGCCACTCAGGTGGCCCCCAAGGTTTATTTTAAGAAGTGAAACAAACTATACTCATATAGACCAGTTGATGGGCAACTACTCACAAATTCTGTTTCCTGCTTTCTTTTAAGAGAGGTGCTGTAAGGATGCTGAGTGTTGTGATGCAATGTGCTTCTGCTTACTTACATATTTATTGCTCTTTTGTACGTGTGTAAGTGGCATAGTGAGGAAATAGGAAAACAAGATACTCCTTTGTCCTCGGGTTATTTACAGTGTTGCGGTGGGTCCCGGTGTGTAAATACAGCTGAGTAAGGGCTGAACTGGGGCAAGGATATGGGCTGGGCTCCCAGTCCAGCCGTGGAATGTTTCCCATCCCAGTGGACAGGCTGCGGAATCTGAGAGGCGCAGGAACGACTGCTGTAACCAGAGGGCACAACTTTAAAGACTAGAGAGGGATGTGTGTGGGAGCCTGAAGACTGTGTGGGGTAGAGTGTAGTGGTGCAGGCTGAGGAAGAGGGCAAGAGCCCAGCCCTGGGGCCTGCTTTGCCGTGGAAAGAGCTGAGACTGCTCAGGGGCGTTGGGGGCTTTAAGCAGTGTGACCTGCATGAACGGAACAGAAGAGGGAGAGAAAGCTAGTGGGACAAAAGCGATGGATGGCAAAAATCACAGTTGCCCTTTGGAAATATTTTTGTGGCTGCACATGAAAAATAGATTGAAGGGAGGCAGAGGAGAGATGGAGAGCAGGAAGAGGCTGTGCCCTTCAGAATGGGGGCTGACTTAGGACGTGGAAACAGGGAGGTGTGGTTGTCCTTGGGAGCTGTCACGTGGTAGGTGATGGCACCGGATTGATGGGACACAGGCTGGGAAAGGGCCAAAGAGGTTCCCTGGTTTCTGCCGTGTGCCGTTCAGCGAGGTCATGAAGTGGACAGAGGGCAGGTATGGAAAGAAGATGGCTCAATTTTGGACACGTAGAATGACTGCCCAGGGCACGTGCACCAAGGAGATGTTCAGTGGGCAGGTGTGTCTGAAGCCCAGGAAGGAGGTCTGGGCTCGAGACAAATCTGCGTGTCGTGGGCTCCAGTGGGAAGCGTTCGTTGTGGGATAGCATTGGGTCATCTGTGTGGTGTGATGAGAGAAAAGGAGCCAGCTTGGGACTCAGAGGAACCCCGGTGATTAAGGCACCGACTCCTTCTGTGACCTTGGCAGAGGACCCAGGCCTCGCTTGTTCTGATCATGTCATGAAAATCAAATCGGTGACATCTAAGAAGTAGAGAGGAATCTAACAAATCTGTTGCTAGCAACATGGACGAAGTTATTTTTCTTTATGAGAGAAGTGCGTTTATAACACAACCTTGCATTACAAGAAGTCATCCTGTCAGGGAAGTTGACGTTGTCATGGTGACACATGTTCATGCTTCTTTTTTCCTGACCCAGCACCATCCACCTTCGCACTTTGCATTTGGGTTGTTGGGACTTGTTAGTGTTTTTTTTTGTTTGTTTGTTTTTTTAAAGATAACCACTCTTTTTTTTTTTTAAGATTTTTATTGGGGAATTGGGGGAATGGGAACAGTGCTGGGGAATTGGGGGAAGGGGAACAGACAAGTTGATGTCGTTTTGTTCTTCAGTCTAGTTGTGGAGGACGTTGCTTCACTGGCCCAAGTTGGCACCATCATTGCGCTCTTCCCAGGCAAGGCAGATCAGTCGCCGGCTTCTGGACGGCCGCTCACTGTGGCTGCTGGCCGCTCACGCTGGCTGCTGGCTGCTGGCTACATACGATAGCCCATGGCAACCCACTGCCACAGGGTCTGCAGCCTACGCCGTCGCCGGCGACTCACGGCAGCCCAGCTCTAGGTTGAGCTGTTGTTCAGCATCTTAGCTGTAGAGGGCAGTGTCACTGGCCCTCATATGTGGGATCCGAACCGGGGCCCTCTGGCATCCCAAGCCAGTTCTTAACCATCGTGCTACTCGGCCGGCCGACTTGTTAGTGTTTTTAATCTGGAGAGTTTCTCGACCTCACTGTATGATGCTGACAGTTTTAGAGAGTGTGGGCAGCCTTTTGGTGGCATACCCTTCACTTTGCGTTTGTCTGACGGATGATCTGATTAGATTCGTCTTCCGCGTTTTGGCAGGAGCGTGCCATGCTCCTCAGTGCAGGCACGTGTTGTCACTGTGCCCCATTGCAGGGGATGTGAGTTTTAATCGTGGCTCACGGGGGCGTCCACGAGATTTCTCCACTGTGAAGCGGCTGTCTCCACCTTCGTAATGACCAGGTCATCTGGGAAGTGGTGCGACGCGCTCCCTGCCCTGCTTGCTCCTCACCGCGCTCCACACACATCAAGCATCATTGATGATTCTTGCGGGAATCAGTTATCACAGTAATGACTATGATTTCTTCTGTTTCTCCTTTGGCATTCCATGTGCTGTTAATTATTTGTATGTGTGTATGTATTGCCAGTATGGCCTCACTGATTCTCATTTTATTCTGTGGGTTATAATCCATCACTCTCTCTGTTTTGGTGCTCACATTGGCTACAGGGGGTCCCCCTAAGCTGGGTTCTCTGCCCTGTTGATAATGGCTTCCATTTGCTATATCAAAGAATGGGTGAGGTCACCTGCTCAGTGAGGAAGTGGTGGTTGGCTCAGGGGTTTGAAGCATAGTTGAGTGGCTCTCAAATGGTCCCATTGGCTAACGAGGAGAATGGTGTGTACAGACACCTGGAAGGTGGGTGTTGACGGCTCGAGTCAGGTTAGAGACCAGGCACTCAGAGTGCTAGCAGTTGGCCTGGCTGCCTTATTACCACCTGGGCCCTGGCATACTTCCGTGAACTGACCGTAGGCCTGGGGACGCTGGACACCTGCATAGACGGATTTCAGGGAGGATTTTGTGAAGTGGGGGAAATTTTAACTCTGAGAATTAGGATACTCAAGCTGAATAGGTAGGTGGAGGAGGAATCTGCTACTTTCCGCCTGATAACCTGTGTATTTTCCCTTTTAGGAATGGCTTTTAACAACTACAACCAAACTCTTGAACTTGTAACTGAGTTCGTACCTAAAATTTTCTTTTGATGCCGTTATGAAAACGATGGAACTAATTTTTTGTGCATGAAATGTAATGCTTTCTATTTATTTTATAGGAAGATGCTTCTGACCCTTTCAACCTAAATGAATTACTAGATGAATTATCAAGGAAACAGAAAGAAGAGCTATGGCAAAGACTCAAGAATTTACTCACAGATGTGCTGTTAGAGAGCCCAGTGGACGGGTGGCAGACAGTGGAGACCCAGGCTGAAGACAACATGGAGACAGACCATGGTTCAAAAATGGTAGTTTTGGTCCGTCACAAATGAAATATTCTCCCCCTTTTTTGGTTAGAAAATAATTATTTATTGTGCATAATTGAATTTTAAGTTAAGAACAAATTTAAAGTTAGAAGTCAAGAATATTAGAAACCGCTTGTAGTTTTACCCTTTTCTCGTTCTGCCATTATGAATCCAGTAATCAGTGTTGGTGTGCTTTTCCGACAGCTGCAATACAGCTTTAATTCACTTTTTAGAATAAGCTACAAGTGTGGCCTGATCTTTATAAATTTGGTAATTGTTACATTTTTTTTAGAAATTGAATTTTAAGTTGATTTTAATTAACTTGTACTTTGACTTTTTATTTATAGAAAAGAAACATAGAAATAATTCATGCAATTACATCTGTGATTCTTGCTTCTGTATCTGTAAGAAATGAACATGTAAACTATGAGGCCTTACTGGAATGTACTGTGATACTCAATGGTGAGTTGATTTGTCATAATGTGGTACATTTAGAAGTGGGGCGTCTGAATGATTCTCTGCGAAAGGGAATCAGGGCTGTGCAGCAGCAGCAGTGCCAGGAAGGTGTAACTGAGCAACCAGGCTCTACTTGGGCCAGAAAAGGAGCAAAGGAGTAGTCTCTCAAGAGCTGTCCTGAGTAATTATTGGGTTCTCAGAAAAATCATGACGCATTTTTGCAATGAAAAACATAGAAAAAATATGTCATGACTTTTCCGACAACCCAATAGTTTAGTGTAAGCTGCATACAAATGTTTCAGATGGTGGAAATATGCATTACTGAGCAACTGACTGCCATTGTTTGCAGGTTTTTCACGAATGTCTTACTTGACCTACAGGACCAATAATGAGAGCTTATTAAGGGAAAATAGTTTGAATCTAAATTTCTCAGATGGAGATAGTTTCAGTTTAGAATGGATTTTTTTTTTTTTTTTTAGCTGAGCCATCCTGCTACCTGTTGGCAGCAGCAACTCAGCTCAGACCAGGAACTGAACTGCTGCTCAGCTCGGGCTGGCCTCGAACCGCTGTTGCTCAGAGCTCAAACTCTTGAGCGAGCTCTTAACCAACTGAGCCACTCGGCCGGCCGAGATAGTGGCAGTTTAACCCAACATTTGTGATGTTGATTTTTTTTCTTTAAATATGTCGTGAACATCACCTGAGGAATAATTGTTGACTCTTGGGGAGTTTTCTTATATTAAAATTTGTATCACGGTACTTTTCAAGTTTTAACTAAAGTGTAAAACTATAGTTATTAATTTAGGAGGAATGCTAGACTAAAATAATGAAAAGATGTAAGTATAAAATACTAAATAAAATTATTGATACAGAAGTAATTTTAAGTAATGATTTTTAAGAAGAAGCTCTCATGTACCCTCGCTTCATTGTGTGACTGTAAGTGGTTTCATGTGACAAATTCTGTCGCCAAGCTTTTCATTCTCAGCATCACTTGGACTCAGTGTATCTGTGTAGTAAGCTGTTTTATTCAGAATTCTTGCATTGAAATAGCATCTTATTAAGAAGTCATCCAAAGTCAGTATAAAGATAGCTCCTAAGTGCTTTGTGAATGTTACTAACAGTGTGTTTATTTGCACAGCCTCCAAATAACTGTTTGGTGAGCTGATCAGTGCTAACACGTGGTTGTTCCCAGCTTCCCATTAACTCAGGAACTTTCCGTTAGTGAGAGTTGTTCAGATACCTGTGGGCTACAGGTGTGAGTACCTTGTGAGTGTTTGCATTGAACTCTGCAGCTTTTCTGGTAATGAGAGCACTGCAGTGCTTGTATTCATTATCGTAGTTGCTTTTACCGTTTTTCCTCCATGAGTCAGTAATTGAGGTCAGCACACCGAGGGATGGCTGTGGTGGATTCCCTGTCAGCTGACTGGACCTGGCTCTGGAGAACTGTCACCATCGTGTCGTTGGACTTAACTTGGAGGGCCTCGAAACCTGCCTCTTAAATTAGGGGCCTGGACAGCTTGCCCTCTGAGTTTCCAGTTCTGAAATCCTCTCTTCTGCTGGGCCTGCTTTCATAACAATAGGAAAACAATATTTTAATTAACATCGTCTATATTCTATAATGTACGTATGTCAATCGTTGGCAACTTAAACATAAACTGACATTCGCTTAGCAAACCTTTGTAAATCACTGTTCTCTGCATTGTTGACTCTGAATCTGCTGACTGAACAATTACTGGACTTTCGCAGGTATCTTGTACGCGCTGCCTGAATCTGAACGGAAGCTGCAGAGTTCCATTCAGGACTTGTGCGTTACATGGTGGGAGAAAGGCCTGCCTGCCAAAGAAGACATGGGGAAGACGGCTTTCATCATGCTGCTCAGGAAGAGCCTCGAGACAAAAACAGTGGGTTCACTTTCTAAACGCGAACTTGACTTAAAGAGTGCGCGTGTTCGTGTCACTTAGGAGGTGTGTTTTCTCTTGAGGGGCGTGACTGGTGGCTTCCCCAGTCAGGGTGTTTCTTAACTGCGGGATGTTCAGGGTTGGCAGTCAAGGAGGGGCAGTGGCTCCTCGGTATCGCCGTGTGCAGGCTTTCTCCTCCGTCTCCCTCATGTGTGTGCCCCTTGTCCTCCTTCATGTCACTTTATGATTGCGAGGTGACTCGTCCACTTCCGCTTTGTTGTGTGAGTTCAAGGCAGAGGGAGTAACAAGACTGACACAGGAGCCTGGGGTGAGCTGCCTGTGTCGGTGTGGTCTTCCGAGAGGCAGAGCCCACGCGGGAGTGGACAAGATGGGACGTGCCCTGTGGGGGACATCGGGGGCAGACCCAGGTGCACGTGCCCCCAGCGTGGGGTCTTTTCAGACTGCAGCCCAGGCCTGAGGACCTGCGGAGAGCATGTCTGCAGCTTGGATGGGACATGGGCTGTTTCTGTCCTTTAATCTTTGGTATGCAGTTCAGAAATCCAGAAAAAGAACATTTTTCCCCCTGTTCAAGACAACAGATACTTACATTCATCTTAGAAAATTGGGCAAGTGAAGAAAAGGGAAAATGAGGAAGATAAAAATCCATAATTCAATCACTCAAGGTGATCATTGTCATGTTAGGGATATTTAGGAATTTCTCTCTGACATTCCCCTCTTGTATCTTTCCTTATGACAGATTTCTCGAAATGAAATTCGTAGGTCAGTCGGGCAGGGGGTTTGAACTTGGAGCTCTTTTTCCTCTGTTTTCCTTTTCTTTGAACTTGGAGGCCGTAGTGCATGCTGCCTGCAGCTTTCTGGAAAGCTTGGGCCTGCCTTGAGTGTGAGCATCTGTCTCAGTCGGTTTTGTGGCACTAAGGACCCTTTTGGCTGTACCCTCAGCTAGCTATTTGACTTCCTGTGGGCTGTAGGAGTGATTGAAAACCCCTGATTATGTCAGAACTTATCCTTAAGCCATCATTGATTTATCTTTTTAAAATCTATTTTCCCTGCCTTTTTTGTTGAGCCTTTAAATCAAGACTTAATGTCTTCCTAATGGTTGACACCTGCGCTGTTTGGTACAGTAGCCACTAGCCACATGGGGCTCTTTACACTTAAATTTAAAGTTCAGAAAATAAAAAATCGGGCTCCTCAGGCACCCCAGTCACACACTTCATTGTCCCACAGCCTGATGGGGCTGACGGCTGCGCCCCTGGACTGCAGCCTCAGAATCCTCCATCGCAGGAAGTTGCTGCCCAGTGCTGGGCACCAGGGGTCCACTTGCTTTGCCTGTGTTTTACAAAAGTGTTCTCTAGGGTCGCAGGTGACATTTGCAAATTTTAAAATCTGTTTTGTCTTGTCATTCTTTCTTTTTGATGAATAATTTAGAGTTGTAATTTATAATATAAAGTATTACAGTTAATTTGAAATGTGACCTTACTATTTATTAAAAAACTCTTAACATTTTTCTTTTTTATGTCATTCCTAGGGAGCAGACATATGTCGGCTTTGGCGTATTCATCAAGCCCTATATTGCTTTGATTATGATTTGGAGGAAAGTAGAGAAATTAAAAATATGCTACTTGAGTGCTTCATTAATGTTAATTATATGAAGAAGGAAGAGGTAAATAGATTTCTCTTTTTTGGTCTATTTGTGAACTGCTTTTTAGTGCATGTTTTTCCTAAGTTCGTATAGTTAATGTTTGTATAGTTGCTGTTTGCATGTTGGCTATACAGTGTTTTTTTTTTTAAAGATTTTATTGGGGAATTGGGGAAGGGAACAGTACTGGGGAAGGGGAACATTGTGTTTTTCTAGGACCCATCAGCTCTAAGTCAAGTTGTTGTCCTTCAGTCTTAGTTGTGGAGGGTGGAAGCTCAGCTCCAAGTCCAGTCGCCACTTTCTGTCCAGTTGCGAGGTGGGGTGGGGTGGGGGAGGTGTAGCCCACCATCCCATGCGGGAGTCGAACCGGCAACCTGGTTATTAGGAGCACGCGCTCTAACCAACTGAGCCATCTGGCCACCCGTCGGCAGCTTGCAGCTGCTCAGCTCAAGGTACCGTGTTCAATCTTAGTTGCAGGGGGGTGCAGCCCACCATCCTATGTGGGAGTTGACTCAGTGGCAGCTCAGCTTGAACGAAGCTCACTGCCCATGTGGGAATCGAACTGGCAACCCTGTTGCTCAGAGCTCGTGCTCTAACCTACCGAGCCACCTGGCCGGCCTGGATATACAGTGTTTAAATGAAAGAGTCATCTTGGCTTTCAAGCTAAGATTGCACCTCATTTTTACTGCATGGCAGTATTAAGCAAACATATTACAAGTCATTGCTTATTTCCTCATTAAATCGGGTGGTAACAGGTGGCTGTGCAATCCTGGGGGAACTGAGATTGCGTTTTAAATTAAGAGTGATTAAAAATAAGGTTGAGAAAGCATTTCCCCATGGATTAGATCTGACCCTCTGCCCTCATTCCAGGCTGATTGGCATGTACTCAAAACCATCCGCAACAGTGCTTTCGACTTCTTTTTTGCTCCCATCCAGTAAATCCAAAGAGAGGCTTCTGACCCTCTGCTGCACTATCCGTCCTGGTGGCCACTCCCACATGTGGCCACTGAGCACGTGAAGTGTGGCCAGCGAGATTGTGTTCTTGAGTGTAAAATACACGGATTCAACCTTAGCATGAAAAAAAGTGTAAAATATCTTGTTAATAATTGTTATGTGTTTATTATACATTTATGTGATAATGTTGTGGATATATTGGCTTACATAAATGGATTATTAAAGTTAACCTGTTTTACTTTTCTGAAGATGATTGCTAGAGAATTAAAGGTTTCCGAGCGGCCTGCCTGGTAGTGTGGGGCAGTGCGGCTGTGCTGTGTGAGGACCTTTTGGTAGTGGCTCATTAGACGTGACCATGCTCCCATGTTCGGGGTGCAGAGAAGACTGCTGCTGCTCTTGTGCCACGCAGCCTCTGGGTTGGCTTGCTCGTGGCCTAGACACGTGTTTGAGGCAAAGGGGGAAGTCATCACTCCTCCCTGAGGGAGGTGGGCAAAGACTTCCCAGAGGAGGCGTCGGAGTCCCAGTTCTGATGCCTCTAAATGAAGAATTTGCTCCAGGTCACAGCTGGTCAGTGGTAGAGACAGAATTGGACCCGGCTTGTCCACTCCAGTGCACCATCTCCAGCCAGCCAAGGTCAAGGGCCATACGTGATTAATGACCATACTGACCAAGACCTTTGGCTTCTGGGGTCAGGAAGGCTGTTTTCAGATCCCTGTTTGTTGACTTCATGGGTCAGACTACAGCCTTGGTCAGACTACATTCAACCTCAGTGCTTCTTCCTGTAAAGTGGGAACAACAGTTAGTTTCTCACTGGTTCCTGTGAGGAGCACATGTGGTGATGCTTGCAGAGCCTTTAGCCCAGGCCGGGCAGTGCTCTGATGAGCTTATTACTGTTGACACCTCATCAGCCTTACAGAAGACACTGCATGTGTCCACGATTGTTGTGAAATCTGGGGACAGTAAAGAAGTTAAAAGTGGAGATTCAGACAAACATACTTTATATTGGCTTATCCATACTGCTGATGAATTACATTTGTTTAACTTCTCTATAGGAGCACGTATAGAGCATGGACATAGACAAGCACGTGTGAGTGTTAAAACTCTTTGTTTCAACTGACTTGCTCTTTGGAATTGAAGATATCTAAACTTAATTTCCTAATCAGTCATTAATTTGGTCAGGTCAGTTTCCAGTCGTGCTGGGTAAACGATGAATATCGGGTACTCTGCTGCCAAGTTCTTTGCAGTAAATACTGGGTTTAACTTGCCCATCGCATGCGTGGCTGCCCTGCAATGGGTGTCACCGCGTGTGGTGTGTCGGTGTCGTTGCGCAGACAACAGCTCTGTGCTGGTGAGCAGTGACGAGGCAATGGTGCTGCCCGGAGGGCACTCCTGGGGGTGCTTCTGTGCACTCAACACAGAGGACATATCCTGGCTTTTAGGTTCACATGTGTAGTCAGCGACATGTGACTGACTGTTACATGATACATGTTTGCCATTTATAATTTGGGGACTGTATGTATTTGAAAATTCTATCTTGGCAACGTCTTAGCCTTTTAACTGTACAAGTCCTCAGTTTTCTCATTTATACAAGATGAAATGAACTGATGTGCAATTCCATTCCCACCCGAGATTTCAGGCATTCCTTGATTTTAGGTTATGTGGAAATTGATGACAGAATAAAATGTGAATGGGCCATGTAACTTACCGGCTGGGCAGTGTGGTAACTGCCTGACTATGTAGCCCTGGGGTCCAGCAGGCAAGGTGCTCAGTGGTGTCTGATGCTGCGCACTCAAGTGGGGAGGCTCCCGCCCTCGTCCTGCTGCCCTGCTGTCCCCACACAGGAGTGGACTTCAGCCTGTGGGGTCTGAGTTAGAATTGTGGAGGCTTCCTTTGCTCGGAATAGCCAGTGTCAGCGTTAGTAAGCATCCAAAGAATTGTGGTTTTGTTACAGGTAATTTTATTTGGTTGCAATTTTATCATTATATCCTATTTTTTTAATTTATAGGGAAGAAGATTTCTTAGTTCTCTCTTCAATTGGAATGTAAATTTTATTAAAATGATCCATGGGACCATTAAAAACCAGTTACAGGGATTACAAAAGTAAGTATGAAAGGTGATTAATATTTTGTGCGGTCTTAATCTCGACTTGACAGATTCTATTTGACCTGACTTTTAAAAAAGTTATATTGGAAGCTTTAAAAATTAGGTCTTATATGTCAACTATAATTATATATACATATAGTCACGGGACGTGGAGTAGAGAGTGGGAATGGAGTCAATGGAGTTGTAATAGGTAAGCATGATATCGGGGATGGGAGGGCACTAGATGGGGGAGGGGGATTGTTTCTGTGTGAAGGGTAAAAAGGATAACTATTGCATTGTTCTGTACACCTGAAACTAGCAATAAAAAAATAAATTAAAAATTAAAAAAAAAATAAAAATTAGGTCTTAAATTATGTTATTTATTATGGGCTGTTGTATACGGGATAGTTTTTTCCCCTGCTATAGGAAATCATTCTTTTTCAGTAATGACATTGAAATTGAGATTTTAATTTGTGGTAGTTCTTTAAATAGTGGCATTATTTACCAGTTAACCCTCAGCCTCAGTCACAGTGAAGCTGTGTCACTAGTACTTACGATGCCATTTGGATGTCATGTCTGCTTTCCGATCTGCTGTGGCCTGAGTCGTGGAGTTTGGTGGGAAGGGCCCTGCAGGGAGAGTGCAGAGACACGCACCCCTCCCGGGGCTACCTGGGCCCACCTGGAGTCCGGCACTCATGGGAACGTTCTCTGTGCCCAGGGGCTGAGTACTTAGTCGGCACTGGAAAGTCGAACCCTCAAACTCCTGACCTGGGCCTGGTGGCTACTTCCCTCTGCTAGGCAACTGTGTAAATGTTGAGCTGAGATTTGATTCAGAATCTCTTAATTGCAAAGCTGCTGCTGTTTACGAGATGCATTCTCCTATTTCCTCATTTGCAGAATATTTGGGTTGAACCAATAGAGCCCTAACTGATTCTGAAAGCAACACTGGCATTTAAAGGAATTAGCAACCTGGCGATTTTGAAATTTTTATTTAGATTTAAATGTTTTTAAGAATTTGATTCTGGGCTTGTGTTCTCATAGTTTCATAGAAAATATTAGTAAAGTGCTGGGGAAGCCAGAACCGAGAAAGAAACAAATAGTTTGACATTTCAGTTCCTCTTCTCCTAACTTTCCTTTTTTTCTACTTTCTGCTATAGTCTGCTAACAAATCTCGGCGGTTACTTTGCAAAGCACTAGTCTCAACTGAGTTTCTTCTTCCCTAGGATAGGAGAGTACTTGAAATGATATATATTAAAAGTATAATCCTTTGAACATGCATTAACATTTAAAATTTTTTTTAAATAGATCTTTGGTGGTACACATCGCAGAAATTTATTTCAGAGCTTGGAGAAAGGCTTCAGGGAAAATCTTGGAGGTATTTTCATTTTACTACTTTTATTATAGTCTCGTTACTAAATAAGTAGTCATAGCAGGGTCACCTAAAACCTACGTTGATGCCATCTGTCAAAATCAGGCCAAATCCTGAGACTCTGTGTGATATAGTCTTCACTCTCATTTGTACTCATTTTGGGGCTTGAGCACAGCTCCAAGTTCCCATCACTCACTGAGAAGTGCAGTTGAAGTAAAAGCGAGATTTCACCCCTGTCATTTTGGTAGCTCTGGACCTGTCTGTCCAGCCATGTGTGGCTACCGGGCATTTGAAATGTGGTCAGTCTGAATTGAGATGTGCTGTAGATGTGAACAACACACCTGATTTTGAAGACCTAGTACGGAGAAAGAGGAATATAAAATAACTCATGAATATTTTTTAAAATATTGATTGCATGTTGAAATTATAGTTTTGGATATAGTGGGCTAAACAAAGTATATTATTAAAAGGATTTTTACCTGTTTCGTTTTTCTGTTTTTAATGTGGCCACTAGAAAACTGAAAATAGTGTTTGTGGCTCACCTGTTTCTGTTGGGCGGTGCTGCTTAGGAACCTCAAGCCACTTCTGTTAGTTACATTATTCTTGAGATTTAAAGACACTTATTTTGAGTGTGACTAACCTTCAGTGACTGTGTAATGTAGATATTATGAAGATACAGCTATGTAATTCACAATCAGATATTCAGAGGCACTTTTGGAAAAAAAATCAAAAGAAAGCATCTTCCTCTGATGTCCCTTATGTTTTTCTCACACTACGTTCTCAAGTATGTTTTCTTTTTTTTTTTCTTTTTTTAGCTGAGCCAGCCTGCCACCTATTGTCAGCTCAGCTCGGGCTGTGAATCAAACCGGGGACCCTGTTGCTCAGAGCTCAAACTCTTGAGCGAGCTCTTAACCAACTGAGCCACTCGGCTGGCCCTCAAGTGTGTTTCCTTTTGCCCTGAGAGTAAAATTTTTACTCTGAAGTCAAAAGGGGTCTTTCCTGTCTGGGGAGCAGACCCTGAAGTGGTGTGTGTGGACCAGAGGTTTGCAGGCAGAGTGGGAGGTTACCTGGTGTTTGGAGTTTATTCCTGCCCAGCTGGAGCTTGGCTTATACGACTGGGTCATCACTGACCTCTACTTTTAGAGGACAAATGATTATCCCTCACAGCCCCTGCTGACAACTTCTAGAAGAGTTTGACACTGTATAATTTGGGGGTGGGGGGTGGGCAAACCAGAACATCGTTCTGCATGAGATGGCAGTTTTCTTACTGCACGAAACTTGCTCACAGGAAGGAGTGTTTGTCCCCCTTTTTTCCAATAGTGGTTATAAAAGTAGGAGTTTATAGTTAAAACCTTATGATCTGACTACATCTGTGCCGACTTAGTACCAGCAGCCCCACTTCTCAGGCCCCCCTCTTCTCCCACTTTCTCAGCAAGTTCAGACGTGCCGTCTCATCTGTGTGTGCCAGTGTGCCTGTCAGAAACACGGTGACAATGCCAGACGTGTGTAGCACAATTAGCAATTCCTGGGCATTTTTTAAAATAATTAAGCCATATTTAAATTTCTCAGCTTTGTTTCAAAAATGTCTTCACAGGTTTTTTTGGAATCAGGATCCAGCAAGTCTCCCAGTGGCATTTGCCTGTGTGTCATTCGAGTCTCTTAGATCAGGGGTGTCAAACTGGCGGCCCGCGGGCCGCATGCAGCCCTCAAGGTAATTTTTTGTGGTCCACGATGCTCTGAAATAAAATGAAAATAGAAAAAATTGTTATGAAGAAAATAGCGCTTAGGGGAGATTGAGGCAATACCATACACACAATTCCCTTGTTAACCCTTTAACTACTGACGGCGAGTATACAAAAAATTACCTTGAGGGCCGCATGTGGCCCGCGTGCCGCCAGTTTGACACCCCTGTCTTAGAGCATCTGCCCTTCCCGCTGTCTCATGTTTTTAAAACCTATGCTGCTGCTGGTGAAGACACCGTTAGTTGTCCTGTAGAAGGTCCATACTCCTGGCGATTAGCCCTAAAGCTGGAGTATTTGTGGCACAAATACTGAGCATGCAGTGCCACAAATTTCGCGCACATGACAAGTGCCACAGTGTGTTGTCACCCACAGGTAGTGAAGGAAATAACGTCATAGCAGGGAGAAGAGGTTGATATTAGGGAACGCTTTCCTTCCATCCTTCCTGAAAGCCGCCGTGGCATCCAGGTGTGGCACAGGGTGCAGGACGGCAGGCCACGCCACGCCACCATGTCAGCGGGGGCTTGGGCTGGTGCTGGCGGGAGGACCCTGGTGCCCTGGCCTAAGGAGGAGCTTCCCACACCACACCCCTCCCAGTGGCGGCCATGACAGATCTCGTTCCATTCAGTTTGGAATCCTGGCCCCCACCTTCGAGGTAGTTCGGTGTCAGTTCTGGGGAGACCCAGCCTTCGGAGGTGATCCGGCCAAGGCAGACAGGCCTCCCACCCTCACGCGGTCTCTCAGTCCTGTTGGCCTGACCTAGCCTCTAGGAAGGGAGGCTTGCCCTGCTCGTTAGCACACGTTGCTGTCTCATCAAATAAGATAGAAGAAGGCTAAGTGTTCTCTGCTCTATGCAAATGAAAGGAATGCTAAGGTGTCCGCTCACACTAGAAAAGCTCTGATGAGGGGCTGGCCGAGTGGCTCAGTTGGTTAAGAGCTTGCTCAAGAGTGTGAGCTCTGAGCAACAGCGGTTCGATGCCCGACCCGAGCTAAGCTGCCGCTGAGCTGCCAACAGGTGGCAGGACGGCTCAGCTAAAAAATGAAGAAAAAAAAAGAAAAACTATGATGGAGGGGTCCAGGTTTTTCCCTCATGAAATAGAGGAACAGGTCAGACTCCTGTCCTCAGACTGCTGTCTCGTCATCGGTCAGGTCACACACACACCAAGCACTTGGCTTGTTATTCCAGGAGATTGAAAATGGCTGCATCCAGGACTTCATGCACCACGGGATTCACCTGCCGCGGAGGTCCCCAGTGCACCCCAAAGTGCGAGAGGTGAGTGCGGCCTTCACCATGCACCCCAAAAACCACGCCACATCTTTCGCTTGTGGATAATAGTTTTGTTAACTTTAAAAATTCGGTTAAGCTTTCATGGGCACCGGGTATTGGGATTCTCAGAATCTTGATATTTGGTGTCTGGCAGCTCTGTCCTGCCAGCAAAGTTTTAATTAGGAAAGGAAGGTGTACTGTTACGACATCAGAACTTTATTCTAACCACCTTAATTAAACTATTTGACATAGAATGTTCAATCATCGGTTTCTAACTGCGATTACCACTTTTTTCAGGAAAGGTGATATTTGAGATTATTTTTATTTGCGTTCGTACATTAAATTTCCATTTTGATATTCTGCAAACCAAGTGAATAATGTTTCCTTAGTTTCTCTTTATAAGATTTTGTTTCCAAAAGGTAATCTCATAATTTGGATATGAATTTTATCCTCATATTGTAAGTGGTCTGACTAAGGCTTTGTTATCAGTGCCATTATCACACGGATAGGTGTCTGGTAAGCGCAGTGGCCCTGGCGGGAGGAACTGGAAAGTCCCCTCTGTTACGTTGGTCAGCAGCGTCCTTAGCTGCCTGACGCCCTGTTTGCCTGCTGTTTGCTCGCTAGTTTGGGCAACCATGTGCCAAGAAGCTGACCAGGACAAAGGCTCTCTCTTTACTTTTTTGAGTAGTGAAATTACAGTTATTTGTAGAATGTAAACATTCTAATTAAGCTTGAATGGATAAGAAAACATTTCTTTATGTTATCAGTGATTTAGTTTGAGTTACCCAAAGATAAAGAGCCCAGAGATAACTGTGTCCCCTCGCCCCAGCCCCAGCGTGGCTTCACTAAGCTGTAGGTCAGTTGGGTCATTTATTTCACATGCGGGTTTGGTGTTTCATATGCTCTTTCGTCATGAGGAATGTGAATGGCATCGTGTTAAACTACAGATGTGAGACACAGTCACGTCACTCTTGGTGCCAAATGGCTAAAGAATGTTTTTCGTATCTGATTTTTCTGCTGTGCTAGTCTGAGTAATTAAGATAATGTAAGTACAGATGTCACCGTTTGGTAAATTTATGGAAAAATGCACATAAAGAATTAAAAGGAAGAATATTGACTTTCACTTTTCAACTGAAATGTACTCCTGAACTCTTAAGTAATGGTTATCATTGCTTATAACACATTATAGCTCCTTCCTCAAATTTTTTTTTGGATAAACATCATATTTATATGTTAAATTATTTTATTGATGTGTTGAAAGAAGCTTCAGGAAATGCTTGAGAAGTCATTTGAAATAAAAATCCCCATATTGTTGATGGAAATCTTCTAAAATTAGATCAGAGTAATGTTTGCACAACTCTGAATATACTAAAACCTACTGAATTATGCATTTTAAAAGAGTGACTTGTATGTGTTGTGAGTTATCTTAATAAAGCCGTTTGTAATTTTTTCTGTGATGTGAGCATACCTTGATACCAAAACTTGATAAATTTGTACACAAAAAACAAACTGTAGACTAATATCACATATCAAAATCAATAAAACCTCCCAAATAAAGAATTAGCAATAAAAAAAAATAATCCCCAAACTGTAGTTCTTTTAGGGTAAAGTTGATTCAGGTTCACTTAAAGTATGTAAGTTGTTTCATAACATGTTTAATTTTTTTTTATTCTGTTTTTCACCGACATAGCTTAGCTCCTGGAGGTGCTTGCTAAGTGAGGAAGTGAGGCAACTGGCTGTTGTGGGGACAGAAGCCTGTGAGGGGTCGCAGGGAGGTTCTGGCTGGGAAAAAGTGGGGCGAAAGGCCAGAGGCGTAGGCGCCCCAGGAGCAGCCCTGGTTCCCGGTGATTCGGACGTGTGGAGGCACTTGGTGTCCACGGGAAGCTCGTGCCGTGAAGGGTCACTGGGCAGTGACACTCGTTTTGAGCACGGCGTCTGTCTTTTCTGGATGTTCATTACAGGCTCTTAGAACCAGAGTCGTAGCCGGCAGGTCAGAGCCCGAATGGGCTGCAGAAACCACTTAGCTGGCTCCTTTTCCATGATCCTGGAGGTCATGGGTTATGTGGCTAATGGAAGGACGGCAGGCAGTAGAACCAAACCTTTTGATAGCCCAAGCTCATTGGCTTTTATTCCTTCACGCTTTCTTCCAGAGACTAAGCACGTTTGGTGCTCTCCACACGCCTGCCCACTGTAGCTCCTCTTAGGAAAGAATTGTCGCGACAGAAGCACGAGTGCCTGTTTCGGTGGAGAGCCCGCTCTCCTTGTGGGTTTTTTCACATAGGATCTCAGATGCTTTTTTAAAACAACGTTACCTTTGCTTTCTTCTTTTGGCTCTTAGATGCTGAGTTATTTTCACCATCAGAAGAGAGTTCGGCAGGGAGTGGAAGAGATGCTTTACAGACTATACAAGCCCATCCTATGGAGAGGATTAAAGGTGTGCATGCTAAATCGTCCATCATGCTTAGGATGTACTGATTATGCCGTTGAATTTAGCATAGTGTAATTCACAGTTGTAATAAGGCAGTGAAATAGGACTGGAGGCTGGGAGCTTTGTGAAATTTTGGGAGGGATGTTTTATTCTTTTATTAAAAGCACTTCTCTGGTGTATTAAACTCGGGTTCTGAACTGGCTTAGCGCTGACTACCCTGTTGGAAGGGGAGTCGTCACGCTAACTAAAGCAGCAGAGTTGTGGTGGCCTACAGAGCTGGGCTGGGCCATCCTGGTCCCTCAAGACCTCTGCTGGTGACTGGGAGCCAGGGTGACAACAGTGAGTCTTTACGTGAACACACAGGTAACTGGTGTCGGGAGTGGGGTATGATGGGCACTGTTTCTTAGTGACACAAGGTGGGATTTCAAGCAAGGAAATGGATCCTTCTATCTGTCGACACCAAACTGAGAGGCTTAACTTGAGGCAGGTCTCACAGGTATGGTCAGTGTCAATGTTACGATTGTCTCTAACCCCTGAGTAAGTCTATGCTGAGATCCTAGGAGCTGTACTCTAGGAACTCTGCACCGAGGCCTTTGAATGTCCTCTTGGGATTCTGAAACACTCTTTTTTCATCGTTCCAGGCCAGAAACTCTGAAGTCCGGTCAAATGCTGCACTGCTATTCATTGAAGCATTTCCTATCAGGGATCCAAACTTCAACGCTATTGAAATGGACAGTGAAATTCAGAAGCAGTTTGAAGAGCTCTATGTACGTATTTCCTGTAGTCGAGCTCCTTACGACTTCAGCTCTGCCCGGGCCTGGCGTGTGTCGGCTGTCCCGTGTCTGCCTGCGCCTTGCCTCACCCCCCACAGATGACAGTCTTTCCAGAGCATGACATTCACCAAGGGACTCCCTTCTCTCCCTGGGGCCTTCTGCAGCAGTGTGGGCTGGAGCATCCTTTTCTCTCCCTCCTCATTCCCTTTGGAACATCTCACCATTCATCACTTGATACAGTTGTAAACGTTTTAGGTGTACTCTTGTCTACCCAGCAGAGAGGCTATAATAGGGGTTGAAAACACCCCCAGGCTTGATTCCACCCCTCACTTGACAGCTGCGTAGCTCTGGGCAAGTCATCTCTTTCTCTCTATCGCTCGCTCTCTCTATCTCTCGATCTCTCTCTGTCTCTGTCTCTCTGTCTGTCTCTGAGTTGGGGATGCTGATGCTGCCTCCCGAAAAGGTGTGGGTGGCACGAATGACCACACACTGGCTGTTTTAAGGCAGGCCTACAGATGACACCTGTTGCCCTTGTTTTTCTCAGATGACTGATTTTTCAGATGAGATGCTAGGACGCAAGGATGCGACATTTATTTCCCAGGAGCACTGCGATCCTTTTCCTCTTGCTGGAGAGTGCTACCCTCTGCTTATTTCTCCACGTTCCCTTTGCGTGGTTTCCTAACACAAGCTGAAAAGTACTGTTTATCGTCCTAGTTAATGGAAAACCATTTTGGTAGTGATAGCAAAAACGCTGTGATAGTGATTGTACCCATGGCCCTCCCAAAGTCCTTTCTGACTGATTATGAAAAGCCTCAGATGTGCAGAAAGTTGAAACAATCGTATGATGGATTGAGTCTTTTCTGAGACCCTGTAACGGAGCTAATCCAATAAACTTAGCAGCAGTTGTTCCCGTGTCTTCCCCTGTGCCTTTTAACTGCTCTCTTGTACTTTTGTCTCTGTTAGTGTTTCTTAAACTTGAGGAATGTGGAGACTTTGAAGATAAAAAACTGAGGCTCTCATGAGTGTCTGTAGATGTTGCTACTCAATGGTTCTTGTAGAAAGAGCATGACAAGTGAGGTGCTGTCGTTTGAGAGAGACTGGTGACAGTGTGATTGGGTGGAGACACACAGGTGGGCCCTGCGGTCATGTGAGACTGTGGTTCTAAGGTGATGATCCAGGACACTGCTGAAGAACAATATTGAAAGTAATTCATACAAAACAATCTATAAAGCCTGTGAATTCTAACGATAGGCCCTCGATTCCTAAAGTTCTCTTCTATTTTTTGGTGTGTTTTTTCCATCTGTTTTTCTTGCTGTTTGTTTTTTCTCAAGTGACCTGTCATCTTCACTTTTCATTCTTGTTTTGGATAAAGGGCCTGGTTGGTCAGGTCGTTGCCATGGACTCTTGTCTAGTGGTGCAGTTGTGTCTTCCGTGGGCGTCCTCTGGCATGGGAAGCCAGGCGTGGTAGGCAGTGGACCGGGCTCGTCAGCAGCTGCGATTCCCCTTGGCTCTGTGACGAGGTGACGAGGCAGCTGGTGACCCCACAGTTGCCAGGTGGGGGGAGCCTCCCTTCCTGGTGGCATTGTCTTTTCTTTTTCCCTGTGTGGAGGTTATTGCTGGCTCTTCTGTGCCCTACCCCCCGATACCTATTTTGAGAACTCTTTCCAGCAGCTTATGTATTCTGGGGGCAAATGCTTATTCCACACCCCCCCACCTGTGTCCATAGAGTTGTTTGCAGCTCTTATGTCACCTGTAGTCCTGACCCTGGCTTTCGGGTGGCCTGAGCTCTGCAGGCAGGACATAGGGGTGTCTGGGTCACAACCTGTGCTGCTCCTTTCTTTCTTCATGAACCTGCCCTTTTCACTTTCTCATAGAAAGCCCTCAGTCTTTTTGTCCCCGGCATCGCTATCGCTATTATCTTGTCATTTTGGTGATTTTTAGGGAGGAGAGAGGAAGGAAGTGCTTATTTACCCTAACCTGAAGTCCGCCCCCCTTTTTTCTAATTATGGAGTAAGAATTATTTTGTTTTTAAAGTTCTATAATAGAAACTTTCACATATCATAAGTAGAGAGCCTGGTGTTTGAACCCCTGTGTACCCATAACAGGTTCAGTAGTTATGGTCCCAAGCCTAATCTGTTGGGTTGTTGGAAAAGTCATGACGTATTTTTTCTGTGGTTTTCATTGCAAAAATGTGTCATGACTTTCCTGACAACCCAGTATTTCTTCCCTCATTTTGAAGCAGATCATCTCTAAACAGTTTTGTAGGTATTGCTGAAAGATAGGGATTTTCTTTTAAGCGTAAGTATTACCGTTGTCACAACTAAAGAAAGACGAACAATGATTCCTTATTGCCATCAATATCCAGTCATTGTTTTTCAGTGGCATTTCAATGACATTTTTTCCAGTTTTGTGTGACTCTGTCTAAATGAGAGCCATATGCTATGATTGGCCGGCGTATTGTTTAAGTCTCTGGGGCTATCAGTTCCCTCTCCAGCAATCTCTCTGCTGTCTCTTTCTTTCTTGCTATTGTTGTTGAAGAAGCCCAGTTGTTCCCTTGTTTCCCTCAATCTGGGTTTCACAGAACCTGCAGTGCTGCTTATATGTTCCTCTGCCCTGTGTGTTTTCCTGTAAATTGGTAGTTAAATGTAGAGTTGATGAGAGTCATATTTTTGTGGGGTTTTGTTTGCTGTGTTTGATTCTTCCTGGAGCCGTTGTGTGCCTTCCTCAGGGAAACATAACGTCTTGTCCCTATTTGTTTTACGAGCCAACCACTGACGACGGTTGTCTGGGTTAACTCATTACAAGTAGAATCTTTATTCTGGGCTTAGTGCATTTCAGAGCTTTGGGAATTCAAGACAAGGGGTTGCGTACATAGGGTGTGTCTGATAGACCAGAGTTTGCAGACTCTACTGAATGTTGGAGCCCGTGCCGGAGGCCCTTCTGTCCGCCTGCAGCGTCCTCTGGATGGGATTGGCAGACAAGTCACCCATATACCTGGATTGTCCTCGTTCAGTACTCAGCTGCAAATGATAATGACCAGAGAGCATGAGTCTGTGCATGGCCAGTGCTTCTATAACTTGAAGTGTCTGTTAAGTTGTGAACACCCACACTCTTAATATTGTAGGTGAAGCAAACCTTGATAGAAAGGGAGCTGACTGAAGGTTTTGAAGCCTTTTCCCCTCCTACTTACAGAGCCTTTTAGAAGATCCTTACCCGATGGTCCGTTCTACAGGGATACTCGGGGTTTGTAAGATAACGTCCCAGTACTGGGAAATGATGCCCCCCACCATTCTGATTGATCTCCTCAAGAAAGTCACGGGGGAGCTGGCGTTTGACACAAGCTCAGCTGATGTGCGCTGCTCGGTCTTTAAGGTAAGACGTGAAATTACATGAGCAATATTTAGGTATGGTAGAATAATAGTGAGAAAATGCAGAGGAAGAAAAACTTAAAAATCACCTGTAATCTTACATAGATACAGCACTATTGACACTTTCGTTGTATATCCAAAGTAAGGGTTTGTACAATAAACCAAATTGAAAGTGTTTTCTACAAAAATGTCTCCTGGAGAAATAGTTTTTAGTCTGTGGAGTGGGGGGCACAGCACTTTAAAATAGGAGCTGTATGTACTTACAATTTTTTAAAGTTATTACACATTAAGACTGTCTTTTCTGGTATACTCTATGCACTTTGAATAAGAGCCTACAAAAATATCCTTTCTCCCTTCATCCAGTTTCAGCAGTTATCAGGACACATCCGGTTGTTTCATCTGTAGCCCCATCTGTTGTCTCCCATAATTACTTTGAGGCAAATTCCAGGCATTGTAATAACTCATCTGTAAATATTTAAGTGTGATTTTTAAAATACAAGGTCTCTTAAAAAAAGAAAAAATCCCTTTTCCTATTAATTGGAAAGTGAAGATGGTGGACTGCCTCAGAGCTTCCTCCAAGCTGGATCCTGGGCTGAGCTTGTCTCGGCAAGTCGCTCCGCCATCCTTCCAGGGTGCACGTGGGTAAGCCATGTGGGGTACACGTCTGAGAGACTTGGGGGCCCCGTGCCCTCTGGTTTCCATGCGGGATCGAGTCAGGAGGTACAGAGAATGAGTGTGTTAAAGGGTGCTGGGACCTTGGCTTTGGAGCCCACCCCACCAGCTGTTCTGTTTCTTTCCACCCTCAATTCCCTAAAACTTAAGAGAAAGTATTGAAATGTCATTTTGCAACCACTCTAAATCTTGTTTGAATGAAACAGTGGATAAACTGATTATCAGTCATTGAAACTATTAACTCATTAAAAGTTCATTCAAAGCTTTTTGCATGAAACTGAGAAAAGTTATTTTCTGCAGTTATGTTTATTTTACTAGCAGTTCTCATAAAAATGAAACTGAATATTTTCTTACCTGAACTTTTTTTGTTTGTTCTAATTTTGAACTCTTATCTTTCTCCTTTCTTGTAGTGTCTGCCAATAATTTTGGATAACAAATTAAGCCACCCGTTATTAGAACAGCTTTTGCCAGCAGTAAAATACAGTCTCCATGACAATTCGGAGAAAGTGAGAGTGGCTTTTGTTGACATGCTGCTTAAAGTTAAAGCTGTGAGAGCTGCTAAGGTAAGGTAAAGGTGGGTTTTCCTTAATTAAGACACAAAATAAGTAAATTTTCATCAACAAAAAGACAAAGCAGTTTTAATTTCCAGAGTTTTAGTGGTCACATTTAAACTAATTGATGTCTGGTATAGTTGACCATTCATCACTGTCATAAAATTTTGTGTTGTGATTTTCATTGAAGTTTCTAGAAATAGCATCAATGTGTGTTCTCTTTTTGAAAGACATTAATGTAAGCAGCACCTACCTTAAATTATATTTTTATCACGTGCATGAAAGTTTTTGTTGAAATATTTAAATGCTTGGCATATAGTAAGCACTTAAATATTACGTAGAAAAATGTTGAATATGAGATTTCCCCTTCCCCCACATTTTAAAGAAGGAAGCAAGGAGATATTAGTTTTATTATAATGTACATGGCGTTTTACTTTAACTCGAGTTTTCTTCAGCTTTTGGCTAAATCTTAGTTATAAGGTTCTTAACTTCATGATTATTTGATATTATTACTTGTGGGTTTTCTTCCTCCACTCAGTAGTTTTCTGAAATTTACTTTAAAATGCTGTTTCGTCACAGCATGGGATTTGGGAACAGGCTGGCGTGTCCATCAGCATAGGGTCAGCTGCACAGCCCTGTGGTGCGTTCGCTTTATGACTTAAGGCTTTGAGTGGAAAAGGAATGAGCTTAGCTGGAAATACCACTGAGACAGAAGCATCAAAGCAAGTGTAGTCGTGTGGAGTGCACCACCAGCTTATTAAACGGGGGACACAGACGTATTTGCTCAGATACACATAAAATATCCCTGGAAGGAAACAAGACCTTAGTAACAGTTGCCTGAGTTGCGGGGGATGGTAGGCCTGGCATGGGGTTCTGGGGAGGCCTCATCACTGCCAAATAACATGGATTGTTTTTTGTTTTTTTTTTTATTTTTAGCTGAGCCATTCTGCCACCTGTTGGCAGCTCAGTGGCAGCTCAGCTTGGGTCAGGAATCAAACCGGCAACCCTATTGCTCAGAGGTCGCACTCTTGAGCGAGCTCTTAACCAACTGAGCCACTCGGCCGGCCCTTCCATATAAATTTTAGAATCACCCTGTCAAGATCAACAAAAAATCCAGTTGCAATTTTGATTGAATATGTTATAACAGCTTATTAAAACTATAGTTCGGCATCTGAAAGGGAAATTTTTGGCTTAGTGTTGTGTTTGAACTGTAAATCTGTTTGCAAAGGATCATTGAGGTGATGGCTGGTGAGGAGATGGAGAGGGCACTTATTTTGGGTTTATTAATGGGTCTGCCCAAGAGAACGGGAGCGAGAGGTAAGACAGGACAGAAGTGCCTGGGGAGCTTGGGCTTAGTGTTTCAGTGAGGTGCTTCTGTTTTCTTAACCCTCTGCAACGGCAAGGCACAGAGGGGTTTAAGGTGAGGTCTCTGCAGAGGTTCGTTTGGGGCACACACTGATTCATTTTTTTTTTAAAGATTTTTATTGGGGAATTGGGGGGATGGGAANCTTTTGTTCTTCAGTCTAGTTGTGGAGGACGTTGCTTCACTGGCCCAAGTTGGCACCATCATTGCGCTCTTCCCGGGCGAGGCAGATCAGTCGCTGGTTTCTGGACAGCCGCTCACTGTGGCTGCTGGCTGCTCACGCTGGCTGCTGGCTACACATGGTAGCCCATGGTAACCCACTGCAGCAGGGGCTGTAGCCTACGCCATTGCCGGCGACTCACAGCAGCCCAGCTCCAGGTTGAGCTGTTGTTCATTTTAGCTGTGGAAGGCAGTGTCACTGGCCCTCATATGTGGGATCCTAACCGGGACCCTCTGGCATCCCAAGCCAGCTCTTAACCAAGGCACCACTCGGCCGGCCCACCCTTTCTTTTTATTTCCGTGTAAGCCATGGTAGGACTGAGGTCAGAGGGGCCAGAGCCACATATTATTCTCAAAGGCCCCAGGCAGAATAATGACTGACGCATGGTAGATAATAAAAGGGGGGTACAGGAGCGGAAGTGGGTCCTGAAGGAGGCAGGAAACTCGGATCGAGTTGCGTGTGGCTCTTTTTCAGAGGTTGGAATGACATGAAAATACATGCCAGTAAGAAAGATCCAATGGAAAATACTGGACAGACGAAATGATCGGGAGAGCCAGGTCCTTGAACAAAAGCAATTGGGTTGTTGGAAAAGTCATGACATATTTTTTCTTGTTTTTCGTTGCAAAAATGCATCATGACTTTTCCGACAACCCAGTATGTCAGTGATGGTGTCGCCTTTACACAGATGAGGAAACTGTGTTAACTCTAAGTGTTTTTACAGGATTATGAGCTGATAAGTGACTGAGACAGGATTTGAACATTTCACCATTAAAATCCATTTTCTTTCCGTTATTCTGTGATGTTTTCCTCTTGTCTTGAATTTCTTGCCTAGAAGTTTGGCCCTTTTCTGTAGGCCGTGGAGAATTTTGATGCTTTGGAGCAGAGGGCAGTAGGACACGTTTGATGTGCGCAGTTATTTGGCAGCAGTCAGGTGGACCTGAGGAGGCCCTGTGGTCATCTAGGCAAGCCAGCTGAGAGGGCCGGAGGGCATGCTGTGTGAGGGGGTGCTGCTGCGGACTGAGGGTCCTGGTGGAGCTGGGGCTTCCTGAGTGATGCCTCTATGTCTCCGACGTAGGAAATGGGGTGTCCACTTTAGCATTCTGTCAAAACTTGTACTTTTTTAAGTCAGTTTTCACATTAATGGGCCAAAAGTTATGGTGTTTTAGGCAATTTTAAAATGATTAGACGGATAATCATAGCTCTCATCTGAGAGTTTACTATGCATCAAGCATGGTGCTAATTAATTATAATTAACCCCTCAACAGCCTCATAATTAGAAACCTTATATACCATATTTCCCCATGTATAAGACGCTCCCATGTATAAGACGCACCTTAATTTTGGGGCCCGAAATTTGAAAAAAAATGTATTACATAAAGTTATTGAACTCAAGTTTTATTCATCATAAAATTCATACAACTCCTCATCACTGTCTAAACTCCCAGCCATTAGCTTGTCCTCATCTGTGTCTGATGACGAATCACTGTCTTCATACATTGCCTCGTCCTCAGCGGGAGATGGAAGTAAAAAAATCTACAACCACTGTGTAAGACACACCCAGTTTTTAGACCCCAAATTTTCCAAAAAGGGTGCGTCTTACACATGGGGAAGTACAGTATCAGGGCTTTTTAAAATAGGATTTATTCATTCTAATTTCTCCGCAGAAGGGTCGCAGATTCTGGTGTAGTCATTGGAACTGAATATTCTCGAATATAAAATGCAGTTCCTTTTGATTACACTGGAAACTTTGCCTAAAATGTTTTCAAGATGGTAGGAACAGTTGACGGTTTCCTTCTGCTTTCTGGCTTTGTACAGTTTTGGAAAATATGCCCCATGGAGCACATCTTGGTTCGTCTGGAATCAGATACCCGGCCTGTGGCTCGGCGTCTGGTGAGCCTCATCTTTAACTCCTTCCTGCCCGTGAACCAGCCGGAGGAGGTGTGGTGTGAGCGCTGCGTCACGCTGCTGCAGATGAACCACGCGGCCGCCCGCAGGTTCTACCAGCATGCGCACGAGCACACGGCCTGCACCAACATAGGTACGCGGTCCCCAGCATGCTGCGTGCCGCTCTTACTGATTTCCATAAAGAATGCTGTCATTACCTGGGATTGTAACTGTCCTTCCAGGAAGGTGACTTTGCTGCAAAAACATGTAAGTTAATGATTGCTTTTTGTAAACATTCTAGCAAAGCTGATGCATGTGATCCGCCACTGCTTGAATGCCTGCATTCAGAAGGCCATCCGAGAGTGTGGAGAGGAGGACGAGGGCCGGGAGAAGGAGAACGTGAGTGTGAGTGGGACACGCCGCCCTCATGGGTAGAAAAAGCCCTGGCCTTTGGGCAGCGGTGTCATTTCCAGAGGAAGTTAGGGTCGAGCCCCAGAGCAGGCCGCCCTAAATGTTCCACAATGCCTAGAGTTTCGAATCCAGGGCCGAAAGCCTTTATAAACAAACCACATCACTCTTTTGCTAATTTCCTTGCCGAGCCCAACCTTGGTTTATGTCTCTCACTAATTAACAGCCAAACCGAAGTGTCTTTGTCCTGTCAGCTCTTCACAAATTTGTTGTTTGTTCGTCTAAACAGTTATAAAAAGCTGGCTGGCTCCTCATTTCAGAGACCATCTTTTATTCGCACATATTAAATTGGTTTTTCTCCTATTAATCTGGTTTGTGGTCCGTTTATTATTAGTCTAGACTTAAGAACTCAAGGAGGGAAGGAAGGAATTCTCTCTCTCGCTAGCCTTAGGGATTTTTTTTTTTATTCATTCCTTTAGTATCAATACTTAAGCTAATTATTTTGGAGAATTATAAACAATGTTTTTGAAAAAATTGTGTATGTCCTTTGTGGTTCATTGTGGCCTACGGTAAACATTTAGAATGTAACGCTGACTGATGCTCCCTGCCAGTGTAAGTGGAGAATGTAAATGGGGTATAATTTAGAGCAAGCCAAGGAAGCCCATGGCGGAATGGGGTCGACTGGCACCAGCCATCACACCAGAGCCTTGTGTTACCTACCAGCCTGTAGAATGGGGGGGAGGGGGAACTCGTAACTGAGTTTTAGTAGTAATCACACTTAAGTAAATTAGGTTTTATTGTCCCCCAGTCTGTTCACGCTGAGGTTTGTGATGAGAAGTGACATCTGTTAATTAACAAATCAGGAGATATAGTAAAAGACAAAGCGTGCTTTTCCCTAGTGTGTTATGTTCTTAGGTAAAGACAATCGTTTATACATTTTGATTTTTAGAGGATTTTTAATTTATGTAGGCTTTATTTAAAGGATATAGGGTTAATTTAACAATAGATTTACCTCTTAGAGATTCTCAAATACAGAAGAGCCATGTTACATGAAAACAGACTTGATATTCTTTACATTTCTGCTTTAGGTCTAGGATTCTGAGGCGTGCTTTCAAAGGTAGTGCTGTTATCTTAGTATTTGTTATGATTCGATTCTTTCACAATAAAATTATTTGTATCTTAGGTTCTGGACAAAACCCTGTCAGTAAGCGATGTTGCTTCCATGGCTGGTTTATTAGAAATCGTTGTGATTCTCTGGAAAAGCATCCACAGAAGTATGGAGACCAACAAGGAGGCCAGAGTCTACACCATTGACAAGTTTGCTTCTGTGCTCTCCGAGTACCTGAAAGTGTTTCAGGTAAGATGGGCACCCGTGTGAGCAGGTGCACTGTAGTGACACTGGTGCAGAGCCGTCTGCCTCCCTGCCTGGCCCTGGGCCTCGTCTGTGGGAGGAGAAGGCTCCGCCAGCTCTCCCCGTGCAGGGTAGTGGGTCTCCGCCCTTCTCGAGGGCGGAGGCAGCGCGCCTTTCTGCTCCCTGTCCCCAGTCCTCAGAAACATGTCGAGGGTAAGCAGTCGGTTTTCTGTCTGGTGGATCCAGTTTGGTTGGCTGGGAATTGAGGAGGAGCTTGTGAACATCAGGGCGCAGTCCCCCCTGGTTTGTGGGCAGTTTTAGGTGTTTGACGCCACACTGCAAGCAGATAGGTTTCTGAAGTGTTCCAGTTATGTCTGTTATTGGGGCAAAGGGAACCACTTGTGTGACTAGTATTTGGATGAAGGAAGCCTCATTCCTTGACTTTTTATCTTACTTGGGAAGAAAGTTAATATTTCAAAAACAAATGAAAAGAAGACTGATAGTCAAAATGCACACTATTCCCAGTTATAAAGAGCGCGTGGTTTAAATATGGAAAGATTGCAAAGAACCTCCCATCCTGGTCAGTGTACTCGCGGCAGACTCCTTGCATGAGCCACATTTCTGTGACTCATATCTGAGCTCCTTCTGCCTCTGAAATGCAAACATGTCCTGTCCATGGAAGAAAACCACGAGGCTGCTGATGTCACAGTGCTTTTAAAGCTGGAGTGAGGAGCCAGCATTGTCTCAAGAATCTCAGAAGATAAATAGACGCCCACAGACACTGGATGAGCTGACAGATGAGCACATGGCTGGGGGTATCTAGGAACCCAGGGAATTCAGTTAGTTAATTCACTTAATTCTAAAGGATCCTGGCAAGAGAGCTGCCCGCCCTGGGAGCTCAGAGAACAGCGTGGAGTCAGCATGGAGGACGTGAGTAAACAACCTGTTAGCCGCACAGAGCGTGGGATCAGTGGTAATTATCAGCCTCCTTTTGGAACATTAAGAAAATACTTTCTCTAAAGGGTAACGGTGGGTTCACTCTGACTGAATGCAGAGTAATTACAGACCATGTTTTCATGTTGCTCCTGTTTCTGTTTCATGTGTATTTTCAGGAAAATTGTTGCTTTTTTTAATGTTTTTATTTTTGCTCCCCCACCCCTCATTTTCCCAGCCAACCACAAGGATATTTTTATTCAGTGGTCCTGGTGGAGTCTGGCCTACTGTTTGCCTCGTTGTTGTGATAAAAACAGTAGTAGCGTAGTGATAATTTCTTAGGCGCCGCGGCCTTCTAGGCCCTGTGGGTGTGGTGTGCTACACCTTGCTCGGTCTTCCCGCGACCCAGCCCGTTCTGCCGAGGAGGAAAGATGCTCAGAGACCAGCCTCTTCGCGCTGTTGTCCAGCCTGTTAGCTCACAGAACCTGAGTGGGCTTAGATTTCACTCGCTAGACCCAAAGCCTATACATTTTCCATTAAACTTCACCGAGAGTCTTCCTAAAGATATTCTGATTGTTTCATTTAAAATATTTTCTCTGACTAGCTTCATTCTGTTGAGATTTATGTTCCGGATTCTGGCTGTGTACAATTAATTTTTTTTCCTTTCATCAATTGTTTTTACGATGCAAGTCAGAGCCTTGGCAGCAAGAAATCTTGTATATTTCTAGTTATTGATGTAAACCCAGGATCTAGTTTGGTGCCTTGCACACAGTAGGTATTTAATATTTGCACAAAGTAATGCCTCACACAGAGTAGTAAAGTATGACATGGAACTTTGAGAACAGTTATCAGACATGAGGCTTCCCAATCGGTGTAGGTTTTCCCATTGAATGCAGAAAGAGTTCCTCAGTCTAGTTCCTACTGAGCAACTTTGAAAATAGGTTGTTAGGAAATAATGCGAGGAGGCTGTCATCACATCACAGTGTTTAAATGCCCTTTTGCTTTGTCTTCCTTTTTATGCTTTAGGACAACCGCTGCAAGATCCCTCTATTTATGCTGATGTCGTTTATGCCAGCTTCTGCTGTGCCTGCGTTCAGGTACTTTGTCTGCCCCGCACAGCGGTGAGGGGGGTCCTGCCTGCCTGTGCAGGTTATTAATCCAGCATGCAGCAGTCGGTCACACGTGAGCGTTAAGTTCCCAGCTGCTGCTTCCCCCGCCTCCCTTCCTCTCATGTGGCCAGGAAAATAGCAGGAAGCAGTTTCCAGGGGCTCTGGCGTTGCTAAGCAAAACCGCACGAGTCTGCGAGAAACCAGAGCTGTCTCTCAGCCTTAAAGTCGGGGGTAATTTTCAAGCCTGGCAGGATGAGACCCTAGAGCTGTGCTGCTGTGCACGTGGCTCTTTTGGCCACACGTGGCTCTGACACTGGCAGCGTGGCCGTCAGGGTTGAGATGTGAGTGCCAAGTTCATGTGGACCTGCACACTCAGGGTGAGAAGAAGAATGTACAATGTCTCATCAGTTCTTTTCTATCCTGATTACATCTTAAAATGAGACTGGCTAGATTGAGTTAAGATACGTTACTGGAATTAATTTTTCCTGTTGCCTTTTTTTTTTTTTATGTGGCCACTACTAAATTTAAAATGACATAAGGGGCCTACTTTTGTGGCATGTATTATATTTTTTATTGAACAGTAAAAATTACTTATTTGTATTCATATTTATGAAAAAGTTTAATATTTTAATGCTAAACATTAAAATTAGGAATCCTTGCTCTAGAGTCTGACAGAGATGACACAGAAACAGGAGGCTGGGAGTTTTTTGTGAGCGGCGTGCCATGGATAACTGAATCCTCATGTCTGGGCGGCGCTGACCTCAGGGTTCCCGAGCTATTTTCAGAAGCAGGGTTTGTGTTAGAACTTGTCCCATGTAGTAACTGTGGGGAAACAGTGTGTTTATTCCTACAGTGAAGCATGTCCAGGAGTTCCTGTGATAGGGAGGGCTTATGTACCCACAGCTCTTAGCTACTTTATTGTCCTCATCTTTTAGAAAAGGGGGGAAATTGCTATTGAAATATTCGGTCTGACTGTATGTATTTGACATTTTCAGCTGTGGTGTGATTTCCACCTTAAGAAACCAAGAGGAAGGAGCAGCAGACAGGAGCTATTGCACGTTGTTAGACTGCCTCTGCTCCTGGGGACACGTGGGGCATGTGCTGGAGCTCATCTGCGACTGGCTGCCAGAGGAGCAGCCCCAGAGAAAGGTGTGCGTGCTCAGTGTTGCTTTAAAACTGCGCTGGATGGGAGAGCTGCATGTTAGAGATGAGATGCTTTCCTGGGGACACCGTATCACTGTGTTGCTTTCCATTCTTTCAGAGCAACTCAGCATCTAAGCGGAAAGTGCAAATCCATGACACACACCCCGTGAAGCCTGAGTTGGCGTTGGTTTACATGGAGTATTTGCTGACCCACCCCAAGAATCGGGAGTGCCTGCTCGCTGCTCCCCGGAAGAAACTGAACCACCTTTTGAAAGCACTTGAAACGTCAAAGGTAACTTTATAGCACAGATAACAGATGCCATGAAAGTGGAGTGATTCTATGCATTAGGAGTGATCAAGTAAGATCTAAAATTTTTTGTGTTTATGTTATAAAGTGTTCCCAGGGAGTTGAGAGTTATCTAGTACCATCCCCACCCCCAATTTTTAGACGAGGACATGAGACTCGGTGACTTGGGGGCGCGGGGGGCAAGATGGGGCAGCCCGGTTTCTCAGAACACGCCATCTGCCCAGGGTCTCTTGCTCTGCTCCTGTCCATCTGTGTGGGACTCAGAGTCCTTGGCAGGCTTTCCTAAGACTCTGGGGAGAGTGTTTCCTATGTCACCATTTCCTCCTCTCCTCACTGCTCTCTGGCCATCTCCACCAGGACCAGCCCTGGAGCAGCCTGTGTACTGCCTGCGGTTGGCTGTGCTAGGGCAGAGCCTCCGATGCGCCAGCACCAGGCGTTGGATGGGGAAGCAGGGTCTGAAGGGAGAGGAGGAGGCGCACAGCCATCCAGGGGCGGGGCTGACGGGGACAGCGCTTCAGTCCCCGCGCTGCAGTTTCGACCGTGGACGAATCTGGACACTGGCTGCACTGGTGTAGCAAGTAGGGCTGCCTGTGGGTTCTAGGCAAATGGGAGGTATGTTCCCCATCAGGGGCACAACTGGCATTACCACTTATGAAATGCTTGGGGGACCCACCTCCCCGCACCATCGTAACTAACACCTACTCCCTCGCGTTTGCGTTTCCAAACACCAGGCGTGGCTCCTGTTAGGGCGTGGCCAGGGGGCGTGGTTCCTGATTGGGGTGTGGTGGGTGGGTGTGGCTCCGGTTAGGGCGTGGTTGGGGAGTCTGATCAGTCTGGATCCCCACCCTGCCTGTGATGAGAGTTGTCCCAGTAAGAACTGCCTTTCTCTGTCCTTCTCTCAGTCTCTCTCTCCTTCCCTCCCTCCCTCCCTCTCCTTTCCTCCCTCCGTTTTTCCCTGCCCCTCACAGGGCTGCCTATGCCCCTCCCCAATTATGGGTCAGTTCTCCCCAGGAGCAAAGGCTCCAACATGTTGGATCCTCAGGGCTCCTTAAGCAGTAACTTAAAAGTTCCTGTGGGGCCGGCCGAGTGGCGCGATGGTTAAGAACTCGCTTGGGATGCCAGAGAGCCCCGGTTCGGATCCCACATATGAGGGCCAGTGACACTGCCCTCTACAGCTAAGATGCTGAACAACAACTCAACCTGGAGCTGGGCTGCCGTGAGTCGCCGGCGACGGCGGCGTGGGCTGCAGTCCCTGTGGCAGTGGATTGCCATGGGCTACCGTGTGTGGCCAGCAGCCAGCGTGAGCGGCCAGCAGCCGCAGTGAGCGGCCGTCCAGAAGCCGGCGACTGATCTGCCTCGCCAGGGAAGAGCGCAATGATGGTGCCAACTTGGGCCAGTGAAGCAACATCCTCCACAACTAGATCGAAGAACAAAATGACAGCAACTTGTCTGTTCCCCTTCCCCCAATTCCCCAACACTGTTCCCATCCCCCCAATTCCCCAATAAAAATCAAAAAAAAAAAAAAAAAAAAAAAGTTCCTGTGGTCCCTCAGGAGGGAGAGTCTGCAGGGGGAGGGAGGGAAGACTGCCTTTCTGGGAAAGCTGTGCTGTGTTATGGAATCGCTTCTGCTGCACAGGTCTCCCTCCTAGTGCCTCTGAGTGTCAGGTTTTTTACCTTCCAGGCAGATCTGGAATCGATGCTGCAGTCGCCAGGTGGGCAGCCTCACCGCTTCAGTGAAGCTGCTGCCCTGCGGGCCTTCAGCCTCCACTGTCGCTTGAGCATCCACCTTCAGCACAAGGTGTGTCCGCCTCTGGCTCTGGGTCAGTCCAGGAAGCATGTCGCCAAAGCTGGGCCCCTTGCTAATTTCTCTTTCTGTTGTCGTTGGACAGTTCTGCGCAGAAGAAAAAGTGTCCCTGTCTGTTTTGGAAGACACTGGGTTTTGGTTAGAGAGCAAAGTTTTATCTTTTATTCAAGATCAAGAAGAAGAATATCTGAAGCTTCACAGGGTGGTGTATCAGCAAATCATCCAGGTTAGAATTTTTAAGACACAGAAACCTTTCTGCTTCCTGAGTTTGTGACGTGCTTCAAGATTTTATTTTCTATTTTAAAGTTGTAACTTAGACACTTAAAACTATTTCTGTTGTAGTAACAGTGTTTCCATTCTTAATAATTTACAGTGCATTTGAGCATCTGGAGTTTATCTTTTCACAAAGCATAAACTGCATCATTTTAATGTAATTTTACACATTGCATGTAATAGGTGTTCAGTAATGTTTGTGGAATTACATAAAATGTGTTTCTAGATTTCTTAAGGAAACAAAGTGAGAATTAATGTATCTTTATGGAAATTGTTTTCACGTAACATGTTTGTGAAAATTGGCTGTCTGAGCTGTTAGAAGCCTTCCCGGCTGGATTGACCCCTTTGGTTGGTGACTGACTTCTGCTCATCTGTCTCTTACAGACCTACCTGACGGTATGCAAAGATGTCATTATGGTTGGCCTTGGTGACTGTAAGTTTCAGATACAGCTTCTGCAGTGGAGTCTTGCAGTCATGCACACAGGTATACGCTATTCATGAAAGGACGAGTTTAGAGCGATTAACAGTCAAACCAGTTCGTCTTCTCCCCTCACTATGCTGGTCAGGACTCTCACTTTAAAGTGATAGATACGGAATGCAAACTAGCTTACGCCAAAAAAGGAATTTACAGGCTGATGCCGCCTGGGAGTTCAGAGGTGCTCCTGGCGTTGAATGCGACTAAGTCGGGAGTTCCTGATGAGGCCATGGGGTCTTCTGCATGCGGTTCGCTGATTGTCAGGTGACTTGGCCACGTGTGGGCTGGTGCAGAGGCCACCCAGTGGTTGTGCCCCTTCCTGGCACCTGTTGGCAAAGCTCACGATGGTTCTCGTTGCCTCCCCTGGCCACTGGGGGGTGAGTTAGGCATTATTTAATGCCCCCCCAGGACCACTGGGAAGTTGCTGTTACCCCAAGGACAGGGTAACCCCTGGGAACCAATACCATGGGTCCTATACTTATTGCACACGCGGTACTCAGTTAAATGTGTGCAGTGAGTGAGTGAGAGGCCAGCCTCGCGAGCCGGGCCTTTAGTGGCCCCTTCTCACAGCCCCAGCACATGGCGGGAGGAGTGGGGCTGTGGTCCAGTGTGTCTCCTGCACTTCTGGTCACAGCCAGGTTAAGAGGAGCATGGCTGGGCTGACCCCTGACCTCAGCCCCCCAGCTCCCTGGGGCAGCCAAGTCGCTGCACACACGGTTTCTTAGTTGTTCTTACTGTGCATCCTAATGTGACATTTGCTTTTGTCTGAGCTCTATAGAAACTTGAGAATTCGATCTGTAAGTTTCTTTAAGCTTAGATATTTGCTAGAAGAGATTGCAAATAAGATTATCTTTTAGCAAATTCAACATCATGTTTTGAAAATTAGATTCAATGAGTCTGCCGCTCAGTTTAAAGCTAGTCACCTGGAATCTTGCTCCTGTCACGCAGACCCCAGGGTCTGGGTGGCAGGTCCTGCACGGGCTTTCTGTTCAGCTACTGCCACCAAGGTTGGCGCTTGGACTATCCTGGAGCTGAGGTACCAGTTACTCTGCTCTTTTGAGTATATGTTCCCTTAAATTAGTCTGTAACTGCATGCAAGATTATACATTATTTGTTTAAAATTTCCAAAGTTAAAGACTAAGTATTAAATAGAACAAATATTATTAGTTTTAAATAACTTATTTTCTATTGAGAAAACAGCATTTTAAACTTAATCTTAACAATTGAAACATTAAAAATGATTTGCATTTTTTTAAACTTCATTTATCATTTAGGAATTGTTTCCCCCCAGAGGACCGAATCTATTTTTGGTATTTATAAAATTTTCTTTTCTGAGGAGCTAATGAGAATTTTAGATCTCCAATGTAGCCAGTTTCATTACATAGAGGTATCTGTCCCCCAAATAAGGTCCTAAGTTACTGACTGTATGTCTGACCAAACTGAAATGATATTTGGATTTGTACAAAGGACTGTATTTATCAGAGTTCCCCAGGAGAGAATCAATTCTGGGGTTGTCGCTGTAGTCCTGTCACAAACAGGACTGCACTCAGCGGTTTAGCTAGGTAGACTCAGAGTCTCCTGCGCCCTGGAGTCCTAAGAAAACATTGTAATTGAAAAACTATCACATATGTATTATCACTAATTAAACAGGGCTTTCTCCACGCTCAAGTGTGTATTCCAGGAGAGACGTCCTTGACGACAGCCGGGTCTCCACACATAACCCAAATGTAGAGATCTACGCTCACAAAATTACAGGAGTTTCAGCTGTAACATAATATGTATGTTTCAAAAAACAGCATGCATTCTGCAAATTCAGGCACCGAGTGACAGGGTTGTGGGAAACGGCGACGTGGCGCTGACTTCAGACAGCGCTGTGTCACCACACCGAGAACGATAATCCTAGCAGAAAGGATCAGCACAGTTAGAACGGAAGGTTCCATTTCTAACATGTGGTACAACAAATATGGACTCGGTCTTAAATGAAAAGGTAAAGGGAGACTGATGTAGATGGTGGCCCAGGCTTATGGCTGGGAGCCCATTCCCGGCTGAGCCAGGAGAAGGACTGGTGGGGCCACTTCCGTGTGGCTGCTGCCCTTTTGCAGACACGTGGTGGCCTGAGACACTAACCTGCTGGGAAACCCGGGAGCCGCCGTGCAGCGTGAGACTGACAGCACGTCTAGCCAACAGTGTTAGACTGACGTCACTGGCGGTCACGCAGTGTTAGACTGACGTCACTGGCGGTCACGCAGTGTTAGACTGACGTCACTGGCGGTCACGCAGTGTTAGACTTACGTCACTCGCGGTCACGCAGTGTTAGATTGACATCACTCGCGGTCACGCAGTGTTAGACTGATGGCACTCGTGGTCACACAGTGTTAGACCGATGTCAGGCCTGGCCTAGCATTGCATGTGAGCCAGTTCACTTCTGAGGAGCAAGAACTTCTAGTCAGTGTCTTCTGTTTTACATAGTTGTGCATTCTGACATATCTTCAGTAATTTGTCGTATGGTACTTAACACTGTCTGTATATTTGGTTATAAGGCACATAATGCTTGAATATAATGAAATCGTTTGATTTAAATTTTTTTAACTTTTTAGATTGCTGTCAATAATTCTGGATACTGGGTCAGAGTGTGGTTCTCCTCAGCGGCTGTGAGGGTGGGTGTGAGAGGACAGACGCTGTGTTCTGGGCCTCAGCGCGCTGGCCTCCCCTGGGCTGTTTGTACTGTTTAAAGGGCTCAGCGCTCCGTTACTGCCTGTTCCACTGAAATGACTACATCTTTGGGGCATGTGTGTCTCTCGTCGTCTTAAATAAAAGATTACTTTATTGAAAGTTTCTACAATGCAAAGATTTTAGAAACTTTTTGATGATTCTGGTAGTGCCATGGACCTTTTGAAGAGTAAACTCGACTGGAACACAACCATTTATTTTATTTACTTTAGCAGATAAACTGGGATTTGGGTTAGTAGCTTCATATCTGTCTCAAGTAGAGCTTATTGTATCTTATTAATCTACTTTATAAACGGAGGTAAATTCGAGTCTCGGGGGTGAATTGTAGGATTTAGGTTCACACATGGAAAACATTTTACTGAATTCATACAACACAGTGAAGGTGGTGAATCGGAAGAGAAAGACAATCAATAAACCACGAGGTGTTAGGAGTTTAAGAGTTGGCCTCTGAGGTTGCTAGATCGTATCTGGAAAGCTGTCGGGCCACCTCAGAATTGGACCATAGAGCTGGTGTTGGTTTGGCATCGCTGTGATGGGAGAAGTAGGGTATTCTCTAACCCAGGTGTTCAGGGCCCACTGCCCATAGGTGCAGTGAGCAAGGCTCTTAGCAACGGAGTCAGACACGCTTTTCCTGGAGGTACTGGTTTTATGTTTAAAGGAACGGCTTTTGTTTATCTATGTTGACCTAGTATTGGCTCTTTCAATCTTTTAAGTTACCATAACACACGTGTGAGCGAAAGTGTGTAATGATTTCAACTGCGTTACGTGATCTGATAACTGATTTGTCCAATCTTCTTTCTAGTGAAGGGATTCTTTTACGTCGCGTTACTTCTTGGCATTCTGAAGGAGGTAACCGGGAGTTCCTTGAAGGAGAAGACAGATTCAGATGAAGTTGCAACGCTGTTTGACACGGTCCAGAAAGTCTTTCAGAAGATGTTGGAATGTATGGCGTGGAGCTTTAGGAAGCAGCCTGAAGAAGGCCTGCGGGTACTCATGTGTACAGGACGGGGTCTGAGATGTGCACTGGCCAGTGCTCCCTGAGGGCGAGGCTGCGTGGGGTCCGTGCTTGTGTGCGGGCTCTCAGCGCTTGCCTGTGTCATTGGGCTGTTGGGTTAGGGGCAGCTTGGTGTGGGAGAGAAGCACCAGGCGCCATTGCTCAGGTCTGCTTCCTGAGAGTGGGGCACTCTGCTATGTGAGATAGTAATGCCTGCCCAGGTAATACCTGGGGCTGGCAGCCTGGGAACAGGTGCTTGAGTTCTGGTCCCAGGCCCACAGCGGGAGCCTGCCTGCCAAACAGGACGGGAGGCAGAGCTGTAATTGCAGTAGTCTCCTCGGGGCTCAGTTGTTATTTCACAGGGTTTTCCAAATAAAATACACTTTTGAGAATATTGATTATGTGTAGATGACAAAACCTTCCCTCCACTGACAGGTAGCTTTGGGTTACCCTGCTAGCGCTTCCTGACCTCTGGGTGGAAGTGAGAGGGCAGAGCTGGCAGTACCCACAGTCCCCTGTGCTGATTGGAAGCTGATGTGAAGTGGTCATTGAGCGACCCAGGGGCCAGAGTGGCTTTACTTCTAAAATCATTGTCATCAGAGAGGGCCGTTGTTTTTTCTAAGTAGTGATTTAAAAATATGAATAAGCTATTGTTTTTTAATGAAGATTTTAAAAAATGCTTCCATGCTAGGATGTTTTTGAAATATTGAAAACTTTCAGTTTTATTCTGTACGTAGCTGATAGAGGTAATTGAAGGTTGATAGCCGTATTTTCCGTAGCTTAGTTCATATTTGAGTTAATTCGAAATGTTTCTGTTTTTGATGATGTTCAAATATCTGTGGTCGGTTTATGTCATGTAATTTGTGCCAAAATCTTTTATATTCTCTCCAAATCTTTCACCACTGGCTGTGCAGCTTCATTCAGAGCCCATGCCGTCATGGTTGATGTCTGCTTATAACGTCAGTGGTGTCTCTTCATCTTTTCTTTCCTTCCTTTTCTCTTTATTAATATTATTTTTGGGGAGGCTTATTTTTATTATGCTTGGGTTTTTTGTTTTTTCTTGTGGGGAAAGAATGTCGGGAAGGAAATTCCGGGTGGGCTTCAGCCCTGTCCTCTGGTAGCCGCGGTGCCCGAGGGATTTGAGTCAGCAGCGGGAAGGAAGGGAGTGGGTTTTGATGGAGGCAGATGTGATGAGGGACCCTGGGCCCGGGGGAGGACAGTAGGAACACTGGTCCTCAAAATGTCTTCCTGATTTAACCCCTAAAAACCCCTGATGTGTTTTCTTGTAGCTCCTGTATTCTGTTCAGACTCCTCTTCATGACTTTATAATGACCGTTCAGTCTTGGCATGCGGACACGCCGGTTCACCGGGGTGTGCTGTCCACTCTGATTGCTGCTTCTGTCGTCGAGATAAGTCACCGACTGCGCAAGGTGAAGTCTGCTCTGTTGGTCCAGGAACCACTGTGTTTCCTTTGACTATAAAGATGCTCTCCTCTGCCAGCAGCACATTTTTGTGTTTTAACAAGTATTTTTAAGAGCTCAGAGTTAGTGGGGCGTCTGCTTCTCCGGCAGCCGGACCTCGCAGTTTCACAGCCAGTTCCTGTTGTAGAGCCTGTGTGCTGTTGGGACAGACAGCCTGTTAAGGACTTAGTCATTCTCGATTAGAACCACACTAGTCGTTCCATTGTGAACATTTCTTTTTGCCGTGTTTTGGAGATGGAAGCGAGTTGCTGATCCTTAAGTCCTCTATGGACGAGGCAGAGGTCCTGGTCAATGGTGTTCAGGATGCCAGACCCTCCTGAGCTGCACTTTCCGAGGAGTCCACGCCTCTGTCCTGCTCCTTTTGTCTCCTGCTTCTGCTGTGAGTGCAGACACATAATGTCCTCACTCCCACCCTGTAGAGGACTGGCTCTTTTCCTAGTAATGGCCTATTTTATATGACTAGCCCACTTGATTAAAGATACTTCAAGTCAGAACAAAAAGTGCTGTTTTTTCCACGTGCAACCCTCGTTGTATTGAGGGACTTACGAGAGTAAAAATAATGAAGAGATGAAACCTGACATGGAATATCATCCAATTATATGAATGTTTGGATATATATGGTATGAATTTTGTATTATAATAAGATCATGAATATTTAAAAAGTTACCTATATTCTGAAACATTAATAGAATATGAGGCCCTTCTTACACCTTGCAGGGAGGTCATTTGGTTTGAGCAAGTAACTGCTATTAATAGATTATACGCAGGGTAAAAAGGACTAGAATTTATCACTTCACTGAGCTCAGTAGCTGACAACGATAAATAAGTCCATTGACAGCCTGTGTGCCGCCAACCTGGCCCACTCTCTGCTTTTGTGAACACAGCCGTTTTGGAGAGCAGCCACCCCATTTTTCAAGTATTTTCTGTGGCTTCTTTTGCTAAGACAGCAGAGTTGAGTAGGTGTAGAGATTGTTTCGCCCGCAAAGCTGAACATATGTATGATTTTATTTAAATTTCCCTGTCTTCCTACTTCACAGAAGGTCTGTGGACCTGTGTTCTTTGTCCTCACCAATTTCGTCTGTCCGCCTGTCCTAGGGGTCCTCCTTCCGTGCCTGGGGGGCTTTGTTCCGAGGCACAGGAACACCTGAGACTGTTTGGTCTTTTTGATGGTTGTTACTACGTGACGCCTGTCTGCAGTGCGGTCATCACACAGCCTGTGTGCCTGGCCCTTGTATTTTGCGTAGCATCGCCTTTCTTACCCTGTTCACCGGTTTTTCATTATACGTGTTCCTTATAAACTCCACATGGGAGCCTTTCTTTTTTCTGTCCAGTCTTATAATCTCTGCCTTTAAGTTGGGGTGCTTAATCTATTGATTTTAATGAAATGATTACTATGCTTGGGTTTAAGTTGCCCATGTTGCTGTTTGCTTTCCTGCTAATTTGTGATGAATCAAGTATTTGTACTGTTCTGTCTTCGCTGTTGACTTTATATTGTCCTTCGTGACGTTTTTCAGTGGTTTCTCTGGAGATTTAAGTATGCGTGTGTAACCCATCACAGTCGCCCTGCAGAGATTATACCTGCACATCACAGATCTTAGAACGGCGTTCTCCAATTAGTACCCTCCTACCCCGTGCTCTTGTCACATAGTTTTCCTCTAAAAATGCTAAAAATCTCAAGATACACTTTTATTTAAACCAGTAATAGTCATTTGTGTCATTGTATCAGAAATGCATTTACAACATTTAAGATGTAAAGCATTTTAATGAGAAACAGTGCTATCTCACATGTAATGATGATTGACTTTAATATACAAATTAGCTTTATGAATCCCAGTAGGGGAATTATAGGAGGGCGTATAGGAAGTGCTATGTCGTCATGCCCGAGGGAAACTCCCTAAGACCTCCGAGAGAGAGGCCAGAGATAGTTAGTGGTGGGAAGAATGGTCATACCTCAGCTCCAGGTGGGACGGGCAGGCACGCTGGATTCAAGCTTTCCCAGGAGGCTTTCCCTTGGCACGTGAAGTTCATTCACTGAGAATGGATGACTTCAAACTCTGAAATTGATAATGAAGGGCAGAGGTCCCGGGAGGGCCCCTCTGTGGATCCAACCGGCGGTACCCACTGATCCTCCAGAGGACATCGGCCGCAGCTGGGGAGGGGGTGCTATTGAGATCCAGTGGGTGGAGGCCACGGATGCTGCCCAGTGTCCACAGTGCACAGGGCGCCCCCACAGCAAGGCCCTATCCCTCCACAGTGTCAGTAATGCTGAAATTGGGAAAATCGGATCTGGGCTAGGAAGAGTAATGACTGACATTTGCTGGGTGTGAATACTCATTATTTACAGAAGATGATACCAAATTAAAGGCTGTTTGACGAAAGGCTTGTTGAGTGACATGTCTATCTCTTTTTTTCACTCTATTGGGTTGTCAGAAAAGTCATGACGTATTTTTGCAACGAAAAATAGAAAAAATACGTCATGACTTTTCCGACAATCCAATAAATAAGACAACCCTGTGTATAAGACTAGATTAATTAATTATTGTAGAGATTGTAACAGTTAATAAAATCATTCTTGTGTGTCTTTGGAAAGCCTTTCTCAAGTGTTGAAGAAAACCCAAAGCAGTATAAAATAATAATCTTATAAGCCTCAGTCTCAATTTATAAATTACTCATTTGAAATTTTTTCTAGGTTTCTGATGTAGAAGAGCTTGCCCCTCCAGAGTGCCTTTCAGACCTTCCACCGTTTTCAAGGTGTTTAATAGGAATAATCATAAAATCTCCGAATGTGGTCAGGTAACCATTTTTACTGTCTTGATACTCTTATTGTGGCTGCAGGCACTCAGTAGATTTTGCTCTATTCCTTTCACTCTTCAAATTTCTGAGTTGCATTTTTTTTTCTGACAAAAACATTCCATAGAATTTTCTCTCATTTTATCAGTGATTAAAACTATTTACATTATACTTATGCAAAGAGAAATTCTAACTTTCTGTAAAACATACTCATCCAAATAGTCTCTGTTAAAGTGCCGTGAAACACTTCTTACGGTGTGTACTCCCCAAACTTGAATGCATTAAACGCAAATGTGGTCTCTATCCGGCACACGGCTCGTGTTGTTTCTCTTAAATTGTAGGCTTCTTATGGCACATGAATCACTGATGGATTAACAAAAGAATAGTTTTGCAGGTATTTGATACCTGTGGAACTTGAATAGCAGATATTTCAAAGAAAATTTATAACAGCATTGTTTTAACAGCTATGAATTATTTTTCAATAACATATTAAATTTTCATTGCATGTATTATGGGCATACAGAGTAGCTTTTCCCACCTACCAGACTGTCCCAGCTCTCTGTCTAGCATCATCATCTTATTTTAATGCCTTACCTTTATGATTTGGCACACTGACAGTGAGAAGCATGGGAAGGGTTTAATAACCTCCCATGTTATCTGAAAGCTGGAATTCACGGTGGTTGATGACTCTGACCTATAATTGTCTTCCTATAAAGTATTAGGCTATATACTGTCGAGTAATTTCTGATGTTTATTATTGCAGGTCATTTCTAGATGAATTAAAAGCGTGTGTTACGTCTGATGATATTGAAGGAATTGTATGTCTCACAGCTGTTATGCATATTATTTTGGTTATTAATAAAGGTTGGTTAAATTTCTCTTATATTGTCTGGGCGGTTGCTGTGTAGATCTCTCAGAACTGTTACTCCCATGTTCATTGAGTTCCCTGCTCTGACGTGTTGTCTGCTGGGCTCCCTCTCCTCAGCTGACCCTGTAGCAGCCCACGCAGCAGCCAGCCCCGTGCTCCTTAGCGCAGTTCCTGTCCTGTCACCTCTCCCCTCTGGACGCACTGCATATCTCTTTCTGTGCCTCCAAATTTAATTTCTATTGATTTGTCATGTATTGCTTATGCTTAAAAATCAGAATATATTTTTGCTAATGATGGTATGTTTTGGTGTTGATATTTAATTTATCTGCTGTTTCACTTAAGCCTTAACCTTGCCTATTGTGAATATCCCAGCCAGTTGAAATAGTCCTGGAAAAATAATTGGCAATACCTACAAAGGGCTTACCTCAGTGTAAGATACAGTAACATCCTGCAGATGGATTTTGTATATTTTTGTATAGTTTTAATGTTGAAATTATTTTCCAAGTTAGTATGTTATACATAGAGAGTGCTCTTGTCAAAACAAGCTTTCATATATAAGCCTTCATATATGCATCTATGTCTGCAGTCTTACGATAATACTTTGTAACTAATTGGCCCTCGGCCAAGCATCAGAGCAGACTTCCCTAAAGTGCCCCGAGTTGACATCTGCAGGATGACGGTGTGAGGATAGGGACTGGGTTGCCAAGGAGCACCTAGTACTTAATAGGAACTTAAATATTTGCCAAACAGACGGTGACTCTGAAATGTGTAGGTTGTGATTTCTGATGGAGGCACAAGTGAGCATCTCTGAGGGCATGGTCAGAACTCTGGGGATCCTGTTCGTGGGATCTCTGCCTCAGAGCTGAGAGGTGCTTTCATCAGCATTTGCTTGATCCTCTCACGTCTCTTTGAAGGGGACAGTTCTGTCCACAGGTCGCTAAGTGGGTTAACTCAAAGGGCATGGTGGGTAGGCCCAGTTGTATTGAAATTGCCTACATTGATGGCAGAGTATGTTTGTTTTTGTGTGGCAGTGTTAAAATTTTTTTTCTGACTTTAATATAATTTTCCCATAGGTAAACATAAAAGTTCAAAAGTGCAGGATGCTGCAGCCACTGTTCACAGAAAGCTGAAGACATTTATGGAGATAACTTTGGAAGAGGATAGCATGGAAAGGTAAAGTACGAGTTATGGATACTCTAGGTGTGGTTACTGAAAACTGCTAGGTATTCCTCACGTATATTTTAGATCACGCTTTCATTTCTAATACCATGATCAGGTAGTTAGAAGACCAAGGATCGTGAGGATAGAAACATTTCTGATGCAAAACCTTTTGAACATGTTTCATTTACTTCTCTTTTCTGTCTTCAAAAACAAAAACAAAACTGTCATTTGCAAAATCCTGCTCTAGAAAAGTAGGGGCATACAAACTTATTCTGTAAGGTTTTAAAGCTAGACAGATTATTTTTGATGGTCTGCTATGTTTTTGACACCATGGGCATTCCTAAGATATAGTCGCCCCGCCACTGGGGATGGGAAAGGTCCCTCCAGAGACTAGAAAATTAGGCATTACCTCCTCCTTCCGGGGGCATCGCTGCCCCAGGGACAGCTGTCTGGGAACGTGGTCTTGGGCTCCTTTTCCAGCTCTGTGGGTTTGCTGCAGTTTGCTCTTTCTGATGTGCTGTGCAAGTTCCTGTAGATGCTGTTCTGAATTGTGTTTCACTCTCAGACCAGCCACAAAAAAGTGTTTTTCCTGCTGTTTTACGAACTTCATAAGGTTAAGTGTTACAGAGCTCTGAACTAGGTAATTGGTTTTATATATGCCTGGGAAACTAGCCACTTTCTCCTTTGGAGAAAGGCTTTCAAAACCCTAAATTGCTAACTAAAGAACAAGTGTTGTTTCTTCCTTCCCAGTCTGTATACTACCTTTTCTTTCTTTTTCTTGTCTTGTTGCTTTAGCTGGGACTTCGAGTATGATGTTGAAAAGGAATAGTGAGAGAGGACATCCATGCCTCGTTCCTCATTTTAGTGGGAAAGCTTCTGCTTTCTCACCATTAAGTATGATGTTAGCTGTAGGGTTTTTGTAGGTATTTTTTATCAAGTTGATGAGTTCCCCTCTATTCCCAGTTCATAAAAGCTATTATCATGAATGGGTACTGGATTTTATCAAAAGCTTTTTTTGCATCTGTTGATATGATCATATGATTTTTCTTCTTTAGCCTGTTGATGTGATGGATTACATTAGTTGGTTTTCAGATGTTGAACCATTCTTACATTCCTGGGGTAAATCCCGCTTGGTCGTGGTGCATAACTTTTATACATTGTTGGATTTGATTTGAGTATATTTCATTGAGTATTCTTACATCTATATTCATGAGAGAGATTGGTCTGTGGCTTTCTTGTGATGGCTTTGTCAGGCTTTGGATCAGGGTGATACTTGACTCATAGTGTCAGTTAGGAAGCATCCCCTCTGCTTCTGTGTTCTGAAAGAAATTGTAGAGGATCGTTATAACTTCTTCCTTCAATATTAGAGGAATTCACCAGTGAAGCCATATGGGCCTGGTGCTTTCTGCTTTGGAAGGTTATTATTCGTTTCTTTCATAGATACAGGCCTATTCAGATTGTCTTTCTTCTTGCGTGAGTTTTGGCAGATTGTGCCTTTTGAGGATTTGGTGCATTTCATCTCGGTAATGAAACTTGGGGGAATAGAGTTATTCATAGCGTTCCTTTATTGTCCTTTAAATGTCCATGAGTTTTGAAGTAATGTCCCCTCTTTCAGTTCCGATGGTAGTAATTTGTGTCCTCGCTCTTTTTTTCTCAGCCGCTCTGGCTGGAGGTTTATCAGTTCTCTTTTCACAGAACCAGCTTTTAGTGTCACTGATTACTGATTTCTGTTTCTCAGTTTTTTTTTTTTATTTCTGCTGTAACTTGTATTGTTTCTTTTCTTTTGCCTGCTTTAGATTTAATTTGCTCTTCTTTTTCTAGTCTCCTGAGGTGAAGGCTTAGATTATTTACTTTAGGTCTTTCTTTTCTGATATATGCATTCACTGCTGTGAAATAACCTCAAGGTTCTGCTTCAGTGCATCCCACACATTTTGATAAGTTGTGTTTTCATTTAGTTCATAGTATTTTAAAATTTCTCTTGAGATTTCTTCTTTGACCTGTGTGTTGTTTAGAAGTGTGCTGTGTAATCTCCACGTACTTTAGGATTTTCCAGTTATCTTTCTGTTACTGATTTCTAGCTTAATTCCATTGTGGTCTGAGAGCAGGTATCATATGATCCCTATCCTTTTAAAGCTGTTAAGGTGTGTTTGATGGCCCAGAATGTGGTGTGTCTGAGTGTTCCCCGGGAGCTCGAGAAAACCGTGTGTGCTGCCATTGGATGGAGTGGTCCACTCTGTCCACTCTGTCCAGCTGATGGCGGTGCTGCCGAGTCCCCTGTGCGCTCACTGATTTTCTGCTTGCTGGACCTGCCCACTTCTGATAGATGGGGCTTTGCTTCAATTATTTTGTCATCGAGGTATTAGGTGCACGTGAATTTATAACTGCTGTATCTTCTTGATGAATTGGCCCTTTTGTTTTTATGAAGGGTCCCTCTTTCTCTCTAGTAATGCTTTCCCTGTAAAGTCCATTTTGTCAGATATTAAGACAATTGCACCAGCCTCATTTGGTGAGTGTTTTTCCTGAGTGTTTGTGGCATTCCAGTCAGGAGGCGTACACCACACGGTGCCTGGGACAGGGCAAGCTCAAAGTCAGGAATTTTGTCAGGGTGTTGGAGTGATGGCTTATTGACTCGTAAGTGTTAAAGCGAACTCTCAAGCATAGAAGAGTGTGGACGTGAGGGGCAACCCCCTACCTTCCCCCCGCAGGGCAGATGCGCACCCAGCCTGAGGCCTAGCTCCCTAGATGAAGAACTGTGGAGGCCTCTGGTAGGACTCCTGGCGTCTCTAGGGGCCGGCAGAGCCCGGCCACATGGAGGAGTTGGCATATCGCGCTTGGGTCAGGCAGCTGCCAGCTGGATAGCTGCCCTGTGGGCCTGGGGAGGTCTCTTGGAGAAGGCAGGCCCTCTGGGAACCTGGCACTGGGGAGCCCATGTGCCCTGCAGGCTTCAGGACCGGGAAGAGAAAGCACTCCCGGTCCTCACCTCGTGTCCCCCCAGCCCCTGCTGACCAGGCTGAGCACCGATCTTCAAGGAGGCCTTGGGCTGGGCACTAGAGCGGGGAATTTGGGTGTCCTTGGTTGTGAGTGAAGAAAATGCACTCAGTTTTATACTTTATTTTTTATTTTTATTTTATTTTATTTTTTAAAGATTTTTATTGGGGAATTGAGGGGATGGGAACAGTGCTGGGGAATTGGGGGAAGGGGAACAGACAAGTTGCTGTCGTTTTGTTTTGTTCTTCAGACTAGTTGTGGAGGACGTTGCTTCACTGGCCCAAGTCGGCACCATCATTGCGCTCTTCCCGAGCGAGGCAGATCAGTCGCCGGCTTCCGGATGGCCGCTCACGGCGGCTGCTGGCTACACACGGTAGCCCATGGCAACCCACTGCCACAGGGGCTGCAGCCTACGCCGTCGCCGGCGACTCACGGCAGCCCAGCTCCA
>NW_017731645.1:1780270-1791317 GCF_001890085.2 Hipposideros armiger | reverse complement strand
ATCTTAGCTGTGGAGGGCAGTGTCACTGGCCCTCATATGTGGGATCCGAACCGGGGCCCTCTGGCATCCCAAGCCAGTTCTTAACCATCGAGCCACTCGGCCGGCCCCTTATATTTTATTTTAAAAGCTATCAAACATTTACTATGCAGCTTTAATAAGATCAGGTTTGCAACTGTATATTTGAAGGAGAAACCCAATAGACTGTAGGTTTTATGAACTTGTTGAATTTCTAGATGTGTGGGGAAGAGGGACGTGATCTGATGTGGAGGAAGCTGAGGAGCATGTGTGTGTTTCAGAAAGCGCACGGCAGTGTCAGTGTTCAGCAGGCACAAATGTAGGACCAGACGAGGCCGTCCAGTCCAGGCCGTGTCCAAAGGTGTCTGCAGGGCATGTCCCAGTCTCAGCAGTGTGAGTACCTGATGTTTGCAAGGACTGTGTTTTGGATGCAGAGTGGTCTGCACTGGTCTGAGGACATATGAAAGAGGAACACTGGCCCCTCCTTAGTGGCTGCTTTCACACCCACTTGCACAGGCTTTCAAGGTGAGGTAGTTACTTTGAGAGAAAAAAGTCCTTTGAAGTTCAGAGCTTAGTGTGGAAAGAAAAGGATGTTGACAGAACTTAGGGGCATCTGGCATGTGATACTTGTCTCTCCATTGTTTCTACAACTGTTGCATCTTCTTGCTAAACTGACACACAGATGGCAAAAAAGAGCTCTTTCCTTTAAAGGGAACATCCCAAGAAATGAGTAGGTGGGGCTGTGAAACACTGGTTCTTACTTAAATATGCCGGGAGCACACTGGAAAAGCCGGTGTCTAAAAAGATCAGTCTAAAAAATTGATGTAACTTAAAAAAATCAATTTCATGGAAGATAAACAATAGGATTTAAGACTTTGTTTTCAAATATTGATTTAATGTTGGAGTAGAGACATTAAGGCAAATTGATGTCTTGAAACCCCTGATGCAGTTAACATTTTAGGCATCGGTTTAGAAGTGAGTGTTTTCTTAATGAACATAGTAGCTAGCTCTCCAGCAGGCTTAGGATTCTGTTAACTGGTCTGCTGGGTGCTGAGCACACAGTGCTTCTCACCCAGCACAGCACCCTGTACACTGGGTATGTTTTCTCAGGACGGACTCTGTTCATCTGCTAGAGCACCGGTACCATTAAAGCCAGGTGTGTTAAATTTGTAATTTTTGTCAGTGGTACAAAATAGTGATGCATTTATGATTAGAGATTATAGAAGTATAAAAATTTCTTGGGCTGGCCGAGTGGCGCATTGATTAGGACTTGCTTGGGACGCCAGCTCTGAGCAGCAGGGCCCCAGTTCAGATTTCATATTAGGGCCAGTGACGCTGCCCTCTATAGCTAAGATGGTGAACAACAGCTCGACCTGGAGCTGGGCTGCCATGAGTTGCTGGCAACGGTGTAGGCTGCAGTGGGGCTGGCTGGCAGCTGGCGTGAGCTTTCATGAGCTGCTGTGAGCAGCCGTCCAATGGCCGGCGAGCAACTGCCTCACCCGGGAAGAGCGCAATGATAATACCAACATGGGCCAGTGAAGTGACGTCCTTCACAACTAGACTGAAAAACAAAAGGACAGCAACTTGTCTGTTCCCCTTCCCCCAATTCCCCAATAAAAATCTTAAAAAAAAAAAAATTTCCTAATGTTTATGTTACATAATGAATTTTTTCCACTGAGTAAATGAACGATAATATTATAAGCAAATGACTTGCCAATATTAATTATGTCCCCAGCAGGCAGCTTCGATTGTTATATTTAGTCCCCAACTTTAAGCCTTGTGTTAGGCCTTGAAGGAAAGGAGCATTCCCTGAAAAAGTAAATTTTGTTTCAAGTATTGATAAATAATATCATTTTACTCTGCTGTGTGCAATTTTAATAGTCTTTCAAAAATGGATTTTGGGCTCGTTGCTTTTTATAGCTTATTTTAGAAGCATGCTTCTGTCGTCACCAATGCCCAGTGGACCATGTTCTGGATGATTAGAAAGTAGACATAAAGAAAACCACGCTTTAATAAAAACATGCATGGTTTGTCTTCTCTCCCTCAGAAAGCTGATCTTATCCACCTCCACGAGGCCGTGGCTCTGGCTGTGTTGGACGTTGTCCCTCATGTGAGCGCAGCCTGCTGTGGGCATGGGGGCCTGCAGGTGGATGGGTTGTGGAGACTCCGCTTCTGACCTGAGTTTAAAGACAGTGGGGCAGGTGTGCAGGGGAGGGGTGTCAGGTGATTGAGGCAGTGGGCAAGTGGCATTGTAATAGCAGGTCTTGGGGTTGATTCGTCCTCTTGGCCGTGTTTTTGTGCATAGGAGGGAAATAAGCTTGTGACGTGAGTGCTGGAAGGGGTGCGCACCCGTCATGCTTATGAGTCTGCTGTGTATCTGAGCAGTGGTGGAGAGCCTCAGAAATTAGAGCACTTTCGAGTAACAAAGAGCCCTCCTGTGGTAAGCACAGCCAGTGAGCACGTTTGATTGAGTAGCAGTGTTTTATCTGTGCGAAGAGTTCCGTGGGACCCCTCAACTGGTTGGCGTGGGAAACGGTGACAGCGGCTCCATTTACTGCCGGCTTGTCCTTCTGCCATGAGTCTGCTACGAGGCCTTGTGATAGAGTTTTCGTTTTGCGTGAGGAACAGTGAAACAGCTACTGGTTATTTCAACTGTCTTTTTAAGTATATTTGGTTACAAACCATTTCTAGATTGATTTTGTGGAAACGTACATGTAGGTAATTTGGTCACTAATTTCTGTAGCTAATTATTTCTTTCCTTGTGTTTCAGATTTCTCTATGAATCGTCATCAAGAACTTTGGGGGCATTTTTGAATTCATAACCAAGCCAGCATCTCTGATCATGTAGAAATAGAGAAAAAGGACTTGCAGAAAATGAAATGAATGTGTATTTTCCTAGTGTTTTTAATGTTAATAGCCCATATAATAGAGAAGGGGCAGGATTTATTTGAGGGAGGTATGAGTAGGAAGCTCAAAGGTGGTTAAATTTTTCCCGGTGCCTACAAAGTAATATATTTAACGTAAAGGACTCCAGACATCAATGGTGCAGAAACCCATGGTGCAAAGAAAAAGAGACACCTTTCCAGCAAATCCGTTTGTTTTTAAAATGACTTTTATATATATAATGTGGCTTGCAAACTGAGTAATAAAGCCGTAGCAACATCTCCCTATACACTTTACTTCAATGTACTAGCCTGCGTTCTCCCCTGAGGGGCAGGGCTGAATTCTGGGGTACGCCTGTCTTCAACAGCAGAGGGTGCAGCCGTGCGGGCACAGGAAGGCCACATGTAGGATCCTGGATCCCTCTCTTCTGGCCTGGAGGCCGATTGCCTGGGTATGAGATGGGCCCGTGGCTGTAAGTACCAATAACACAGAGCCCAGTCACTCAGCTCAAATGGAACCCCTGTTACTTTAACTTTTCTCTCTGAGGCTGATGTGGTATGGACGGAGGACTGGCCCCAGGCTTCCTGGCTGCCTCATCCGGGCCCCATCTCGCCCACCTGGTTTACCAGGAGGTGTCTGCGTTCATCCCTGGTCCTGTTGGCCACCATCCTCAGTCATGGCCCGTCAGCATCCTGGGGCCTGGGAGGCCACCTTGTGACAGACGGGGAGGGATTGCCTCCATTGCATGCTCATTCTGTCCTCAGCCCCCAAGCAAAACAGCAAAGAAACGCCAGGTTTTCAGGGCCCCTGTTTCCCCAGGAAGGTACAGAAACAGACTGCTTCCTGCAGTTGCGCACCAGCCCTAGGGTAGCTGAGCAGAGGGAGCGAGGCTGCGTACTTTAGGTGCTTGTGAGCATGCGACTGCCGTGTTCTGTGGGCTGTGTAATGTGTCTCCCTGGTTCTGGGCCATGTTTGAATTAGCATCACGAGTAGCCGAGCCTCATGAAGTGGACTGAGGGGTGTCTTCCTGCACTCCTTGGGGATTTCTGTGAGGTCGGAAGTATTGCGTTGTCGGAAAAGTCATGATGTATTTTTTTCTATGTTTTTCATTGCAAAAATGCGTCGTGGCTTTTCCGACAACCCAATACTTCCGTGGGATGTTGTAGTATTCAGCTCTAAAACTGTATGAGCTTGGGGTTTTTTTTGTGTGGGAAGAGGTTAGTTTTTATAATTTATATATGAGTTGTTAAGGTGGTCAGGTTTTCTCTTTTTTGTCAGCCTTGAAGGGTGAAGTAATCCAATTTGTGAAGAAACACAGTTCAGTATTTATTGGGCCAAAATAGTTCATAAAGCCCCCCTGTGGGCATGCACCGTAGAACCCCTGGGAGTGTGCAGGGCAGACACAAGCACAACTGCTCAGGGTCCGCAGCAGCGACACGGGACCTGGAGTCCCTTCAGTGGGAGGGAGGGTGGGCAGGGCGCTGGGAACCCACCAGCTCCACGTTACCTGGGGGGCGGGGCACTCGGGCATGACAGCGAGGGAAACGCAGGTCCTAGGATGGTGTGACTCGCTTATTTCAAGTTTAAAAACGTGCGAAACAACACCAGTATAGTCATATGCTCAGTAAACACGGAAAAGATGAAAACAAAATCCAGAACCTGATTATGGGAGGGCAGCAGGGGAGAGCACGCAGGCTTCTGCTAAGGTAATGGTAGAAGTCTGTTCTTTAAACTAGAAATAGGTACTTGAGTGTCTGTTAGTCTCTGCCTTACATGTTATACATATTCGTTTGGATAGTCTTTAACAGAAGCTTAAACAAGCAGATTTGAGAAGAGAGAAAATGTACACACCTTTGAGGAAAGATGTACCATCAGCTTGGGGACGCCTGGACCCGGCGGTGATGTGAACACTCCTCCAGGCCAGCTCCTGGGGCGCAGAAGAGGCGGAGGCCACATGCAGTGAAGGTGCCGGAACTGCTGTGCAGACCATGGAAGGGGCTCACACAGGTGGACGTGCTGGTGTGGACAGTACGGAAGGCCACAAAACCCACTGCAGGGCCGTGTCCCATCAGAGGGCACACCACCCACAGCATCCACAAGTCGGCTCTGGGGTCAGGGTGGCTCCCCAGCTGACAGAAGGACAGGTCGTTATGGAACTGGGCTCTCTGATGGCCATGGAATTACAGGACCCTGCACAGCAGGACCAGCTGGTGGCACGTGAACCTGAGGCCGGTGGGTGCAGTGACTGAAGACCGCACGGCCAGGGGGCCTGTCCCTGCCCGGGCATTACGGAGGGTCCTGGATGCAGCAGACAGACCTGTGGGCAGCGAAGTCGGATCGGTCTATACCATCCAAGGAAGTCCAGGACAATGGCCAGAGGCTTCAGGGAAGCGGCCCCAGCAAGAAATGGCCATCGTTGTCCAGGTTCTAGGTCTGAGACTCCAGAAACGTGAGAGAATAAATTTGTGTTGCCGTTCCATTCTCTCTCCACCCTCTCCCGCCCCCTCACTCACGAGTGCCTTCCTATTGTCATTATCTGGGGTAAATGCGGGCTCCCCTGGCTAACGCAGCACAAGGGCCCCTCGTAGGGGGGCAGTCCCAAGTGCTGATGTCCACAAAGGTTCCTGTGGGTGATTGTCAAAAGCGGTGTCCTCTTGGGGGGAGACAGCAGGAAGCGTATTCTGCCCCACTTTTAGTTACCAACAACTGGATCTTGTTGTCTGGGTCTGTTATTTCAGGGCTGTGCGTTGGCCTGGCCGCGAGAAGGCCTGGAGCCTTGGCTGCCGAGCCCTGTGCGTGTGTGTGCTGGCCGACGACCTGGGGAGAAGGGCAATGGGGGGGTGGGGGAGTTTGTCCCCTGGCCTCTGTCTGGGAGGGGGGGTCCCCTGGCTTCTGTTGGGGGGTTGACCCCTGGCCTCTTATCTGTGTGTGTGTGTGGGGGGTCCCCTGGCCTCTTGGGTCTTTTTCTGTCACTGTGCCAGGAGACTTTTAGCCAGGAGGACCCCATGTACCACTTGCCCACCTAGAACATTCTGGAAAAGCAGCGTAGACTATGAATGTCTTCCAGAAACAGGCTGGTTAGTTGCTAGTTAGGAGAAGGTGACTTTCAGCTAAGTTTAAATTGTGGTGAAGATGAATGCATGTTGCTTCAGGCCTACTCACTGCCACCTCCCTGTGACACTAAGTAAAAGAAACAACACTGAGAAATGTGAAGCCCGTCTGGTGCCCAACACAGCTCTGGCATCGACACCCTGAGCAACCAGTGGGCATCCTGACCGAGTGGCCGACCACCCCCCTGGAGAAGGCCAGGTGCCATCACAAGTACCAGCTGCCAGAGTTTTGTCGCCGTCACTGGACAGTGACCTTGAAAGGGTGGCAATGGCAGGTTGTTGCCTCTGGAGCGAGACTGCATGGGCTTGAACCTGGTTCCGAAGCTTAGTGGCTATGGGATCTTGGGAAGATGGTTTGGATTTCTTCAGTGTGTCCCCTCACCCGCAGAATGGGGGTAATCCTGGTGCCTCTGTGTCATCGTCACTATTGGCACCTAGTCAGTGCTTTGTAAAGTCAGGCATTCTCACTGTTCGCCGCTGAAGGTTGTTGGTCAGTAAGAAGTAATCTGAGGCCTGGTGACCTACGCCACCAAGAGGCATCCGGCAGCCTGGGCAAAGCAAAGCAAAGGGCTGCAAGGGGCCAGACAGGCGCAGATGCAGGCGGGGAGTGGCCTCAGGAACCAAGGGGCAGGGCCAGCTCTGACCACTGCCAGCCCATGTCACTGCTGTGACCCATTCAGGGACAGCATCTGCCTGGCCCCGTTGGAGTCCACGCCCTTACCTGGTGGTGCGTCTTGACAGATGTTCAGGGGGGAAAGTCCCACAAAGAAAACCTGGAGTGCTTGTAGCTGAGGGAGGGGGTGCTGTGCAGACACCCAACGGTACAGCACCCAGGGTCAGCCGCACCTCTGCCCGTGACACAGCCCAGACACGCTCAACCAGGCTCTTCCGTGCTGTACGGGGGGCCCAGGGGCAATACCAGGGGTGCAGCTTCCCTGTCCCCACTTGGTGCTGTAGAGGGAGGGCAGGCCTGGGGCGCTGGGACAAGGCTCGAGGAGTGGGGTCCATTTCCATGATGCCGCCTTGCAGGGAGCCTGGTCTCTGCAGGGAAAGGGGATGGCTCCCTGGGCCCTCCCAATGGGACTCAGCAAACATCACATGCTGGCAGCCGAGGGGCCAACTCAGGAGGCCCCTGCATGGGTTGTGGCAGCATGCATTCCCTCACTGGTGAAATTAAACTGTCAGATGATTCTCACCCAGGTTCACCGTTCAAATAGAGACCTGGGCTGCGTTTAAATGATGAAAAACGGCCATCCTGCAGTCCTGACTGTGGTCAGTAATTCAAATGTCATTAAGTTAACCAGATTACTGTGCCATTCAGCGAAGCCCAACTACCCAAATGAGGCGTTTATGGGTGTTCGTTAGCACACGTTTGGGCACCTCTGCTTGCATGGAGTGTATGAAAGCTGCCCCTGCTCGCCCTAAAGCTCCCCTCGAGCCTCCTTTAGGAAGCCGCCCTGCTCAGGTGGAGGAGACCCAGTGAGCATTTCCGATGCAGCCTTCCTTCCCCCTGAAGGAGAGCGCCGGTGGGGCACTGCAGGCGCTGTCCACGGGAGCCCTTCTCCCCAGTGCACACTCCCCACCCCATCCGGTCCCCCACAGCGGTGCAGTTCTTTTCAATAGACCGAGAGGCCCAGCTGTCCCATTTTGAACACTCGCTGCTGGTTCTAATCAGATGTCAGGGATCGCGGCCAACTGATGGAGTCCAGAGCACTGACTGATACAGTCAAAACCACGTGTCGTCCAGTAGGTTGGTCACTACTCAGCAGCATTCAAAGCCACTGAGCTGGCGGAGGGACTAGGTCAGGCTCCCCAGACCTGACTGACTTCAGCCATGTCCTGCGAGCACCACTCCCCTCCCGGCAGACAACAGGCCTGTGGAGGGAGATGTGCCCCAAGGGCTGTTTGGCCTTGAAAGCATTGGAGAGTCATTCTTTGAGCTGTGACTGCAGATATGTTCTTACTGTGAACTGTAAGACTGCACCGCAGACGCTATGGGCATGCATCATGAATATTAGAAAGTATGACAATACGGATTCAATAATTTTATGAGCAGAAAGGCCCAAAGCGTAAATACGTGTAGGAGACACCCTCTATCTAAAGGGCTCAGGGAGTAAGCACGTGTTTGATTGTCTGAATTCTGTGCACCTGGTGGATAGGTACGCGTATATGTGTGCCTTTTGCAGCATTCAAACGTCCTTGACACGCAAGAATGCAAACACCCTCACATGTCGGGGACAAGCACTGGGATCCCTGTCGTGACCACCTACCTGGTAGCACTCAGTAAAGAGCCATCCATGCACAGGCTTCTTTTCAGACCAGAAATCTGGGCTACCTCAGGCTGAGTGCTGGAGCCTGGCCCTGTCTCCCCTTTCCTCTCCTCCCCTCCCCACTTTCCCTCCCATTCCCCATCCCTTGCTCCCTTCACACGTTCCATTTCTCTGCCTTTAGCTTCTGTCCTATCTGCAGAGCTAAGGCCTGTCGCTTGTGAGGCACAGCCCTGGACTGATCTGCTGGTCAGAACAAAGGAGCTGCCCACCCTCTCCTGGGCCATCTGTGGGTTCAGTGCTGCTTCCCTGTGCCTTTGCCTCTATAATGTCCTTACCTTGGGTTTTCCACTTTCTTGGGGTGTTTCCTCTCCAACTTCCCTTTGACACTGTCAGAGTCCTGAAGTTGGGGCACTTGGCGAAGCAGGGCTGGTTTAAGAAGCACTGTCAGCCAGAGCCAAACAATGAAAGAAGGAACAGTCCCTGGGCCTTTCTAACCACAGCCCAGAAAGCAAACAGTCCTCCAGGATGCAGGCTAGGAGGGGGCCCGGACTCCTCCAGCTCCTGCACTTTGCCCCTGTGGGGCCCCAATGCCTCCCTGTCGTCATGGGCACAGTTAGGCAGGCTGTGGTCCTAGCAGAGCTGGTTTCCTTGGCAGCACGAATGTAGTGACTGTCGTTTGGTTGGGTATTTGATTATTTAGAGCCTCATGTATCACAGAAATGCAGTGAGGGTACCTTGTCACAGGTCCTTCGCATCACAAAGTGACATCATTGAACAGAGTTGTCCCCCTGCCCTCAAGCTTCCGAATCACCTCACAGCCTGTCATGAAGGAGCTTTAGCTTCCAGTCCATCTTGATCTTTTCTTTTTCCTGTTGTTTCTGTCACCAAACTGATTACCAGTCACCTGTCCCCCCAGACCTCTGAGGATGGATACCCATCAGCTGCGCCTCCGCCTTCACAGACAGACATGGATCTCACACCCCAAGCCCACATCTGGGGTAAGCCCTGGTGCTCACATTGTGGTTTGTGGGGTGCAGGGATGGAGCTGAGGAATGACTCAGCCTTTCTCAGAGCCTGCGAATGAATCATCTAATTGATGAATTCCACTCGATGCATCTCATTTGCTTTGAGGTGGGAGCAGCAGCACGCTGCTAACCCCAGTCTGGCTACTAAGAATTACCCCATGAGTAGAGCCCAGGCCTCCTGCAGAGACCCCTCCCACCCTTTCCCCCAGCCCACTGGCCACCTTCTGTAGGGTCTGCAGATGGGACCTGCAGCAGCAGAAGCAAACATTGCTCTGTTATCTGTGATGATTGCTGTTGTGTCTTGGGGTGAGGGGGGCCATCCCCATAGAGCTGCGGTGCTTTCTCGGGCGGGGGGGGGGGCAGTCCCCTGGGCCTTTTGGTCAAAGATAAGAATCCCCACCCAGCTGCCTGCTACACCTGACAGAGGGAGGAACTTGGGCCCAGGGACAGAGGGTGTTGAGCAGGGTGGGAAGAGGGAGGGACTTCTCAGGGAGGCACTGGTCCTCTGGGGACCGTGACTTGAGAGAGGACAGGAAGTGTGGGACTGTGAGGCCCAATATTCCATCTGACTGTGGATGGGCTGGTCTGTGGGCTGGGCCTTGCCATCACCCCCAACCCTGAAGCCTGCATAGGCCAGCCTTGTCCTGGGTGTAAGGGGCACGGAGGGGGTGGCCACGTCGGCTGGCCGATGAGGGCCAGGCAGTGAGGGGAAATTCACAGGGACGGCGGGAACAGGCACAGTGGGAATGAGCTGACCCTGGGCAAACAAGAGCTACAGAAGTCAGGGTGCTCCGGTCACTGATAAACGCTGAAGCAGCTGGGGAACTGGAACTCCCAGGTGGGGGTTAGGGGCCCCAGGTAGGGCCACACAAGATGACAATGACAGCAATGAAGGAGGGGTGGGCCTAGTTAGGATGTGAGGGACACACACCACACTCACACATCCTCACACACCTGCGCTTGCTCTGTTTGACACGTTGTCAGCCTGCACCTCACACACACAGCCCCTCTGACGTCTAACCCCCACCCCCCAAACTGTGCCCAAATCATTAGGAAGTCAAGTCTCCTGGGGAGGCACACAAGGTCCCCAGCGCCTCTCCTCGGACTCTTGGACGGTGGCCAGCACAGGGCCACCTACCGGGAGGAGGGAAGGACCCCAGGAAAACCTCACCTCAGGGTCCACCCCCTCTGGGGAATGCTGACCCCCTGACAGGGCTCCAGTCCCCGGGACTCCTTGTCCATCCTCCGGGCTAGGTTCCCACAGCCCCTCCGTGCCAGGACGAGGAGAACACACGCATGCACCCCACAGTCCCTGTGCAGCTTGAGCTCCTGGCCCCTTTCCAGGGAGCCCCGAAAGCTTGTTTGGTGGAAGTTCCGACCCTGGTCTACACCTGCGCGGGCAGCCACGTATGGTCACGCACATTTAAAGTAAATAAGAGCAGGAGCTCTGTGCTTCGGCCGCACCAGCCGCGCGTGGTCGTGGGCGCCGCATGGGAGAGCGCTGGTGATCGCAGGCTCAGGGTTGGAGCAGAGAAGGTTCGGCCATTGCGTTCCAGACCAAGGGGACGGCCGACTTCCCGCCGACCTTTGGGCGCGTCTGAGGGTGGGCAGTGCGACCCCGGGGACCTGTGTGAGGGCCGCGAGGGGGTCCGCGGGGCTGTGGCGGGGGTGGAGGTGGAAAGAGGGAGTGCTCAGGGGTGGACGGAGGGTACAGAGGGGAGGCTGGGCGCCCGCAGGTGGGAGG
>NW_017731645.1:1699194-1779290 GCF_001890085.2 Hipposideros armiger | reverse complement strand
AGGGGCGTCTGAGGAAAAGTGGGTGGGGGAGGGGCGCCTGAGGGAATGGGGGGCTGAGCGCTTGATGAGGGGAAGAGGACACGGAGGGGCGCGGCGGGAGGGGCTCCCTGGAGGCTCTGGGGGTCACCGACCCAGCGCGGACCCTGCTGCCCGTCTCGCTGCAGCGGGTGCTCCTGGTTCTCACCCGAGACGGACTCGCGCCTTCCGCTCCCGGCCCGGGCCGCACCCGCACGGGGTCCCCACGAGGCTGGGTCGCCCGTGTTCTCAGTCACGCCGGGCCGTGGGGACGCGAGCCGCTGGCGCCCTTGTGGACCGGCGTGGGTGCGCCCCCGCGAGTTCGTGCCGCGTAGCGCGAGGCTGGGCGTGGAAGGGACCCGGTGACCTGGGGGGGGACACCCCGCGCGGGTCCTGTCCTCTCACCCAGGCCTCGCGGCACGCGGACCCTGCGCTCCCGGCCGCCCGCCTGCGTCTCCGCCGCGTGGACTCCCCGCTTCCTCACGAGCGGACGTTTTCCTTCCAGGACGGAGTGGAGGGAGGGGAGGCGGCCTCGGCGGCGAGCGAGCCGGGGGAGCGCCTTCCGAAGAGGCCTTCGAGTCGCTCGGGAGCCGCTCTGCCCCCAGGCGCCGCCCGCCGCGCTCGCCGCGTCTCTTGGGGACGTTGACCGTAAGTCCCGTGTTTCAGGGCTCGCGGGCCGGGCTTCCTGACCGAATAGGCTGCAATGGGGAGCGTTCGAGTCGGAGCCGGAGCCCGGGGCCGGGCCGGGGACCCGCTCGCTGCCGTCCCGGGCCCGCCCTGCCGGCCTCCCGCGGGCTTCCTTGCCCCGAGCTGCGGGAGCGGCGGCGTCTTCTGGTTCCCGGCACGTCGGGCCAGGAAGGCTGGCCTGGCTTCCCGGGCCTCACACTTCCAGCCTGGTGGGCAGCACGGTTCGGAGGGGGAGCTGGCGTTTGCAGGGCAGGCCTTCGCCCGCTGGGGCGCAGCGGCGCGTCCCCTCCAGGTGCTGTCGGCAGCCAGGTCACCGCGTGCCCGCGGAGGGCGCCCCGCGCACAGACCAGCCCGATGAGCCCTGCTTGGGGGGCTTGCGGGCTTCTTGGCTCTGCCGCCACCTCCAGGACCTTGACCCAAAGCAGCGAGGGAGGCCTAGCTGCGCGCCGGTCCTCTTGGCTGGGCTGCGCCCCCTCCTTTGGCTCAAACAGGCGTGTCACCTCGTATGCGAGCTGTTTGCTCAGCTGGCCGGTCGCCACCCGCCACCCGCCAAGTACACACAGCTCAGGGAGAACCAGGGTCAGCGATGTCAGCCACTCGGTGTTCCAGGGAAGGCAGCTCCTGTGGCGAACCGGAGGCAGCTCTTTCACGACTCTCTTTCCATTATCGTCGCCAGTTCATAGCACTTTGCTGAAATCACAGGGAAGGGAAGAAGGGGGAGGAGGCTGAGGAGGGGAGCAAAGGGAGCCCCAACGATGGAAGCGTGTGAAGAGAAGACAATCGCTTCGCTGCCCTGGGTGCAGCAGTGGTATTTTGACTGAAAGCAGAATTGCATCATGTCATTAAAAAGGGTGCCTTATTCCTCCTCCGTTCATTGCGTGCCCCAAGGGAGCCTCCTGAGCAGTCTTCATAAAGGACAGTGTCAGGGGCCCCGGCATCATTAGAACAGTCCCAGGGCCTCCAGGACATGGTGTAACCTGCGCATTCCCGGTCTGATTGGAACGGCCTGGCGGTGGCTACTGAGACAGACGTGTGGTCTTCCCACTTGGGGACCCCGCCTGGGGCAGCACAGAGCATTGTCTGCTCATGGACGCTCCCTGCGTCCGGCCCACCCCGACCTCTCACAATGCCGTCCCCACCCAAGGTGCTGCTGCCATGTCCCAGAACTCATACCTACGGTCTCCAGAAAGTGCAGGGGAAACACGATCATTTATGAAAGGCACAAGCTGCCATTTTTTCTCTCTCTCTGCCGTCTGGGTCTTGTTTGAGTCACACCAACTACGTTGTTCCAAATAATGACACACAATGAAAGGTATACCTTAGGTCCGGCCCCAGCCATGTCACTGTTACCTATTTATTTAGCTGTTCACACTCAACCTCAGACTGAGGCCTACAGAATGCACGAGGTTCAGAGAGACCCGAGGTTTGCCCCTTGCTTGCATCATAAAGTTTCGGTTAGAACAAGGGGTCAGATGTCACCAGGACCTAAGACCAGTTCTTTCCGTGCTGGGTGCCTCGCCTGGAGCTCGGCTTCATCGCACTCAGTGAAGGAGCTCCTGAGCTCCGGGTCAACACACTGCCCTGTGGGAGCCTGCTCTCCTTGCTCTGAGCCACACTCCACACGCTGCCTATTTTCCACAACAGCTGTTGGCAGCATCCCAGTGCCAGTGGATGTCCCACCTTCTCCCTGGCTTCAAGGGCACCTTTTCCCTGTTACCCACTCAGCTTCCTGCCCTTGTGCCACCCATTGTGCCCGTGTCGTTCTGGTACAAAAGCCTCCTTGTGGCACATGGCGTACCATTGTCTGTGACGCTGTTACCGGAGCTGAACGGGGAGGGCATGTGGCACCTCTTTTCATGACACAATTCAACTTTGCCTGTGGCCAGCATACCATGGCTGTGTCCAGCAGCCTTGTCCAGGACAGGTGAGCGGTTCCGTCTCTCCTTCACTGCCATCTTGGGGTTTTCCTTCACTCCCTCCCTCTGCCTTACTCTGTGATTTCAGAGCATACTCTTGTTAGGAGCTCCGTCTTTTTCCATAAGTCTGACTTGAACGGTAAGCCCTTTGTCTTGAAGCCATTCTTCAGTTACAAGGAGGCCAGCTTGTGAGCCTGCTCAGGCAGCCCAGCATCTAAGGGCCGTCATAAAAGAGCCTCCTCCTTTTGCTAAGTATCCGAATTCGCTTTGCCAAAGGACAGTCAGCCTTTCTTGCACATTGCTTGGAGAAACCAAAGTCAGACCTCACCAATGCACCTGTTTTGAAGACGGCTGAGTGTTTCTTTTCCTCCTTTGTCTTTGCTTCCCGATTTGCCCACACATATTTTTCATTCACCACAAGCCCACTCGGAGCTGAGAGGAAGAGAGCAGCAGGAGCTGCGTGCTTTGTGAGCTAGATGGCATGACTGTTTATTTTTAAACCGGAGCATCCTTCCTGCCTCAAAAGCACAAATCCATCTTGCTGCTCGGGGTCCGCAGCCCTTGATCTTGTTGGCTGTGTGGCGATGAGCAGCCTGCCCCTCCCCCAGAGCGAGAGCCCTGCTGCCTTTCCTGGGCCTGAGCCTTTCTCTGCCTGCTGCCTCCTCCTCCTCGGGCTCTGGCTCCTTCTCCCTCAGGTGCTGATGTCCCTGCGCAGAAGGATGGGGGTGCATGGAAAACCCCGTGCTTTTGGGCACGGGAGGCATAGACAATGGGCTCACACATGAAACCAGATGCATGGGTGGAACTGTGTCGTGGCCATGTCCTGTGTCCAGAGATGGCAGCTAAATGTGTGCGGGGAATAAAACAGGTTTTCCGATGCTTTCCTCTCTGTGCTAAGCTTAACTGCGTCTCAGCATCTCCAAGCTCTCCTTTCAAAAGCCCATCTGTTTTTTCGCCTGGTTACCGAGACCATCTTCAGTGGTGCCCACTAGCAGGAGTGGGCATGCTAAATTTGTGCTATTCTGCTCTCTACCTGCCTCAGTGGTGGTGTTGGGCCCACAGGCCAGGAGATTCTATGCGCTGTGAAATGTGAGGACTAGGGGTGGGAGGGGGGGGCTCCTGGTCACCCCTGAAGAAGAGCCCTAGCAGCAGGTGGTCTGAAGCTGGGCTGAGATGTACCCCCACCCCCACCCCAGCTTGTTTTGATGAGGTCTGGAAACCACTGATTCTTTCTTGTGACAATAATTCCTGTAGCCGGAGTTTATTTTGATTCTGCTTTTTACATGCAGAATTACCTAATTTGTGAATGCAGTTATTCACACATTTGCTTTGGATTTTTGAGAATTAGGAATGGGGTGGGGGGGTGAGGTATGAGGAGAGATGGTGTCAGCTGAGCTGTCACTATACTCCGTTTCTTAAAGAAAGGTTTCCATACCATGACCTTAGAATTTCAAACTTCTTTTATGAAAATGTGTTTGTAACTAAATGTGGCCCAAACTAAAAATGACCCACTGGCTTCGGGTAACAGATATTTAAGGTAGGCCTAGATATGTGCAAATATTGCTAGTTTGAGGATTGTTTATGTGTGGAGAGACTTAAAAAAGCTTAGGAAATGGACAGAAAGGGTTTTTATCAGATGTATGGTGGGTGCGGGCCCAGTGGGGCTCAGCGAAGGGCCTATCTTATCTCTTCTGACAAGACGTTCCATTTCCCGAGAAAGCAAACAGCTGGATTCATGGCAGGTAGCCCTCTGCTCCATATAAGAGCACCTGGCAGCTGTTTTTACATTAGTCTAAATTGACCTTCATAAATGTAGACCCAGCTGGACTTATTTTTTAATCCTGGTTGATAGGAGGCCAGAGAACCCGAGAGGCAGAAAATAGATGCTCTCTTCTGCTACCTCGAAACTGAATGGAACAGAGTTTGTGGAAGGAAGTAGGAAATTTTTTGCTTTTAATTCCTGCTATCTCTATCAACTCTGCCAAAGCCACTATTTAAATATCTAGGGCAGGAAGTGAAAAGGGACGCGGCTCTCCTGGAAACACGTATGTTCACACATTAAGTAGCTTCTTGTTTGTTAGTCTGCTTCTGTGCTGATTAGTGGGTGACCCCACATTAGCCTAAGAAACTGAGCTTTGGACTAGAGGTGCTCAGGTGAGGCGCGTTGATGTCCATCTGCCTTTAAAACGTCCGCCATGTGTCTGCTGGGAAGAAGTAAGGGAGCTGTGCAGGGCTTTGGATGGTCACTTGGTGTCACCTCTCCCGTGTGGAGGTGGATAAGAGGGTGTTTGACTTACTTCATTTTTATCTGTTCCCTCCAGTCATACTGTCATTCAGGAGACACAGGGACACTCGCCCTCAGCACATGTGACCAGTAATGGTTCCTGGGAGGGTGGTTCAAGACATGGCGGGCAGGAAGGGAAGCGTTAAGAGTTATAAAACAGACTGGGGAACTTTCTCTTTTTAATTAAAATTATCATACAGTGAAATGATTTTTCTTTTGGTGTACAGTTCTACCTATTGATTCTGGTGACAGGGGAAAGAAGTCCCGTCGCCCCTCCCTTTGTGGTGACAGCCTGCCCCACCCTCTGAGGCCTGGCAACCCCTGGCTCTTTCTACATGTGGTTACGTGTGCTCCCCAGGATGACTTTCTCAGGGGACTGTGTCCATTTCCATTTTACGGACTGAAAGACTGAAGCTTGGAATGGCTGACGAGCGCATTGTACGACTAGGACACTGGTGCTGGGATTGGGTGCTGGGTCTACAGCCCTCAGTTTCCTTTCTTTCCCAGTGGCTGACCCCAGGATGGGCAAGGGTTGGCTCTGAAGGGTGCAGGTCCCAGCAGAAGGGTTCTCCGTGCTGTTAGGACACGTCCGTCCAACTCCATAGCACAGGGGCGTCCACCTCTTACCATCACGGCGACAAGGTGATTTTCGCTCGTCAAACTGCCTGCCTGTCTCTAAGGAGCTTCAGAATGTCTAGGTTCTTCGGAGCTCTGTGGGCCTGTTCCCAGAGAACCTGAAAATGCCCCCTAACCATGGGGGCGGGTTGATTTCTCTGAGCTAGGTTTGTTCTGGGTGGCAGATTCAATTATTTGGTTTGCTTCTCAGAGGGATTTTGATGTTTGGAAATGGATGACTTTTTTTTGGTCACCTCCGGTCTTCCATGATGGCAGGAATGCAAGACCGCTGTAGAATTAATTCACTGCTTGCTGGGTCCGTAAGCGCTCCATTCAAAATGCTTCTGGGCTCCCATCATGTTTTCCCTCATATCCCCCCACCCCCACCCCCTTGCCTTGGAAACCATCAGCTCGTTCTCCATGTCTAAGGGTCTGTCTCTGTTTTGTTTATTCATTTGTTTAGTTTTTAGATTCCACATATAGGTGAGATCTTATGGCATTTGTCTTTCTCTGTCTGACTTATTTCACTCCAGCATAATGCCTTCTAGGTCCATCCATGCTGGGGCAAATGGCAAAATTTCATTCTTTTTTATTGTTAAATAATATTCCATTTTATATATGTACCACCTCTTTTTTATCCATTCATCTATGGATGGACACATAGGTTGCATCCACATTTAAGCTATTGTAAATAATGCTGCAGTGAACCCATGGGTGTGTATCTTTCTTTGAATTAGTGTTGTTGGATTTCTTCAGATTAAGACCCAGAAGTGGAATTGCTGGGTTGGACGGTCATTCAATTTTTCATTGTTTGAGGAACCTCCGTACTGTGTTCCATAGTGGCTGCACCAACTTGCAGTCCCCCCAACAGTGCACGCGGGTCCCCTTCCCTCCACATCCTCACTAACACTTGCTGTTTGTTGATGAAGGCCATCCTGACAGGTGTGAGGTGGTACCTCACTGTGGTTTTAACTTGCATTTTCCTAATGATTAGTGACATTGAACACCTTTTCATGTGCCTGTTGGCCATCTGTATGTCCTCTTTGGAGAAATACCTATTCATGTCCTCTACCCATTTTTTAATTGGATTTTTTTTTGGTGTTAAGTTGTATGAGTTCCTTATATATTTTGGATATTAACCCCTATTGGATGTATCATTCATGACTATCTTCTCCCATTCCGTATGTTGACTTTTCATTTTGGTGGTTTTCTTCACTAGGCAGAAACTTTTTAGTTTGATGGAGTCCCATGTACTTATTTCCATCAGGTTTTTAATATGTAGTGATACCAACACCAATGAAGCTTGCTCTTATTTCAGACTTGTTACAAAAAGGCCTACTTCAGAGTAAGGGATGAAGGAGGGACTAGTTTCATAAGAAAGTTTTAAGAGTAAGTTCTGTCTAAGCTTGACATTTAGATGGCCAACAGGAAAAGGACGGCTCATTTTAGTCACTCATTATTCTTTTACGAGGTGTGCTGGTAGATGAAAGAATGAAACTTCCCCTCATGTGATGTGGGCGTTCTGTGTCACACGTGTTTCTAAAAGCCCGTTTTGGCTTCTGATGCAATGTCCTACATACAGTACAAAGGATGTGTTTAGAAATGGTTTGTTTGGTGGACAGAATTTCCAGAAAAAATGCTGACCTGGTTTCCAAAGGGACTGACTTTATATTAATGGTGCAAGTCAATTCTGACTCCAACAGCAAAATATAGTCAACTTGCAAATGGACGGAGCAGCCAGTAAAATTAGCCATGGGAGGCTGAGGCTTTTTCCATTTGGGGTTGTGGCTTTACTCCAGCTGAGAGCAGTAATTAACCTGTGGTGCGGCTTGAAGCCAGTTGGGCGATGTGTGTGTCCTCTGAAGCAGCGGTATTTTAATGGCAGCAGATGAGGCACCCCCGCGAAATTGTAGCTTCTTAATGGCGGCGGGCAGGCAGTGGAACTTGGGTGAGGAAGCAGCGAGTCGTGCTCCACCGGCCTCCCTACCTCCAGGTGTGTCTGCCCTGCAAAAAAAAAAAGCTCATCCGCTTTTACCAAGAAGACTTCAGGACGTCTTGAATCTCGTTTTCTGTTTCTGCCTGAAAATAGTCTGAGGTTAAGATCCTCCATGGGAGTGAAGTGTTTTCTGAGGGACACAGTTGTGATTAAAGCCATGTGGGAACATGAGCTTCGCTCTGAGGGCCGGGCACCCATCTTGGGACTGGGCCTTCCTGGGGCCTCGTACCTGCTTCACCAGGGTGTTCTGGTTCTTGATTCTATGAAACAGTCAACACAGGCAAAAAGATGATTCTAGCAGAGCCAGAAACTGCCTGCGATTTCTGAGAACGTGGTGGGGTAGGAGTGGCTATGGGCCCAGAACACAGATTAGATGACAGAGATACTGTTCAGGGCAGCATGTTGACAGATTGAGAGGCTGCTTTATCTTTGCGATCAGGTAATCTCTACAGTCTGCTCTAATACTCCCTGGAAGGCAAGAGGACTCCACCTCGACCCTGAATTTGTACCACCGCAAAGTGCCAAATTTGTGGTGTTTTTGAGAGGTTTACACGAGATGGTGGGAGAGTCTTTGGTGACAGCGGTCCTACTTGTTATTTCCAGAGTCTCCAGGTTTCTGCACTTAATGTTGGGGGCTGATGGCCCTGAAAGGGTGGAATATTGTTATTATTGAAAATAATATTACTTTGCTGACTCTTAAGTTTCGACTGAATTGACCATTGAGATTTTTGCAAAAGCCATCATTATTACATTTTAAATAGTAATATCATTTGTTTTTTAATAAACACATTTTAAAAATAGTCACACTCAACTAGGATGCAGGCTGATCATGTTGTAATAATGAGAATAATTAATGGTGATAACACCGTCTGGAATTTATTTCCTGTCATTCCTTTGAAGAGTGCCCTTGAATAAAAGAAATAGGGCTTAAATACACATTTCTCACATGTTTTAAAATACGTAATATTTGATAAATGTAAAAACCAGAGTGCGTTTTTTAGTATATTTGACATGTTTAAGTTTCATGGTTGTTAAGTGTCTGGATTTTTGGTTTGTCATCACGGCATGAGAAATACTTGGTGACAGGCAGAAGGACTCACATACCCATGTAGAAGCACCGAGAGTGACACAGAGCCCTGGCCGCGTGCTCGGGGCCCGTCCGCCTTACAGACACAAACCACAGCAGATCTCATTGCACGGGTGCCACACAAAAGCAGTCTCCACGCCCCAGGCCCTGCACCCTCCACTGGAGTAGACTGAGGGGGATGCTGTCTAGCGCCACGCAGGGCTCCCACACCCACCACTTTCTAATTTGTTTTTTTTTTTAGCTGAGCCATCCCGCCACCTGTTGGCAGCTCCGCGGCTGCTCAGCTCGGGCTGACTCGAACCACTGTTGCTCAGAGCTCAAACTCTTGAGCAAGCTCTTAACCAACTGAGCCACTCAGCCGGCCCTTCACACCCACCACTTTCTGATCTGCTCACCTGGGGACTTGGAGGTGTGAGAACACTGGCATGCATGCCACCGTGCTATTTCGGAAAAGATGACCCTGGTGGCGGCGTCTCACTGCCCCCAGAAGGTCTGACTGGCCCTTCAGCATCTCTTGCTATGGGCCCTGAGCCCACACTGTCTGACAGGACCAAGACCCCTTCTGCAGGAAGGGGCCCTGACCTCCAGATCCCACTTCGTTGGTGCCCAGAGGTCACCACAGTCTGTCCCTTCTTGCTTGTGTGCGTAGCTCTGGGGACCTCTCTCTGGTCTCCCAAAGCAAGCCAGGTGGCTGTGCTGGGTGCCTGCCCTCTGAACAGCAGTGTGAGGGACGATTCCTGTGGGCCAGTGTTTGGCCAGCCCCTGGGAAAGGCAGGTTTGGACCTGTGAGAATCCTGCATGCTCTTTGGCCTCCTTGGGGCTGTTGGGCTCCTGAGGGGAGAGCTGTGGGCGCTGGATGGTGCCCATCCTGGGTGCTCCTGTGAGTCACCTGTTCTTCCAGTAGCTTCTCCCTCAGAAAGGAAGATGTGGGGAAGACCCTCTTGCCCTCCTCCTGGCTTTCGTGAGGCTCCTTGGGTTCTGTGACCCCGGCTGTTTGTGGAGCATGGGGAGGGCTAGCAGCTGAGGCGTGTGCACCCCACTTTGCCCTGACCACCAGCTTGTATGTCCTGTGTCCTCATTCTGCTGCTGGTGGTGAACTTGTGTGACATGTGGCTCGAGCTGAAGCATGTCACCCCCCAGACAAGACCCTGCAGGGACGTCTGTGTGTGTGTGGGGGGTGTGGGCAGAGGTGCCCGCGGGATGTTGGATGGGTTTTGGGGACCCCCGTGTGCAGCCCTTGTGATGTGGGGGGCATGCTCTGGGCTTGCCCACAAAGGACCCGGTTCTTGGCCCCTAATATCTGTTTGACACCTGTGACCTGGAATATACTTTAGAAAAAGGCTTGTGGCAGAGTTGGGTTGGAATAGAGAAACTGGTGTCAGAAGCAAAACCGTGCAGACTTTCATTTCTTGCAGACTCAGAATTGGACTGAAATTCTGGCAGGAGCCTGGCAGGGTCCCTGTGCAGGGTGGCCTAGCGCCCAGGCCACACCCAGCCTGCTGGTCACTGCACGTGTTTACCACGCGCTCGTATCTCCCTTTAAGTGACCACAACAGGCCTTGGTCTCCTGTTTGCTTTTGCCAAGAAGCCAGTACTCCCAGAGTCACACTGAGTGGCGAGGAAAACCCAGAGAGCCTCTTGCAGGAGTGTTGCTTGGCTGGGAGCAGAAGGAAGAGGATGTGTTTTGACCACTTGAATGAAGAAACATTTTTTTAAATGGGAAAACTATTTTCCAGAATAAAGATTAGATATTTAATTTAGTATTCCGAGAAGCAGGATCTACTTATTTTCTAATTCCTGTGGCAATTTTCAATAGTTGTCTATTCCTAACATATAACAAACTTAGATTTTAATTTATCCTCTTTATGAAGGATGTGGGTATATCAATACAGATCAAATACCTGGAAATGTATAAATTACATTGCTGGTGCATACGGAATTCATGTGGCAAGCAAATCTCTAGGAGAAGGGACCAAGGAAATAGCAAAAGAACAGTCTGGGAACGAAAAACTTGTTAGGGAAAAATATGATTACGTGTGTAAGGGACAAAAGGATCATTGATGTTTAGCCATGAAATGAGGTTCTACTTGGTTACATCTATGTTGTCTCTGGGAAGTCAGATGTTTTCCTTGAAGAACATCCTGATTTAGTGCTCCTCTGGGAAGATAAAAATATGTTATCAAGCTGAAACTTCGATATTTATGTAGATACGCCTGTTCTTATTGTCCAGAGGTTTTGGGGCAGTGAAACGTAGGTGTCAAACCCATTTCAGGGCACGAGTCAACTACATTACTGACATGTCAGTACGTTAATTAAGAGGTCTATTAGTGACGTTAAAAAGTGATGTGTGCTGTGTAACTAGATACTGTCCAAGAACATACAGCAATTGTTTAATGATTGAATGTTTCCCGTAGGAACTCAGATAGAACGTGAGATATCCAGGGCAAGTTTAAAGTCAAGCACTATGGGAATGAGAATGTTCCAGATGGTGAGAGAGGGCCTCACACAAAATCACGCCTCAGAAAGACTGCAGATTAAATGGACACTAATTCCAAAATCAAACCCTCATTTTGACAGGTCCTACCCAGGTGTGGGCATGTTGCTCCAGATGTAAGAGTTCCTCCAGGATGTCAAGAGGTGCCACTTTGCTGGGTAGAATCAGTGACTTGGGAGGTAGAGTGTGTCCTCTAAAACAGTGGAGGGTTGTTTTAATTTGCTGCCTGGGGGAGGAGGGGGTGAGCAGTGTCTTCATGGAACCCAGTGGTTCTCAACTGCGTCTCAACTGTCTGGGGACAGCTTAGGTTCTCCCTCCGAGGGTGAGAGATATGCTGCTGGGACCTAGAGAGAGGAAGCAGGAATGCTGCAATGTCCGACCCCAGAGAACCCTGGAATATCAGCCAGGCTGAGCCCGAGAAGCCCTGGGGAGATGCAGTGTCCCGGGAGGAAGCTGCTGCCCATGTGCTCACATTGGGGAGAGGAAGACGCTGGCTTAAATTGTAGCCGAACGAACCGTAATAGGAAGAAAACATCTTGGCCTTCAGGCCCTCCTGCAGTTCTCTGTTCTGCTCCGAGCCTCCCCTGACCTCATGGGCCCGGCTTAGGCCTGCCCCCCACGCCTGCACTTCTTCCCCCTCTCAACAGTGGGGTTCACAGGTTTGATGGCACACCCCAATAGAAATGTGCGTTTATTTACCAGTTATCCATATCCATTATCTATATATCACCTATATCTATGTAAATAAATACATACACTTATTTACAAATTATATGCCCTACTGAACTAAGGCTTACTATAAAACAAATTAAAAATTTTAAAGCATGAGAGATTAAATATTACCAATGATTAAAATATTGTTGAAGGTACAAAAAACATGTTTGTACTGACTGAAATTATTAATGTTTCTGCTGCTTAGTTTTTAAATGTCTTTAATCTTGATGGCTTCAAGCCGCCCTCTGCTGTCCCCAGGAACAGTGTGTGCTTAGGACGCCGGCCACCATCAATGATAATATATGTAAATCCATATCTGACAAAGCCTGAAGGGTGACTTTTAATCTTAAGGCTGCCTTGTTGGAGGTAATTAAATTGCCTCTGACCTCAGAACTGTCTGAAGTAGAGCTCCCACCAGAAATATCAGCTCATTAACAACCCGTGATTTCTTTGCAAGAATCCCTTCAAATCTGATTCATACTGTGTTTGGTTAACACGGGTCGTCTCGTCCATAAATCACATCACCAGGCACGGTGAGCTGCATGTATCACGAGGCTCCGTGAAGGGTCACCCACCTTCCTTCAGCAGGACTCGTGGGGCCCTTTGCCACGGCCCCTTGAGGCTGCAGAGTGAGCCGACATATCAAAGTCGCTTCGTTTTCAGTCAGGGTAGGGGCAGGCGTATCTCAGTATATACACTCAATAATGTTTGCCGAGTAATTAGAAAATATGAACTGTTGGGAGCTTACTGTACTGGCAACGTCAGGGGCCGAATGACATACACCGTACTCTCATCTTCATTTAGAAACTGCCGTTTTTGTATCAGCTTCATCACTGTCTACTGAAGAACAAGATCTAAAGCCATTTCAGTGCCAAGATCCCGGGTAGAGCTGCGTCCAGTAGTGATGGCCTGAGGTGTCGGACGAACTCGCTGAGAACACGAGAGTCGGAGGAGACACAGGAGATGCAGGAAGGGTCAGAGAGAAGAAGGTGGGGACCCAGGAGAGGAGGACCTGGGCGCTGGCCAGTCCTGGGGGCGCGGCTGTGAGGCCCCGATTCCTGGGCAGGGTCCCTGGTGTGTCTCTGGGAGGTGAGCTGGGGCCGCAGCGGGTGACAAACCAGGAGAAATGGTCCAGCAGAGACAGCGCAGCCCTCGCAAGGACGGAGACCCCACTGCGAGCCGTCCCATCCTGTTCAGATAAGGCATCGAGGTCCTTGGGCCCTTGGACACTGGACAGAAGCAAGAGCCGGCCTCCTGGAGGAAGGCGGCATTGCAGAGCTTCCAGGTGGCTCCACAGTCGTTCACATTACCGGCAAGGACCGAACAAAACGACCTTTTGAGGGAAGTTCAGATACTTACCCTTTGTCAGGTTCCTCTATTCTCACTGTGAACAAAGGGTTTGGTTTTCCACTGAGCTATACAATTAGCGAGACAGTAAACCTCTGGTCAGCACGCTGCACTGAGCACCCACTGTGAGCCAGGCCCTGTACCGGGCACTAGACAAGCAAACATGAACAAGGCCGTGTGCCCTTGCTTCCAGAGCCTTCCGCACCTCCACAAGCTTACCAGGGCCTTGCTCTTTCCTGTGCATTCCTAGTGCTTGTCTAACAATGGAATTTTATTAAGTTAACTCACTTTATAACTCCAGAGAACCATTTTCCAGGCCACACACACTGTCCTTCATTGGGGACTCTTGTCTCTCTCCACGTGAGAGGACTTTGGTGAGTCAGTGCTGCATCTTCTATCCCATGGATATTTATTTTGTTGTGTTTCCTAATTCTCGCCAGGAAACGGAGCAGCATCTATGAAGTTGGCTTTTGCCTTTGGGACACTTAAGAAATAGAGATGCTTTTCATTAGATGTGCTGACACCGGCCTTATTAAAAAATAACATCGTGTACAAACAAGCGAAAAATCCCAAACCTTCAACAGACAGAATAAAATGGAGTGAACTAGGGAACTGATGAAACACTGAAGACTCATTAGGTGGAGTGTTAGGTCCAGCTTGAAAACACACCACATGAAACGCTGCACGTGGGGGCCCCTGGGGGCAGTAGGCATTAGGAAGGGGGGTCCTGTGTCCCAGGCTCCCCCTGCCCGTTTATGGCGTTTGTGACTTTGCTGTGTGGGGCGGCGTGAGTGACAAGAGAGCCCTTCCATCCATCCCTAAGAAGATACGACAGCACCTCCTGTGCGGGGAAGTGTCGCCTGAGCCATGCACTGCAGTTGGCCTCCGCCCACCACTCATAAGGGGTCGAATGCCAGAGGGGTGGCTGAAAGGCGACCGTCATCGTTAGGAGCCTTCGCGGTGGGCGATGCGTCCAGGGCCTGTGAGGCTATTATCTGATTCTCTGCTCTGTGCTCTGCTCAGCCTGTGGTTGGAATTATGACCTTCAGCATCTTCTCTTGGCTGTGCCATTCATTAACGAGAAAAAATAAAACGTGAAATGTTTGTGGAGAGGAAATGGGAGTGAGAAGGACGGGCTCGTGCCTGGATTTGCACGCTTGGCGTGAGGGCAACGCATCTCGTCCTGATGCACAGACCAGCCGTGGCACTGGGCACGTCATGCCCTGTGGCCCCCAGTCCAGGCTATGAGTGAGGCCCCCCCACAGCTGGCAGCCCCTGGTTCTGTGGTAGAGATCGGAGGCCTGGAGGTCTGCGGGGCTGTGTCTATGGCAGCCTCACCCTTCCTGCTGCATTTCCACCGGTTAATTAACTTGGATGTTGTGTTGCCTGCTTTGGGGGGTGGGTCAGCCTGCTCAGCTCGTGGCAGGGACTTGTGCGTTGGTCCGATAACGAGTGGGCCTGCAGGTCTGCCGAGCGCCCGCTGCGCCTCAGCCTTCACATTTCACATCACCATGATGAAAAGCCTTCCTAAAATAAATGCCGCCTGGGTAATGTCTAATATATTCTGTGTGGAAGACGGAAAATGCAGTGGCAGGCGCAGCCCCGCCTCAGCCAGCCTGTTTGTCACAGTGACAGGCCAGCCTTTCGTGAGCTGGGGAATTTTCTGGCCTAGAAAAGATGGCAGTAAACACCACAAATATCCGGGAAGCACATTGCAAGATGCATTTCGTTCATCCAGTTGCATGAAAGCCATTTAGGGTCCTTGACTTTTTGATCACTTCTGTGGTATCAGTGTTTGCTGACAGACCCGCCGTGAAAAGCAGTAGTGTCAGGTAACCTGTGACACCAGGAGAGCCACACTGGGACGGACGTGGCTGTGCCACCCTCTTCCCACCAGAAGAAAAGGAGAAGAGGCCGAAAACCCTTTCTCCTTTGGAGATGTTTAAGGGAGGGAAGCTTGGAAGCTCAGAAGGTTGCAGGGCAGGTGGGCCGTGGGGTCGCAGGGCCTGCGCCCGGGTCTGCAGGGTCCCTGGGGACGTCTGTGTGATGTTGTCTGGAAGCACTTGGGGGACAGGCCTTCTAACGTGTGAGGATGGAGGAGTGACTTGGGGATGCTCACCACTGTTCCTAGTCACAGGGACAGCTTTCCAAGGGGGGAAATGGCTCAAACACCACTGGACTTATAGGGTGGCACTGCGTCTCACACAACAGGGAGGTCACCAGCATCGCTGTGCCTCGGTCTCCTCGTCTGTGAGGGGTGGTAGTGAGGTTGTTTCCGTATATCGTGTGGGGGGGTGGCCTCCGGGCCCCCAGTGCCCACGTGTCTGCTCCTGAGGCCACAGAGCCCACACGGGAGGCATCTGAGTGAAGGGCCCAGTGCCCGGGGACTCCGGGGAAGCTGCACTCTGTGACATGGCCACTTAGTGGTGGACTAGGTGGAGCCTGATGGCCATGGGGTGGCGAAGGCCGCGTGGCGGTGTGGCTCCGTCCCCCCACGATGGGCCTGGGCTCTCCGCAGAGCACTCCTGATGGAGGGCTGATTGGAAAGTTGCCTGTTTAGTGCTGCTCTGACAATCTGTCACACAGCCACCAATGTGAGAACCGTGCCCTGATGGCGGGCCTCCACCGCAAACGCAGCCGCCTCCTGCCCTTAGATCTGCACGCAGTGTGGCTGTCGTCTGTCCTGGGAACTTCCTGGGTTTATGAAGGAGGCGCCTCATTCTCGTTCATCCCCCCTGGGCGCTCTCCCAACATGGTTCTCCAAGCTACGTCAGTGTCCCTGGGCATGCATAATTCGTGGAAAGATGACACCAGGGACAGGGCCTGGACCTCAGGTCTCCCTGTTGTTTGTCGTGAATGCAGACCCCACTAAGGAGCAGGCGTCACACGGCGTAGCTGGAGGGCCCTGCTAGTCCCACGGCCTAACCCTTCTTGGGTTCGCACAAACTTTTCTTTGTTCCAGCGAGGCCTTCGTTCTCCTCTATGTTCATGGCAAATTTGAGACCCAGAGGCTTTCTTGGGGCTGAAGGATCGATCGATGGCCGGCGGACTGAGCTGGTCAACCCCTGGGCCTTACCTGACAATCTCTTACCTGCCCTGCAGATAAACATGTGCCACGTAAAGCTAAAGCAAAACAGGTGTGAACAGAGCCTGAGGGTGCAGTGGGAGATGAAGGGGCCAGTGTTCCTAGGAGCACTTGGGCGGACCACTGGCATCGGGGCCGCAGGTACCCCCACCTGGCTCCCTGCTAAAGTCCCACCCTCGGGCTGAGCGCTACTCATGTTCATGTTTGGTCCCCAATCCTCACGTAGTGGTGGGGGGACCAGCGAAGGTGTGGGGTGGCCTCAGCCCCCTTGGTGGGAGGGGAGTCACCTCAGCCTCTTACAGGGCGACTGGCTGTATCCCTCACATAATACACAACTCCGTGACCCAGAATTCCACATCTACAACCTGCTGCCCACGTGGGCAAGATGTTTGCACACCGTGTCCACTGCTGCATTATCTTTTGTTAGAATACTGGAAACTGCTTAATTTTTGTGGTGTGAGACCGTTAATGCATTGTCGTGTTCATACCGTGGACACCTGCAGCTGTTAAAGATGAGGTGGGACCATCATGCCCTTTCCTCGTGGGCCCTGTGACGTAGGAGCTGTGAGGGTGTGTGTTCCACGGACACACTTGGGCCTTGTGGCTTCAGGGCCCGAGTTCTCAACCTCTAGGATAAATACCAGGTGTATTGGCAGGTTAAAAAATATACATGTATAGTCTATAAATAGAAAGGAGCATTCCTTAGAAGATAGGACTCTTAGCAAAGAGCTCACATCTTTTGAGTTTGTTAAAGGACAAGAGGCAGGAAGGTGAGCTGGGCCTGGAGTCCTCTGGGCACCTCGGCCCCTCTGCTCCCGGGCCAGGCCACACTTGGCCCCGTCTCAGGCCAGGCTCCCAGAAGGGATGTGAACCCCAGCGGCTGAGGCCCCCACTCGTCGGAGCAGGAAGTGCCTGTGTGAGCTGCCACGAGCCGCTGAAAGCTGCGTGATTAGCTCCATTCGGGAGCCGTATTCTCTGTAATCAAGTCGCATTTCCAAGGTTTACAGCCCAGTTTCCCAGCTTGCACCAGCTGGGTGCTGGCATCGCCTCACCCAACCCCAGGCTACGAAACATCATGGCCAATTTGCAAACTGCTGTGTGAATAGGACTTGCCGTTTGTTATGTTCTTGCGTCTTCCCGACGTGCTGTGCATCCAGTCCATCCCATACTTCTGTGTCAAGCTTCAAGCAGAGGCCACTGGTGACTAGCTGATGCTGGACGGTCGGTGATGACCCCCGCCCAGGGCTCTGGCTGCCAGTCTGCCTTCCTGCTTGGCGGCGAGGGTTTCCGCTCTCAGGCCACCCGTGCCGGTGGCTGCCACCTTTGCCTGCCCAAGGCAGCGGGGCTCTCCAGGCATGAGGGTTGGGCCGCGGTGGACGATGCCTCTGCGGCCAGGAGGACCACACCCTGTCCGGGGAGCACTTGCTGTGGTATACAGCGGCCTTTTTGTCTTCAGCTCGCCGTTTGGTTCATGCACTTCTGTCCCCACATGTGAGTATGAGCTGGGTCCCAGTGTGCTGGCACGGGCCCCGGGGTGTGCATCACATCATCGATCCTGAATTGGCTGCTGCGAGCCTCCCAGCTCTGTGTAAGCGTGAGTGAGGCTGTGGTACAACAGAAGACGCGCTTCATGAATTATTAAGGCCAGTGGTAAGTGAAGAGCTCCGCTCTCCTGGAGGATTACTCAGCTCATTCTTCCTCAGGCTCCTGGGCAAGCGAGTGTGCAGGGCGTCCATCCATGTGCGGGTGGGCAGCTGCTCTTAAGTGCTAAATGGACTATTAATAATAGGGAAGTTTAACTTAACGCCGGCTTTATTTGTGGGAAGCGCAGGGGTATCTAAGCGCAGACAGGCCCTGGGCGCAACTGCATTGACTTGACTTTTATTTGCTACTGTTGTGGTGATTCACGATCCCGTCTCAGCAAAGGGAAGATGGGGGTGGGGCTGTACGCCCCCCCTCCCCAGCTCGGAAGACTTGCCCTGGAGGTCAGCAGCGCTCGGAGGACACTTGTCCATTGGCCTCTGTGCTGACAACTCAGCACCAGGGGAGGAAGGCCTGTTGAAATGCCTCTAAAGAGACTTCCGTCTCAGAGCTCCTGTCTGGCGATCACGCTCCCCCAAACTGCAGCTCCAGCAGAGGTCGGCCCCTTCAGGAGCCACCCTCCTGCCTCAGGTCGTCACTGTGAGAAGCATCGTGTTTCGCACAGGGATTCTCCAACCAACATGTGGCTGAGTCGGGTTGGAGGGGTGTGTTAAAATGCAGTTTCTGGTTCAGCTTCGGGCCCTCGGTTCTGTTTTCCTTGAGCCACACTTAGAAAGCAGGGTCTGAGTCAGCGCGAAACTGATGGACTAAGCAGTCACCACCCCATTGTCGGGGATCATGAAAACACCTCAGCTTGCTTAAAAGAAAAAAACGAAATAATACCAAAAGCTGCTGGTGTAAGAACTTCCAGTCTTTTCTTTAAAAAGTTACTTATATTCAGAGAAAAGGTAGACACTGGAGGCTGCCCAGCATCAGCAGCAGCAGCAGCCGTCGCCCTGTGATCCAAACGAGGGGTGTGCTGGGGACCCCTCCCGGGGAGCTGTCGGATGGTTTCGCAGGCCCTCATCTCTCAGATCTGAGGCGATTTGCTCCTCTATATCACTTGGTGTTGCAAAATTGGTAATTTTGAAAAATACCCTGAGTGTTAATCACAATTGTTGGGGTTGTTACTTCTAGAACCATTGGGAATTCTGGCTTCCAGGAACTATGGGAAGTTTAACAAATGACCTGACCTGCTCAGGCTTCCTGAATGTTTGAGACTTCCTGACTTTGTCGAGTTCACAAGGGTGGGAGTTTAGTAAAACGAGACCCCAGGACTCCCAGCCCCCAGACCCCGCCCTTCACCACCAGCTGCCGTTTATGGAAGGCCGCTGTGTGCAGGGAGTTTACTCACAGAATCGGGGACCCCAGACATCGAGTTACCGAATGTCCAAGCACACGTCCCTGTGGGCGGGGCTTCTCTTACACGGAGCCTGGGCTGCTGGGGGAGTTCCTTGGCCTATAGGTGAGCACAGACATTAGGGCGGCTCGCTTCTCTAGGACATTCAAGTGAGGCTTTCCTTTCAGTTTTTGGCAAATCAGGTTATTTTTTGCCCTAACTTCAGGGATGGCACAGCTTGTGCCTGTGCATTTCTGTCCTTGAAGGGCTTCATATAAAGGGCTGTGTCCTCACCGCTGCACAGGGTAGGTTTCTTCATCTGAAGCGAAGTGAGTGACCTTATCTGCATCCCAAGGTCACTCTAAGAATGAGATGGAGTACCACCCCAACAAGCAGTAAGCAAGGTCCGCCGCCCCCGTTTGTGAAGCTTTCGGGGAGTTCTGCTGTTAGCAGGTCCTCAGTCAGTATCATTGGACTTTTACCTAGCAGTTAATTCTTAGAAACCCCTCATTTTGTCCCCTGGCTGGGTGAAAATGTTTACTTACTCCGCCGAGTGTCACCCACACCCTCAGACTCTCCTGCAGGGCACCCAGGCACGCCAATTCCACATGATTTGTGTCCTGCACCCTGAAGAGCTGGTGCCCAGCTGTGGGGTGGCGTGGGGCCAAGGAGGGTTCCTGGGAGGCTCTGCAGGCGCCATCCTTGCCGACTGGGGGCTCCCGGTGACACAGGCCCTGGTCCTCTGAGCTTCCTTTTGAGTCCTGTTCCGCATGCAAGGCGGCAACTTTTTAGGGTCCTTTTGTATCCTTTTGAGGCCGACACGACACTCGGCAGGACGTCATTGCGGTCCCTGCAGGTGGAGTGTGAGCTGTGCTGAGAAGTCCTACACGGCTGCCTCGGGTGACTGGTGGGCCAGGGGCAGCTGGGCCGAGTGCTCCCACCAGAGCAGCTGTTTGATGGCCTCGGTGCCTGAAAGCTGCCCCAGCCCCTTCATTTCACAGATGAGCAAACAGGGACCTGGGGCTCCCTGGCAAGTTCCAGGTTGCCAGCTGACCGGGGGCAGAAGCAGTTCTGACTCCTGGCCGGTGGGGTCACCGTGCAGCGTGTCCTTCTAATCAGGACGCCCCTGGAGTGAAAGAGGTGCAATGTGATGTCGCCAGGCCCGTGGGTCTGAGCTGCGCCGCGGGAGGTGCAGGCCCCACGCGCCAGCGCCATGCCACTCGGTGGGCGTGGCAGCTTCCCTGCAGATCCCCGGGAAGGAGGCCCCCCGAAACACAGGAGCCTTGCGAAGCTGTGAGGACAGCAAGCTGAAACCTGAGAGAAGCACGCACACTTTGCTGGCAGACTGGGTGATGGGCACACACGAAGTTTAGGCACAGGAGCCACGGTTTTGTTCACCTTGCTCCAAAACCACACATGTTACCACGGCTCCCAAGAATCCATTGCTTTATTTAGCGTTTTCTTACAAGAAGAACAGCATCCCAGGAACAAAGTCCACAGAAGCACAGCACCGACCAGAAGCCACACAGGACCCAGAGGCCTGGCCACACTTGCTAAGGTTGGGCCATCGCCCCGAAGAGCTGACCACTTCCGGCAGCCGGCCTGGGCCAGAGCAGCTGACCCAGAAGAAAGGTGCTATTCTTGCGGAAGCGCCATCCTCATCGCAGGGCCTGCTGGGCTCCCCCAGGAGGCGTGGTGCGTTCACGGCCTGGCCTGCTGCTCTGAGCTGCCTCCCAGGGGGACCCGCCGCTGGGGCCGGGGCTGGGACCGCTGGGGCCGGAGCAGAGGCGGAGAGGGCTGAGGGGTCTGGTTCTCAGCTGACACAAGACACAGGCTTTTAGGAAAGGAATGAAAGCAGCGGTGAGAAGAAAGCTGGGATGATCTCTGAGACGCCCACATTTGTGGCTCCCGCTCCTGGATTCTGAGCATGCCTGGGTGTCAAGGACAGCAGGTGCGGTCCCTCCCTCCAGGGAGCCCGATGTTCCTGACCCCGCTGGGTTTTCTTGTCCTGCCTCTTGTCCTAAATTCACCCCCTCCCTGCAAAGTCAGGGCTGCCTCTGTCCCCAAGGTCCCTCCGGTGCCCTCTGGTCTCTGGTTGCTGGGGGAGGAGCCCCCTTACTTTGCTCCTGATAACCCCCGACTTCACTGTGCTGGGGGGCTCAGTGTAGGGGTGAGGGGGTATGGGGTGCTCAGTGTGGGGGTGAGGGGGTGTGGGATGCTCAGTGTTGGGGTGAGGAGGTGTGAGGGTTCAGTGTGGGGGTGAAGGGGTGTGGGGGCTCCGTGTGGGATCCTCTGGCTGAATCTGACTCTTCTTACCCAGCAGCATGTTTCTGGATCATCCTGGATTTTATTTCCTGCAGGTAGAGGGGGTGTTGGTTTACCTAAGGGGTGTGCTCTGTTTCAGGCTCAGAAGCAGCTGACATTAGGGGTGCTGTGTCCTCCTCTCCCCACGCACATAGAGTAGACAGGAGGGGCTATCTGAATATCCCATGGAGACAGAGCAGCTTGCTGAGACTTGGGGAGTTTCCATGAAGGGTGTGGGGTTTCAGGGGTGTTTTCCGGGGGTGATGCTGGACACAGTGGTTGGGTGGCTTCCTCAGGATGGCGTTGGAACCTCAGGGCTGGGTTCTGGGTCTGGGTCACCTGGTGCCAGAGGGGACTCGTGACGGTCCCCAGGGAGCAGAGGGCCCAAGTAGGGAGCGGCCTGAGCCGGGGCGTAATGAGGGCGGCCTCCTGGAGCTGAGGGACCAAGAGCAGGTGTTAATTTTCTTCATGTTTAATCACAGAGCACGTCCGTGCTCTCACTGGAGTCCCCTGATAGCCTGTGGGCCCCGTGTGATGTGGGTGGACAGCAGCGTGCTTTCCTCCACCTGCCCACAGGCTCCTGAGTGGGGCCGGAAGCGGCTGCCTGGCCCCTCTGCTCTTTGAGCCCAGTGCCGTCCTCGTCACCGGTAACCGGCTCCTGTTTTCTGTCCTCTGGGTTCCTATTCTTGGAGTCTGTAGCTCTGTTGGCCTTTGCGTCATTTACAGGGGAGTCGGATTCGCAGAGAGGCCTGTCCCACCCGAGGAGGAACAGTGTTCCGTTTGTGTCTCCACCTCACGTGGGGACAGGAATGCCCACCCCAGGGGTGGGGCCTGAGCGGTGGCCCCAGGTTGCCTGTGGCCTCTGCTGCGGGCGCAGGTCGCACTCATGCAGCCACAGGTTGGCACAGTGCCCTTTGCTCTGTCCCAGCTGGGCACGGGGTCTGGCTGACCTCTCGGATTGTTGAACAGGACGGGTCCTCGGCCCATGTCAGGGACCCATGGAAGTGACTCTGAGGGGCTCTGGTCTCCCAGAAAAGGAAGCAAAAATAAATCAATACCAAGAAACATGTAAGTGGGTGGGAAAGACTGCCTGTGCTGGTGGACGAGGGCATGGAGAGGCCCTTGGGGACGGGGACCTCAGGCCTGCAGATGGGGGAACAGGCACAATGGTGGCACTAGATTTCCAGGGGCTGCTCAGTTGCATGCCCGTGGCACTTGCCCTGGATTCTGCCAGCTGTGGCCTCCTCTGGTCTACCTTCCTGCCCAGCCAGTAACCGCCGTCCTCGCCCCCAGATGCCCACGCCCGCTGCGGGCACACCCTGGGGAGTGTCAAGTGACAATGGCAGCCCCGCGTGAGAAGACGCACGTGTACCCTCCTGGCTGCTGGCGCTGGGGCAGCTGGGTCTCTGGGTGGAGCTAACGGCTGAGGCTTCTGTCCAGGGTCATCCCGGCCAGTCTGTTTCTCTCTAACTGACCCTCCAAGCATCACAGAGATAAGTCATTTATTACTCAGGAGACAGAGGCTGCCTCTGTCCAGTGACTGCCTGCTTTCAGAGAGTGACACTAGGGCAGCTGGCTGGACGCACCTCCAAAGGTATTTACATGCTGCCAGCCGCGACTTATTAAAAGGGCAAAGCAGCTGCTGCAGGGACCTCCCAGCTCTGGGGCAGGTAGAAACCTCCAGATCCTAGAACGCCCTCTTTACGGCCCATTGAAGCCAACTCCTCTGCACCTTTCACGCCAGAGGGTGAAATAAACGCCTGAGACTCCTGGTTGCTTTCTCTCCCCCTGGAGGACATAGCCAGTTTCCAGACCCTTCATTTCTTGTCACTGGCTCCTCTGGCCTCTTAAATCCCCTTAAAACATGAGGTTGGACATGAGTCTCTAAACGCACTGCTGTCCGGTTAGTTGGAGGGACTCTTACGGGGTGATGGGGAGGGGCTTTGGGGGCAGCTCTCTCGAGACCTGGACATTAGGAAAGGGCCTGGGATTCCTAGAGGAGCAAGTGGGTGATGGGCCCCTTTTGATTCTAGTTCTGAGTCTCATTTCCTCAAATGTAAAATGCGATGTAGTGCCTACCCTCCAAGGCCGGGAAGAGTATGTACAGTGACATAATGCAGAGCATGTCACATACTGAAGGCTCTCACTGGGCCGAGATTATCACCGTCACAGCGCCCAGCACGCCAGTCAGCTGGAGGACAGTGGCCGGCTGCTCAAGGGCGAACAGCTTGGCAGAGACTGGGAGTGCAGATGCTCTAATTAAAATGTAAATGCTTCGCTAACAGAGGTGACACAGTTATGTCTTAATAGCAGCGTGAGCTCTGAGCTTCCTGGCAGCCAAAGCAAAAGGAAAACCCATTAGATCACACCATGTATATTAGCTGATGAAAGGAAGCATTGCAGAGAACGTGGACTTGCCCTTTTGTTGGGCAAAAGTCTGGGCATGTGAAAAAGAATCCACTGAATCATCCTCCAGTCAGGACAGGCCGTGTGGGGAGGCGTGCCACCTGCGCCAAGGGCACGCTGTGAGGGTGTGGAGGGCGAGGTCCAGCCTCGGGCCCTGCTCCTTCAACCAGCAGTCCCAGCTCACCTGGCTCAGGTGTGTGTGTGAGTCGCCCCCACGTGTGGTCTGCAGCCTTTGCAGGAAGCTACTGCTAGCTGATAGCTGTAGCATTTGGGAGTCGTAAGGGAGACGGGGACACAACCGCAGCTCCGGATGGCAGGGGACTCGGGGCCACGCTCTGCCCTGCGGTTCCTCGTCTCCCACGTCAGGCCTCCCCTGTCGCCATCCACACCTCCTCGTTACCTGGTTCGAAGGGTCAGTGAGCAGTCCCGTGGATGGTATTTTGAGGAGCACTAATCCGGGCTTCACACAGGTGTATCTGGGATGGAAAAGTGGTCCTGTCAGTCCTGGGAAGGGTGTGGAGAAGAGAGAAATGATGCCGTGGCATCTGACTTGATAGCAGGGTTTACACAGGAACGTGAGAGCTTGATGGGCTTGTTTTCTGACAGATGATTCTGGTGAAAGCCACAAGGCCGCTGTGGCTGCGCCCCTGCCCCTCCCTGCCCCTCCCCTGTCCCTCCAGCTGAGCTTTGCCTTGGTGCTGGCATGAGCCCTGAGCAACCCCCGCTCTTCACACCTGGAAGAATCCTCTTGGCGAGGTCCCTGTAATGTGACGAGATCCAGACAGGAAGTAGGATGGTTTGCTCCACAGAAGCAAGCAGACTGGATGGTTTTCGTACATTCTTACTTGTCTGACTGCCCCTCAGTGTTGTCCTGCTGGACCGAGGGTTAGGTACTAAGCGCGCCTCTTGTGGTTCCCCCAGCCCTGCTCGTGGTGCTCGCTATCCTGGGGGTGAGAGGCGTGCCCACCGTGGGCCTCCTCCTGGGCAGCGCCCTTCAGAGCCCCGGGCCCGGATCACTGTGGTGCTCAGCAGCTGTGTGACTCTTCCGCTTCTAGAAGCCTCTGTATCCCACAGCACAGCCCTTCTGTACAGACAAACCCTCCAGGCACAGACTGGCTATCAACACGTGTCGGCACTGGGGACGGCAGGTTCACAGGTTCCCGTCCTTAGGACTTGACACACTGAGGAAAAAGTTAACCTCAGAAGAAGAAGGTTTGCAGGATTTCCGACCGGGTGAGATCGCTGCGTTGAGGAAAGGCGGGAGGGCAGCCGCTGCTCTTCCTGGTCAGCTCGCTGGGACGTTCCATGGGCAGACCCGTCTCTGGGCTGCTGTGTCCTCGCCCTTAGTGACACATGGCAGAGCCTGTCCCGGGGCGTGTGCATAGCTTCGTGATGCCCCACGTAAGAGTGAGACGTCCATAAGGAATGCAAAAATGAGGGTGCTGGTTTCTTGGACGAAGAATCTAGAAAACCTATCGAGTTTTATTTTTTTCAAGAACGTGGCTAAAGCTTTTTGTCTTATTCTTCCTTAGGGATCTTATTTGATAACTGTGTAAATGGTAGCACATTCATTGGTAGTTCGTCAACAAACGCTTGTAATAAAGCAGCGTCTGGTCTAAGGAAGGTTGGCCGGGTTTGCTTCATTAATTGCTTTGACCATCCGTAACTTCCGTTACGCCACTTCCATTCCCAAACCCATCCACGCGCGAGCCACACACACAGTGGGGCTTTCCCGTCTGTCTGTTTCTCTGATGTCGCTCCCCTCCCGCCTCACTCTCTGCTGTGAGTGCCAATGCAGCCCTTTCCCGATCCTCAGCTGTGGCATGCTCTAGCAAGTGTTTGGATTCTCCTCAGTTTACCCAGCTAACCCTTAAAAGCATTATAATAGCTAACGTTCACGACTTGGTAGCATTATATCCAGGTTTTATAACGAGCTTGAGAAATGGCAGCCAGATGGTTGTGGAATGTGAATATTCACTCCTGGGGATTGCAGCAGGTTTTCTGCTGTGATGATGCTCCGTGTGTGGTGCTCACCTCGCTGGGGCCGGCTGCCGCGGGCATGGAAGCGACGCACGTGCCCAGGACAGCAGGATGCCGGGAGGAGTGTTGGGGCAGCACTGGGCACACGTCCAGGGGAATGGCTGTTGCTTTGTTGGCGTTTGGACTGTAACTTTAGAAAACAAGTTCCTGTGCAACTCAGAGTTCTCAGGATGACGACAACACCAGCTACTGCTCTATGCAGGAGACTTCAGATAGCTCGGGACAACAGAAAGCCCCAGAGAGGCCAGGTAATGTCATTTGCACATTTCTAACAAAAATTTTACCCTATATCTTCAAAAGGTGAGGCAAAAAAACTGGTTTATGAAGCACCTGGAGTGCCAGGCACTCTGACAGGAGTGTTTACATAAGTATTTCGTGGCCATAGGATCAGGGTCAGACCTGGATTCAAATCCCAGCACCAGTTACTGGCTGTGCAGCTTCAGGCAGATCACTTGACCTCTCTGAGCCTCAGTGGCCTCATCTGTAAAATGGGGGTTTCTATCTTGTCGTTGTGAGGATTAAATAAGGTCGTTTATGGAGAGCACCTTTGTGGATGGAACTCCGTAAATATTGATAAATGGGACATTATCATCAGATGGCAGGTGACCAGAATGGCAGGTGTGACACCGTGGAGAGACGTGGGCTTAGGGCACTTGCCTGGTTTTTCAAAAATGAAGGACAAGCCCATGGGATTTAAGGGTGGACGAGGCAGGCAGGTGCTTACACCCTCAGTGCACCTGGGAGGAAGAGGCCTGGGTGACCATATCACTGCCCTGAAGTCCCAAGGCTTGGGGGCCACGTCCGTCCTAGGTGAGGGATGGTGATGTCCAGTTGTCCCCCAGCCACCCTGAGGGTGTCTGTGTCAGGGGGTGGGGACCTGGGAGCCCTCCTCAGAAATCCCACCTTAGCGTGGCACCGGCGCCTGTTCCCTAGGAGGAGCACACACAGCAGCTCCCCGTTGCTCACTGAGGCCCACTCTGCAAACGTGACCTGTGTGACATACCCTCAGGCCGGGCTCGGCCCCACGTGGCTGACGGCCAGCCCGCCAGTCGTCCCAGCCCCAGGGGCGTCAAAGCCCAGGCCGGCGGTTTCCGTTTCAGGTGGCGTTAGTGGCTTAGGCCTGGAAGGCTCCGGGCCCTGAGGAGGACTCGGGCCCGTGAGCTCTGCGCTGTGGCGTGAAGGGCCGGTAAGCACACCGAGCCAGGAGGCCAGCGCCAGGCCAGCCGGGCCAAGGTGACGCTGCAGCCTGAGTGAGCGTCCCAGGCCGCGGAGGGGACAGAGGGTGCAGCGTCCCCCACCCCCCTGGGCCTGGTCCCCAGCACACCAGCTTGAGTCTGGGCCTTACTCAGCTGATGGCTCAGCAGCGAGCTTTCTCAGGTGCTCGGAGCAGACAATACAGACAGAGATAGGCTCTGCATGGACAGACAGACGGATGGGGTTGGGCTTTGCAGACACAGACGACTGGCTCTGCCCTGACCCGGAACTAAAGGAGCCGCTCTCATTCCATCAGACTGTCGTGGTCCATGCTCAGGAGGCCGCCCTCCGAGATGCATCCCCTTCCTGGAGGCTGGAGTCGAGTCCACGCCTGGATCTCCAGTGGAGATGAGCTCCGGGGGACACACTTGGGGGCCGGGCCAGCCGTTGGGACCTGCGGGGAGACGGGATCGGGGGCTTGGGCCCGGCCAGTGTTCTGACGTGAGAGTGAACCGCTCACAGTTATTTCTCTGCGGAAATAAAACACTTGCTTTTAAAGGAGCAACCCCAAGGATATTTAAAAGGCAGGCAGCAGTAACCCTGCCAATTTTGGAGGTAAATCTTTGTTAAATGCACACAACCAATATACCTATTACTTGTGGCTGAAGGCACTTAAAATGTGAATAAAATAAATAGTGAATCCACACCTTGGTGCATTTGAATATAAATTTCAAAAGATTCTCAGGCTCATTTGAATTTATAGTCATATTTTTAGATGAAATTTGGAGAAGCCGTTGGCGGGGAAAGTGCCAGTTGCTTGTTCGTTACCAGCGCGGCTCCTCGCATTGCCTGACGTGGGAGATGAGAGGCAGTATCCGCAGCGTTTCTCCCTGGAACACTTTGAATCTGTATTTTAGTCCCTCGGCGCTTTGCGAGGCGGAAGTGTGCTCATCCCCAAGCTGTATTTGCAGAGACTGGCCTGTGGGGTCTCAGGGCCCGCCTCACATCTGTATGCTCATCTGTAAATGGGAACAGAATGCCAAGTTCATGTAATTGCCGTTTGAATTATGAGACGATGCTGTGAAGCGCTGAACCTGGGGCCCGGCCCGTAGTCGGGGCTCACAAGCGTCAGCACCCACCTTTCTGCCCTGTGTCCTCCTTTCTGGACCACGCCTTGGACATGGGTCTGTGGAGAAGGGGTCCGGACAGCCGGGGGCCGGACTCAGCTGCTGTCGCTTGACAGGAAGGGCACTGGCTCACGACTGGGGGACCATGAGCGTCACCCCTGTGGAATCCAGGCCCCTTGAAGCGTGAGAGACGCCGCTGTCAAATCAATCACCTCATTAACTAAGTGAAACAGGTAGTAGGTGTGAACTGCACCTGACGCCAGGCAGATGCCGGGTCCTAAACGTGGGACATTGTGCCTGATCTTGGGAACCTAGCAGTTATGCCCTAATCAGTGATGCAAACGCAGGGAACAATTAGACGCGGACTTCAGACCTTCCATTAGTGGGTTTCCGCAGGATGGCTTCAGCACAGCAATGAGACCAGTTGCTAGGAGGGAAACCGCTGAAAATACATGTTTATAATTGTGCTCGTCAGTTATTGGGTAAACAAAAGAATAGCCTTGAAAACAGTTCACAGCCCTGGCTGCGTGCTTGATGAGGCACGGAAAGAGGGCAGCTTGCAAGGGGCTCCCTAAAACAGTGACTGATTCCGGAACTGCCTTCACTGTGTTTAGCTGCCGTCCAAAACAGAACCAGCCCATCGCCCTAGGGTGCTCCCGTGTGAGGGTCCCGTGGCGTTTGCAGCTCTTGGAATTCTTCCAAAGCCAGAAGAAATCAATTATGAGCTAAACCAGTATTTTCTCTCACCAGCGACGAAATGGCGGCTTTTCAGCATTTTTAAAAGCAGTTCTGCTGCTAGCATTTGAAACAATAAATTAAATGTACACGATCAAGGTGAAACTAGCAAATATTACAAGGAAAGGAATATTCCTTAATAAAAATGGAGAGTCCTTTATCAGAGAGCTACATCAGGGGCAAGGTAAGAGTGCTGACAAGGAAGCTGGCACGATAAGGGTGACACAGTCCAACTCAGGTTTCTGTGCAGAATCGGGGTTTGGCAGAAGAGCCCGAGCGCCTCACTCCCCAAGCTGAGGCTGGCCTGCGTCCTGGCCCCCGGTCTGTGGTGAAGGGAGCCCAGCAGCACTGAGGAGGAGGGAGGACGTCTGGGGCTTCTTCCTGTGGCTGCCTCCCTGCAGCGGCGTCCCCAGCTGGCCCTGTCCTTGGGCTGCAGGTCACTGCCCGCTGCAGGGCCTCACTGTGTGACTCTCAGTCCCTTTGTCTCCCGGGACTTCGAACGCTAACAGCCCTGTTGCTGCCAGCCTGGACCTCCTGCACGGCCTGTGGCTCCTTTCACCCCCCACCCCCACATCTGACGTCTGCTCCCTCTTCCTGGCTTGCAGACAGCGCCTTCTCGCTGTGCCCTCGGGCAGCTGGGAGGAAGACACAAGCTCTCAGCTGCACCCTCACGACCTCATCACCCCCAAAGGCCCCACCTCCTAACACCCTCACCTGTGGCTTCGGGCTCCATTGTGAGTTTTGGGGGACACGAACATGCTGTTCACAGCCCTGCCTGTGTCCACCTGCATCTCTGACTACAGGGCACGTCCTCAGTCCCCTCCAAGTCCGCCTCAGTCAGGGGTGGGGCAGGAAGTCCGTGACGAGCTGACTGCCCATCGGTCGGAGACGAGCCAGGTGCAGAGCGAGGGCCGCCTGGCAGCCCGGCTCACGTCCCTGCTGCTTTTTTTTTTTTTTTTAGCTGAGCCATCCTGCCACCTGTCAGCAACTCAGTGGCTGCTCAGCTCGGGCCGGGACTCGAACTGCTGTTGCTCAGAGCTCGCACTCTTGAGCGAGCTCTTAACCGACTGAGCCACCCGGCCGGCCCCTTCACTTCCCTGCTTCTTATTGTTGGCTTTTCCCCAAAGTGACACCAACATCATGAACCCAACCAAAGCCTCTCATCTGGAACCTTCAGTTTCATTTGACCTGAAATTGGACGCTGTCTGGACCCTGAGCTGGGTGAAGATTTGCAGCAAATCTGAAAGACCATTCCAGACGTTCGAACTTTAGTTTTCATGTTGTCAGATTTCACCTGTGAAGTTTTGGCCATGGTGTCACCAACAATGACAGCAACACTTGACGGGGGGCTGGGTTGGGAGCGTAGTTTGTGAGGGCCTAACCTTTTAGGTGTGTCCCCCAAATCTTGTTTTCCGTATTCCTCTTACCTGGTATGGAACTGGCCTCGCAGAGTATTTACTTCTGATCCAAAAAGAACATGGGCACATGGGGGACAAGTCACACACTAGAAAGAATGAAGACGCGACAGCCAAGCCACCCAGCACAGCTGTTGCGTTGCGATTTGCTGTCTTTCTTTCCAGTCTTTGTAAAACAAAAACAAAACCAAATCCATGGTTGAGGACACACTCAACATACAGCCTGTATCCTGCTGTTTTCATTTTGCGTTATGTAAGCGATTTACCAAGTAATTTGAAAAACTTCATAAACCTCCTTGTAAATGATGCCTGGTGACTGTTTTCATGGGTTTTCAACAAACAGCCACCTGAATGCTCTGAGGGGCCATCCACACCACGGTCTGACCCCAGGGGAGCCCCCATGCCTACTCACTTGCTCGCTCTCCTTTTAATGTGCGTTTGACAAGCGGTTCGGCCGCAGAAGGCAAGATTCCAGACGCAGTTTATCTGGGGGGGGGGGGAGACGACAGCGTAGGTGCAAAGCCAGGCCCCGTCTCTGCCTGCCCCCGATCTGTGGGCACGCAGGTTCTCCCAGCAGCCTGTGAGGTGGGTGTTGCCGAACCCCCACTTTACAGGAAGGGAAATCAAGGCTCAGTCAGCGTGAGCAGCGTGCCCAGGCTCTTTCAGCTGGAAAGGGGTGGAGTGGGGATTTAAATCAGGTGCCTGGCTCAGAGCCCGTGGTTCCCCATCGTAGTGTGTCTCCAGATGCACCAGAGACCAAAGCTGCTGTTTTCGTTGCTGAGATTGTGGGAGGAACATGACCCGCCTTTGCAGCCAGGTAGCTTGTAGCTTAGACACTTTCTTAGACGATGTGAGTGAAGCCGCGGAGCCTGACCTTGCCAGGTGCGGGGGTCTTTCGTGATGATGCAGAAAGGGTAGCGGCTCTGGGGGCTGGCCAGTGAGCTGAGTAGACACCGGGGGTGCTGTGCAGGTGCTCAGCGGTTTCCACACTGACAGGTGCCGTTGGCAGGTGATGTTCTTTCTTTCCCTGTGAAGTCATCCAGGTGAAACCCGGGTGCCCCCTTCCTCCCGTCTCTCACGTCCTTCCCCCCTGACCGTGCAGAGTACGTGAAAGGAGTGGGTTGTCTGTGCTGACTCAGTCGCTTGTCTTTGTTGAGAAGCGGTCCCCGGCCAGAGCCCAGGGGGCTGGGCAGTTAGGACCCTGCCCCAGGCTCTGGACACCCTGAGAGATGGGCAAGCACACAGCCTCCAGGCATCTCTGGCCAGATGTCCCTCCAGAGAGGGCAGCCAACTTCCTCACCGCTGGGGTGTTGTGTGCGGCTCCATACAGCTGGGTGCGGGCAGTGGGAGGTTTGCCGTTATCGTCACGGCTTGTGTTTGTGTTATGTTCACTCCACGCCCATATCCCGAGAGGAACTCCCTGAACTGCTTTGTAGAGGGCCCGTTAGGGCGCCTTGGAGAGCTTGGTGAAGAAGTGCGTTGTGGCTCGGAATGACCTCCATGTCCGCTGAGAGCTTTCAGCCGATTGATTGATTGGTTTTCCTCCTTGCTTGATCCCTGTGAGACCGGGGCTGGAGGAGTGAGGATGGCTTCCTGCAAAGTCTGGTCAGAGCAGCTTGGCCTATAGAGACAGCCTTGCTGTGCTGCAGGAGCCCCCCAATTACTCAGGATGGGGCGCCCACGGCACCTCGGGAGTGGACCAAGGCCGTCCAGCCTGGGGCCCTTCGCTGAAGGTCTTGGCTCCCACGCCCAGCTCTCAGGCCATCTTGGAGTCGGCGGGATGCAAGGGGCTGTCCTCCTGGACCGTGGTCTCCAGGGCGTTTCTGTTCCCTGCAGGCCAAGGGTGGTCTCAAATGTGGAGGGTCCCCTGGTCATCTCAGCTCTTGACTTATCAGTGACTGTGAGGTGGTCACTTCAGGCAGATGCCCTTGACCTCACGCTGTCCTCTGCAGAGGTGCATCCAGGGGAGATTATTAACTTAGTTATGGATTTACTGCAGGCTGAACTGGGCTCTCAGACCAGTTCCCAGGGCCCCAGCATTCCAGGGGACTTGAGAATCTGTTTATTTTGTGAGTAACAAAAACTAGGGAAGGGCCTGTTTCTCAAGCTTGCGTTGCTGCTGGAAATGGTTAACCAATGCCCTTGTCATTAGGTGCTTGTCTCTCAGAATGACGGAGAACCCAAGTCACTCTGTTCTGGTTCCAGCGTTTTCTCCCTAAATATGTTTTACTTTAAATTCAAACTTTGGTTCGGCTCTAGGATGAGACCCGCTCACGAGCTGGGTGGGGAGCAGGCAAGGAGGAGCCCAGACTCAGGTGTGTGCCAGGGGGCCCGTGTGCAGGGCCCAGCAGGCATGTGTGTTCCTGTGCACAGGTGACATGTTCAGGTGGGGCTTGGCAGGGGCACCGTACGTGCACGTGGGTATCACTCAGGCCGCAGCCCAAAGCTCCTCTGAGGAGCTTTCATATGCAAGGTGAAGTATATGGATGAACACAACCCTTTTTTCTCTTGACTTTGCTGTTTGTTCAGTTTATTTTAGAAAATTTATTGGGGAACAGTGTGTTTTTCCAGGACCCATCAGCTCAAAGTCAAATAGTTGTTTTCTATTTAGTTGTGGAGGGCACAGCTCTGTGGCCTATGTGGGAATCAAACCGGCAACCTTGGTGTTATGAGCCTGCGCTCTAACCACCTGAGCTAACCGGCCACCCCATTCACAGTTTTTTGCAGCATAAACCTGTCCTTAGGACACACGCATGTATATATTAGCGATGATGTGGAAGGACCCAGGCTGCTTTGGTTTTTTGCCTTTTGTGTTCTTCTAAGTGAACAGGCACCCTGAACACCTGGGCTTTTCAAGTCCAGGTAAATATTTAGGCGACAGGTTTGTAAGGGTGAGTTCAAGCTTCCAGATGATTCTGAAGGGGGCGGGATGGCGCTAATTGCTGACATGTATCTGAGTAACACAGATTTGTATAAAGATAATATAAAATGTGCTGCTGCATAATTGTATGCCGTTATTATCTGTTAGGTGGGCGGCCGTGTGGTGGAGTTAGGGCTGCTGTTTTAAGAGTGTTTCCATATTACATAAATTTCTTGCGTCATTTTCCTCCAGTGACGATATTCTCCTGGCTCCTGGGTTTCACTCTGTCCTGAGGCTGTGCACCGTTGGCTGGGAGGGTTCATTTTTATCTGCGGCTTTCCAGGGGTTGTTTGTGAACTGTTGGCTTCCCCACACCCACACGGCTATGCTTTGTTGGAGGTCTTCACCGTGGCTTCCCTCCTCCTCTGAGTGGGGCCGGCTGCCTTCCTGTAGCCTGGGCAGCGGCGCCTGCCTGTGCCACTCAGAGCCCTGGCTCCCAGGCTGGAGATAAAGAACCTGCTTTAAGCATCCAGGGAAGATTGATCTAGAACCACCGACGGAGGAGTGCGATTATGTTGCACTGTAGCCGTGATGACTCCGGCAAGACAGCCACCTAGGTTGGCATAAATAATAACTGTCATGAAGGGGAACATCCTTAGGCCCTTTCGATTTCGGTGCTGACAGGCGTTTCCTGATCATTTAACCCAGCTCGCCTTCTCCCAGCCCCTCCCACCCTCTCTTCCTTCCCGGCCCCTACGGGGCTGGGAGACCCGGGTGCCAGGCGTCTTGTCCCACCCCAGGCTGCCGTGCTCTGGGGTCAGAGCCCTTTAGCCCCCCACACTGGGAGCCCCTTGGTAGGGGAGGCTGGAGAAGTGTTCCCTTCCTAACTTCGTAGTTATTTTATAAAAAGAAATGACAAGTTTGGGGACAGCACAGGCGCTTTTAAAACGCCCTGCGTGGCCTCAGGAAGGCCGTCCCGTTGAGCGTCTGCCCAAGGCTCCTGTGCTGTGTGCCTCCAGGTGGTCACGCAACAAGTGAGGGGAGCCGGAGAACGTGCGTGAGCAGATGGTTTGTTTGAGGGGTGCTGCTGTGCTGGCCCCGTGTGGAGACCTGAGCTGCAGGGCGAGCAGTGGCCTGTGGGTGCCTCCCGCTCCGCGGGTCTCTCGGCCGCTTGGGCCAGAACACTGCATGTTCTGTCTGCACTTAAACCATTGTTTACTTAAACCATTATTGGGGACTTCACATATTATGAAAGTCTAGAAAATTAATAAAATGCAGAAAATCATAAGGAATAAAAAATACCAGTTACCTCATCACCCAGAGGTAACATCCCTGTTAATGTTTTGGCTTTTAGTCGTTTTCTTTGCTCAGTTAGGAGAGCTGGAATCATGTAGCACATACACTTTTATAACCTGCACTTTTTTATTCTAATACTTCATAAAGGATCCCCTGTCTTTCCCATTTCTCACCACCATGAATTTTAATCACTGCATAATAATTCTACACACACACACACACACACACACACAGAACCTATTTAGCCAATCCCTTCTTGAAGTAACTTTACATTGTGTACAATTTCCCCCATTAAAAATAATGCTGTCATCAGCAATCTTGATTATAAGTCATTGGGGCTCTCATGGTGTTTTTCCTCTAAAGATAAATTCCTTTTGGTTTTTAAAAGGTGTCTGTAAGACTTTTAGAAAGTCTTTACACAAATTGCCTCTCCCCAACCTAAAATGAATTGCCTCGAAACCTCAGCTGGAGTTGCACGAGTAGAATCCAGGAGGGTGTAGGCAGGGCAGCACCCCAAGTGTAAAGGAGGCCTTCCACAGGGACGGCAGCCTTTTCTTGGGGTCAGGGAGCCAGTGGGGGGCACAGTGCAAGAGGGTCCAGGCTGGGGGCTCCACTGTGACTCTCATAGCAGCTGTGTTCTGCTGTCACATCTGTCAACACATGGTGGGCGCCGGGGAAGGCCGCGTGCCCTTGGGCGGTGGAGCCCAGGTTTGGGGGTATGCAGCTGCCTCGTGGGAACCGAGCTGGGGGCACGAGGCCAATGACATGTTCCCGCCCATTTTTCCAAGCAAATTTCTGACCTCTTTTTGGTCCTATGAGCAACCTGTTGTCCTTCTAATAAATCAGGGTCAGCTAAGCTTTTCTGTGAATAATTGAGGCTTTTCATGCTCACGGTCTCTGTCACAACTGGTGAGCTCAGCTGGTGCAGGACAGAAGTGGCCACAGATGATATGTAAGCAGGTGGGCACTGTGTTCCAGTTACACTTTATTTACAAACTTGTGGCCGTGGTTGCCTGTTCTGCAGAAGCTAGTCCTCGTAACCGAAGCTGCTAGCGTTGGTTCCTCCCTGACCCTAGTGCCTGATGGTCTCAAGCTCTCGGGAGAGGAGACGAGAGTCAGAACTAGGGGAGGACTGTCCCCTCGCTGCAGGTGGTGGCCACTCCGAAGCTCTCTGCTCACTTCTGACACGCCCACAGCATAGTAAGGCAGGTCTAGACCAGATGGCGTATTACGGCAAGGAGGCTACATTGGTCAAGTGGTTTCAAACCGTGTCATGTGAAAGAACTGGATATATTTAATTTGAAGAAGAGCAAATTTGTACATTTGAAGGGCTGTCCTGTGGAGGAGGGGAGAGCGGACGGGACGTGCGCTCACTGAGCATAACGTGTGCTCAGCATGTGCTGGGTGGCCTGCGATCTCATTTTAGGAGGGGGAAGCTTCGCTGTGTGGAAGGCCAAGTGTCGCCAGGGCAATGATTGGAAGTAAGGGAAGCTTCCAGGAGATAAACTCACTCTCAGTAAAACAGAGCCTGAAAATTTTCAGAACTGTCCCAGCATGAGCTGCCTCCTCAGCCACGAGTGACGTTTCTGTCTGGGCTTGGGTCCGACCCCTGGCTGGGTGGCCTCCCCAGCAATGATGCCCCTTTGGGAGGTTGGTGTGGGCTCCTCCAGCCACAACCCTCTCCTTGGGCATCATTTCGGCCATCTCTTTCCCAGGCTTACAGCTTTGCCTCTTACAAGAGCAGCTGTCGTCAGAGGTGAGAACCCAGCAGTTTTCGGCAGATCTTGTTTTTCTCCAGGGCTCCGCTTCCCAGACCTGGGATGGGAGGATGTGAAAGAACAAACCGTCACCCCTGGGTGGTGGGGTTGGGAGCCCCATCCCCAGCAGAAGACAGGCTATTCTGACACTAAATTGGCCCGCTAGTCTCGTCCTGGCTGGCGGAGTGAGGGAGGGGCCGTGGGCGCTGCGGGCGCTGTGCTGATACCCGGAGACCAAGTGGTCCTCGGATAGCGAGATGGCGTGAAGCAGCAAGTTGCCTGCCCGGCTGTCACAGGGCAGGGAAGATGTGAGAGGAGCCTAAACTAAACCGGAAGCGATTATAAAGGAGAGAGTTCCTTTTAGGAGGAGATCGTGGTGATTCCCCCGTGTGGTCTTGTTGAGTGGGCTGTTTGCATGTGCACGCACTAAAATGACATGGCCAAAAACACGTAAAAATAGCAAAAATAGGAAAATATCAGATTAAACAGATTTGATACAATTCTCATTACAAGAAGAACTCCCAGCACCCTTAGCACCTAAGGGTTTTGACCTTCTAGGAGAGGTGTGGGATGTTCCAGGTGCACGTGGCCCGGAGCCTCTCACCACACTGAACGCAGGTGGGAAATTCGCCTCACTGACTGCTGGGAATGGGGTCCCGGGAGCACCAGCTCCATTGGAGCCTGTCACAGAGCTGAGGCGCAGGCCCCACCCCACACCTGCCAAGTCAGACCTCGAGTGGACCCAGCACTCCGCGTTTCCACCGTCCTCCGGGTGCTGAGGGCTGAACCCCGAGGCAGGACGACACTTGCAGGTGGCCCTCACCTTTCTGTAAGCCCCTGGTCTGGTTCGCTGTGAGGTGATGTGTGGTGGGGGTGCACTGCAGGTGATTTGGCAGACACCGTCTGTAGGGTACCTCTTTGCAGCTCGGAAGGCTGAGCAAGACCTGTCACATGGCAACCCCCATTTTTCAAATGTCGTTGACCCCCAACCCTTTCTGAGTGATACTTATTAAGGGTCAGTGTCACAGCTTTATCAGTAGTTGGGCTTTTACTGTGATGCAGTTTCAAATCGCTCCCCTTTGTTCCGTTTCATTGTATCGGCAGTGGATAGCAGGACACAAACAAGCATGTTGAAATGTAACAAGCTAAAGAGGAGGATAAAAACAATTGTTTCAAAATCACCTCAGCCGACTCCTAAAATCTAGGTGAAAGGGGAACCCCGGTCACAGTTTCTCAGCCGTTTTTTTGTTTTTTTTTTTTTAGTTGAGCCATCCCGCCACCTGTTGGCAGCTCAGCTTGGGCCGGGACTCGAACCGCTGTTGCTCAGAGCTCAAACTCTTGAGCGAGCTCTTAACCAACTGAGCCAATCCCAGCTGTTCTTGACGCTCAGACCCCGCGATAGTCACGGAGCACGTGTGTCCTCCCTCTGCCTCTTCTTTCTGTTCCTGGCAGCCGTGCCGACTGCCGGCCTCCCCCGCAGGCACGCAGGAGGTGTCGGGCACAGGATGTTTGAGAAGGACCCAGAGGTCCTGTTCTGGTGACGATGCTGACAGAGAGCCCCTTAGGCCTGTTCCTTGGGTGGTTCCACCAAGGAGGTGTCTGCAAAGACGGCCGACCCACGCCCCAGTTGCTCTCCTGGAGGGTCCCCTGGGGCAGACGCCCTCCCTGTTGCCAGAAGGGCTAGGCTTATGTGGGAGCGAGTGCCCTCCTGGGGGAGAAGCCAGTCCTCTCACCCACTCAAGCCAAGAGCATGATGTTCTGGCATCCAGATGACCCGGCATCACGTCAGGACAGCCAAACACAAAGAGCCTGTGTGGGTCTGCCCTGTGTCTGGGCTCGGCGGCGGGCGGCAGCCACGGCCTCTGATGGACGGACACAGTCCTCCTCTTTGCTCTGACTCAGCTCTGACACTTTTCTGGTTTCTGTTTCCCTCCCAGGCTGCCTGTTGGATGATGACCTTTGCAGACCATCCGAGACCTGTGTGAACGGTGAGTGTGGGGTAGGGGGTTTACCTTATCCTGCCAACCGTGGCGACCCCAAGGACAGGGTCACCATGGGGGCCAAGGCTGGGGTGAGACTCATGCCGTTTGATATGTGAACACCGCCATGGACGTTATTACAAGGGGAGACAGTGGAAAGTTAGTGGGAGTGGGATGGACTCTACGTGCATGTACGTGTGTCTGCGTCTGTGTCTTATCCCAGTCTTTTTTTTTTTTTTTTAAAGATTTTTTTATTTTTTATTTTTTTTATTGGGGAATTTGGGGGTTGGGAATTTTATTGGGGAATTGGGGGAAGGGGAACAGACAAGTTGCTGTCCTTTTGTTTCTTCAGTCTAGTTGTGGAGGACGTTGCTTTACTGGCCCAAGTTGGCACCATCATTGCGCTCTTCCCGGGTGAGGCAGATCAGTTGCTGGCTTCTGGACTGCTGCTCACTGCGACTGCTGGCCGCTCACGCTGGCTGCCGGCTACACACGGTAGCCCATGGCAACCCACTGCCGCAGGGGCTGCAGCCTACGCCGTCGCCAGTGACTCACAGCAGCCCAGCTCCAGGTTGAGCTGTTGTTCAGCATCTTAGTTGTGGAGGGCAGTGTCACTGGCCCTCATATGTGGGATCCGAACCGGGGCACTCTGGCATTCCAAGCCAGTTCTTAATCAATGCACCACTCGGCCGGCACTTATCCCAGTCTTTTAAGATGATTCATGAGAAGTTTCGTGATGGTGGGTGGTGGAAGCCGGACCCCTGACGATGAGGAAGCGAGAGGCCCATCTAGTGGGCACCTGCCTTCCGCCGCCCCCAGCAGTGAGCCTTCCCTCTTCTGACCTGCCCAGCAGCTGTCCTCACTTCGTCACACCCCTCTCGTTCCTGCTGTCTGTCGGTGGGCTAGCCTTTCAGCCTTTGAACCCCGTTTTCCTCTTAGTAGGCGGAGAGGAAAACGTTTGGTGCTTTGTGTTTTCAGGTGGGGCTCAAAACCCACAAGGTAGGACGGAGGCCTCCCAGTGGCTGGGCTCTGGAAGGGGCGGGGACACACCACACACCTCCTGCCTCCTGCCTCTCAGAAGGGACGGCTGTGCTCAGGGCTGCCTCGTGGAAGATTCATGGGCACAGAAAGTGGAATGGTGGGCGCCGGGCGCCGGGGGCTGGGAGCGGGAAATGTTAACGTCTCCTGGGGACAGAGTTTATTTGGGAAGAAGAGAAAGCTCTGGAGATGAGGGAGGTGATGGCTAAAACAGCAGTGTGAGCGCGCCTAATGCCACTCTACACATTTTAAGAAAAAGGCAAAGAATTTAGTTGGAAGGTGGACAAGGATGTGAATGGCAATTTTGAGAACAGGAAATGAAAATTGCCATATTGTACCAAAGTCCATTTGCCCTCAACAAGAATTAGGGGATATAGCTATAAACCTTGCTGTCCGATTGGCAGAAGTGATGAGATGAGTGACGCCCAGTGCTGGTGAGTACGCAGGGAGGTGGGCACGATGGCCCTGCTGCTGAGTGTGTGAGCGGAACCGTCTTTAGACTGTGACCTGGGGTCTGTGGAATGAAAAGTATGCGATGGTCTATTTGGGGAGTCGCATGTACACAAGCACGGGGGAACAGCAGCATTAACAGCGGCAGAAGCCGTAACGCCGAAGTTCACTGATGCGAGAATGGTTTCACTGGTCGTGGCGGCCCTCTAGCACGGAGCATCGTGCAGCGACTTGAAGGTGAGTTAGTGCCTATTTCCTGGCCGGGGCAATGTCCGCTGTGTGTATGTAGAGCGAGCAAGTTGCAGAGCGGTGGTTACGATGATTCTGTTTTCTGGGAAACCCATAGATGTATACGTGCTCCCCTCCCTGTGTGACCAGGAAGGAGGGTGTAAAAAAGGACACTGGCACCTTTGGGGGCAGTTTGGAGCGGTGTATAGGAGGCATCATTACCTTTTGTTTAACTGTCTCGGCGTTGCCTCGTTTAGTAAAGCCATCGCGTGTTGCCTTTGTAATAGGACTAATCTATAATAATAAAGATGTCAGTTTGCTGAGCCGATTCTGAAGGCAGGCCTGGGTAGAGCCTGCTGCCTCGGCCCCGGGCCGTGTGGGCCAGACTCCCGCCACGCCTGCGGCCCTCACGCGGGGGCAGCCACGGGGGAGTCAGGAGGCCCCTATCCTGGCCGCAGGGGGAGGCTTTGTGGCACCTGAGGTGGGTGGGCAGGTGGATGGATGGTCCCTGGAAGGTGGTCTCCGGGGTGGGGTTAGCACTGAGCAAAACCCTGGGCACAGAGCAGCCGGGAAGTCCAGTGATGGACACGCTCATGGTTCAGGAAGGAAGGGAGGGCGAGCTGGGGCCTGGGGAAGGTCGGCAGCCTGTCCCCCCCAGCATGGCTGCTCCAGCTCCGGTACACAGCCAGCCAGAGCCTGACCGGGCCGCCTGGGCTTGGAGGGGGACTGAGGCCGCATCTGGGAGAGGCCCCTGGGTCGGGTCTCAGGCTGGGGCTGTGTGCGGCCTCATTCTCGTGTGGGCCCTGCTGGGGCTCGGGGCTTGATGTGGATGCCAGTCTGTGGCCGGAACAGGCTCCCGGGCCCCAGCATGTGAAGGAGCTGCTGTCCCCCCCCCAGCTTTCCTGTCTCCCTCCTCCCCTCCTTTTCCTTCCTAAGCTTTGTGGAGGTCTAAAGGAAGAAGCAGGCCAAATCAATATTTTTATTAGAAGTTCTCAGAACACTTCTTTTTTGGGTTTTCATTTTTGTGTTTAGTGATCACAAGCTGGGCCTGTCAACTGCTGGTTGTGACCTGCTGGGGGCACCCAGCCCGCTGTGGCAGATTCGATAAACAAAGCTGTTGTTTTATTGCACTGGAAAAAATAGAACAATAAGGAGCTTTAATTTGACAAGTGGGAGACTGTGACAAAGTACAGTCGGTTTGAAAAAGATTAGGCAGCGGCCATAAAACCTGTGCCACATGAGCCGTGAGCCCTCGGAAAGGCTGGACACTGGGGGCGTTGGGCCTGGGGGCGGCCTGGCCCGGAGGACGTGCGAGGTCAGGGCCCCCGACTCAGGCTGATTGCAGGGAGCGCCACACTGGGTTTCCGTGGGATGGCTTCAAACCATCAGCCTTCCCGCTTTGAGGGGAAGATGCTCCTGTTTTGGTGACAACCAGCCTGTGGGATCTTTTACTTGGCTGTGACGTCCTGCTGGGTTTCTAGGCTCCAAGGAGATGGTCTGCAGCAGCTTTGTCTGGATAAATCATGAGTTCGTGGTGTTGTACCCCTGGGTCAGGATGTTCAGGGGCATGGCCTCGAAGGGTCACTTTGTCAGCAGGGCCCAGAGGCCGCATCTGCGGGTTTTGATCTGCACAGTGAGGCTGTTTTGGGCAATCCCGAAGCAGCTTGTGGGAGATAACATGAGCATTGGTGGGCCCGTCCTTAGCTGGAGGCTGGCACGTTTCTTGTGAAGAGCCTCTTGCTGGTGTGGAAACATGACTAAGGGCCCGTTCATTCATTCTTCTATCCACTCACTCAGCAAGCACTTTCCCACTGAAGGGCCTCGCTGCCATTTGTCTGGGGTCACAGAAGGAAGTCCTTCAAGGAAGCGGGTTCCCCGGCTGTGTCCTCAGCCTTTCAGATCCTAGCTCTCACTGAGCTCTGTCCTCTGCCCTCTCCAGGGAGGAAGGGCTGAGCGGTGGTGTGTCCCTGCCAGGGACAGCTGCACCCCGCCCCTCTCCTCCATGGCCAGCTCTGGGCAGTGAACCTGAGCGCAGGTGATTTCATAAAAAGGGAGAATGTTTATCACTGGAGTATTTGCTGCTTTCCCCTTTTAGGCTGATCATGTGTTGCTTTAAAAATGAATTGTACAAATACTGTATGGACACATGTTCATTAAAAGCAAGCAATTTAGAAATATAGAGAATAAAAAGGGACTGGTCCATCACATCCCTGCACACCACCCAATCTCACCCCGCAGTGACGGCTGCTGGCAGCTGCCATGCGCCCTGCCAGCCTGTGTCCCGTGGACGTAACAGGAGGCGTGCTGGGCGTTTCCTTGTGATATTCGATTCAGGAGAAAGATCGAGCAAGTAGCATGCTAAACGGTCTCACTTCGTATCGTCCTTGGCGATGAGTTGCGGGAACAATCTGTGTGGTCAGAGGCTGCTCTGCGGGCAGGACCACACCCCTCGTCCTCACAGGGGGGCAGTGGGCACCTCACACACAGACACCAAGTCCAGAGATGCGGGATTATGTCACTCGGCATGATCAGGAGACGCGTTCCACTCTAAATTCCAATTAATCAAACCTAAAAGGGAAAGGAAATTAATTACTGAGTTAAACGGTGTGAAGCAAAGTTTAATTTGGCATAGCAACAGGAAGAGAAAGGCAATTTGAGCCTTCACAGTAATGACTTGAGATGAGTTAAAATGGATTCAGCTCCATTTGTGCACGTGCGTGCACACGCGCAGACACACACACATGCACACACGTGCACACATGTGCACACACATGCACACACACGCGCGCACACACATGTGTGTTCAAAAAATGAGCATGGCTGCAGGCACACTGGGCTCCTCCTGTCTCCACAGGCTCCTCCCCGTCAGCTTGTTGGGGTGAAGGAACCTGGGGCGCATCACCAGATCCCCTCAGCCCTACACTCTGTTGCACTCACAGCAGTCGAGCGAGGGAGCTTGTCCACTACAGTAACTCGCGTTCCACTTCTCTCAGCCTCCAGGTGGGGCAGCGTCACAGGTAGATGGGCAGGTGGGCCCATTGGGTCAGGAGTCATCCTCGCAGGAGCCCCCGAGAGGCAGCGACTCGGCCCCAGGTGCGTGGAGATACCCCCTCTTAGCGCGAAGGCCCTGAATTTTCACAGATCCGGGCTGATGATTTCTGTGTCCGGTCTGGCAGTTTTCAGCAGCGGATTGCAAGGCTTTCGTGGGCAGAGGCTGAGGACTCCACCTCTGTCTTCTTGGGGTGTAGGACGTGTTGGCGCCCTGTGCCACAGCAGCGCAACTGACACAACTGGGCTTGGTCCTGTGTGGGGTGGCTCGGTAGCTGGCCGACACTGGAGAACTAGCGTGAGTGTTTTGCTGTGAATGAGCAGTGAGAGGAACATGGATCCCGCGTGCTGCTTGGTGTCTGTGCACCTCCCGCGGGCCAGGCCGGGTTCGTGCAGTGCGGTTTTGTGTCTCCTGGCCCCCACTTCTGCCATCAGGCTCACTGCCTCAGGGTCCTCACCCAGACACGCTGGACCCTGCTGCTGGGCGGGCCCCACCGAGCGCCACCACCGGGCAATGAGAGGCGTGTTCACACCACACATCCTTGGCCGCGGCCCTCACCTCCCTGCACACCTCGGTGCTGTGTGCTTGTTTCCAACCCCTTGTGCAGCCTCAGGGGCCTGCTGACTTCCTTGTGTAGCGGAGGGAGGGGCTTGTCTCGGGGACCCACCCTGAGGACGTCCCCTTGAGTCCTGTTACTTGAGACTCTGGAAAGGTACAGAAATGTAAGGAATAAAACTAAACAAACAAAAAGCAGATGATCCCATAAGCGACTAGGAGAGCACACAGCTGTCTTTCCAACTGGTCCTGTCCTGTGGGTCAGTCCGTTCTTTAGCAAAACGGAATAAATTTTGTGTTGTTTACCCAGTTGTTGAAACAAAACACTCTACTCGTCATTGGTTATAACCTGCGTCCAAATGGAATTCTTCCATTCTGTATTATTTCCTACACATCAGATGCCATTGTGGTCGCAGGAAAGTCCCCGCTCCGTCGGCAGGTGTGGCTGGAATAAATGCTCCTTGGCGACTCTGATGGCCTGGGTAGGGTCTTGTTGCCCTTATTTGTTTCAGGGAACAGAAATACTCCCAAGCAAGTACAAGACCCCGAAGGTGGTGGGATGGGGCGGGAGCCAGCTGTGCCTCCAGCGTCGAGTGCGATCGTCACCTCCATCAATTAAGGAAGGGCCAGCTCGGACCAGTCTCTGGACTAAACCACTGAGTTAGGCGCCTGCTTCTGGCCCAGCCGGGCCGAGGACGGGGGTCCTGTGCTGCAGGCTCCCTCTGTCACAGACCAAAGTGCATCAACAATTCGTGTTTTGTTTCTTCACTCTAAATGGAACCACAAACAAAACTACGAGACCCCAACTTTACATAGTTTTAATCTGTTCATTGCTGTTCATTGTGGAGTAATGTTTTCATTTTCTTAATCTGAAAGCCTGTCATCGATTCATCTGGGGTGTGTGTGTGTGTGTGTGTGTGTGTGCGCGCGCGCACGCGCGCGCGCACGTGCACCTTCGTACACACAGTGGGGTCATGAACTCTGGTGCAAACAGATTGGTTTGGAAGTTGGGAAACGGGGGCTGGCCTGGGCTCTGCTGTTTTCTTGACTGTCTATTCAGACCACTTCTCCATTGAAGGGACCAGGTTTTTTCACCTGTAAAGTGAGGAGCTTCCCTTCATCAGTGGTTCCCACCATGGCTGCCTGTTGGAACTGTACTGGCGTCCAGGGCTGCCTGGCAGAGCTGGGTCAGAAGCTTGGGGTGGCCGGCTTCGGCTTTCTTTCTCTTTGCTCCTTTCTTCTTCGTCGTCTTTTTAAAGCTCCCTGAAGGGACTCTAGTGTGCAGCCAGAATTCAGGACCACTGGGCTGACCATCTCTGAGGAGCCCCCCCAGCCCCCCAAATTCCATGACAGCTGCACTGAAATGCCAGCTTTGCTTTGTGCAGCAAAGCCGAAGGTGTGGGGTGAGATTCAGGTGCCTCATGATTACTTCCATGGTTTGTTAGCAGGGAATCTTTAGCATAAATGATATTTCTCTGTGGACATGCAAATGACGATGTTGCCATTTCAGAAATTGAGATCGTAACGCACAACTGTCTCAGGTAAACAACCCTGGTCTGATTGAGTGGCAGCTCTCCGTGTTTCCTTATCAAGGGTATTAGCCCAAGCACAGGAACACTGTAAACATGCTACAATTTATTGCTAATATTTGGGTGGTGTTTCACAATATATGGGAGATTTCATACGCTTTATTTCACTTGAGCCACAAAATCCTGGCTGCATCCTGGTCCGGCTGCTTGTAAGGCTGTTATTTTGTCAGGAAGAAACAGGATCGGGGCCGGGAATGTGAGCAGTTGGCCGAAACAGAACCCGACCCAACAGCAAGGCCAGATCTGGGGCACTGGGTCTTTGGCAACATGATCGCCCGATTTCTGGAGGCCAGTGACTCCAGCATAAGCCTCTTAAGATCCTGAGGAGATGAATTCTGTGCTATGGGCGTCTTTCCTGTCGCTGCAGATGCGTCACACACCAGGAGGACCACTGGGCGAGGGGGAGGGTACCTGGTTTCAAGGCCTGCAAATGCGTCCCCAGGATAAGCAGTCAGCACACGTGAGCACACGCGTGGCCGTGGGCTCTCCATGCTGTAGATTCGGGTAAGACACCATGGGCTCACGTCCAGCACATTCTCGGCTGCGAATACATGGATACAAATGAACAAAATTACTGTTCCTTAATAAGTTATGTCTCAAAAACAAAATTATTTACTCCTTCAGATATCAAGCTAAGCTATATATTAGAACCATTGTAGTCACAGAGAAACACGTCCATATGTTACTCAGTTTCCATGTTTTGCTTCGATTTCCTACCAGATTTACATGTTTATCTCCCTTCTGTAGTTTCCCCCTAATTAGAGGCACCATCTCCTCCGTAACCCTCGCTGCTTACTCACGTTTATCACATCAGTGATCACAGCTCTGTTGGCAGGACTTGTTGGTGGCCGGTCACAGCGGCATCTGTGTGTAAGCGGAGTGATGTGGGCGTCCTCCTTGTGGCTCTGGGTGTGACCTCCCCATGTGCATCTCTGGATGGGGTCTCTGGCTGACTGCTCTGGGTGCCCGGGGAGGGGTGCAGGGACCGGGTCTGCTGTCTCTGCAGCCCGTGCTTCCCCACCTGCCCTGGGGCCCGCTCCAGGGGTACCTCCTGTTCAGCTCTGTCACCCGGCTTTGCTCTGCCTGCTGGTGTCCAACTGGCACTGGAGTGACTTTTGCAAACTGCTGGCCTCTCCATAGGCACCTTCCGGCTTCGCCTCGGCTGAACAAGGATGCTCAGGGGTACGGCGGGCATGGGGTCTCAGACTGACTGCAAAATTTCCAGTTTTAGAAAATGTGGAAACAGTCTCTTTGCATCACAGAAACACAGTACTCGCTGTTCCTGGTCCATGTATCCCGGCGCTTCCGTTAACGGTGTTCATACATTTAAGTATTACTGTCTTTCCTTCTCCAACCAGAACGCGAGTCCCCGGGGTCCCCTCTCCCACTGTCACCCACCTCCTCGTGGCTTCTCAGCGACACTGACCACCTGACACTGACCACCACACATGGCCCGCCCCCGGCCCTCACCCTCACCCTCTCACCACCTTTCCTTGTCCGTGGCACCTGTCACCAGTCTGGGCGTCACTTACTGCGTGTGTGGCTTATGGTCTGCCTGCTGCCTGGACTGTGAGCTGCAGGGGCAGAGGCTCAGCTGTTGTGTTACCTGATGTTTCCAGGTATCTCCAACAGCACCCCCACAGAGGAGGTACAGAGCACAACGGTTAGCATTTACTCTGTGTTTATGAGACATGTCGCTCTAAACATTCCCTCAAGTAATTAGATCAAAGTCACGCAGTCAGCTGACATGAAGTATAATAAAGAGCAGCAGACCCGGCTGGCCCTCCCCCGGCGGCACCCCCATCAGCACCAGCTGACTGTTCTCATTGAGATCTTGTGGTGATACCTCCATTTAGTCACAGGGCACGCTTCTGCCATGTTTTGTTATGGGTCCTGGTCCCTCTCTGCCCTGCCCCCACTGAGATAGCCACGGCTTCATCATTGCTCCCCCTAAGGCAAGGACGCCCCCTTTCTCTTCTCTCCCACCCATGTTCCAGGCCTTGTCAGCCAAATTTGTATTCCCACTATTGAGAGCATACTCTTTGTTCTGTAACCATGGTTACGGGTTGATCCTAAGCGCTGTTCTGATATTGTGGCTGTGCCAGGTCTTCGTCCAGTTCAAACAGAGCCTCCTGTCTCCACTCACAGCTGCCCTGGGTCACACCGCTTTTGCACGTGTATATTTGGGGGTCCTTTCTTAGGAGGTTTTTGTCTGTGTTTACCAAGTTTCGGGTTGCTTTTCCTGTGTCCTTATCCTCGTCCCCTCCAGGCCTCACTCACACCGTCTATTTACTGAGTCCCCATTTCGAGAGCTTCTTCTGAGAACCTGGACTCCCAGGCCCCCAGCATGGGGCCATGTGGGCCTCCGTCACAGTGGGTTTTGGGCGGGCTCTGGCGTGGTCTGTGAGCGGGAGGCCATTTCAGGGCTGTGGCCACGATGAGGCCGCAAAGAGCTGGGGTAACAAGCTGGGATCCCAGCTTCCTTGTCCTGCACGTGGAGCTGACCACAGGATTCAGGCCGCAGCACCAGGGCGGACCTGCTGACCCGGGTCAGGGAGTGGGACCGGGGGGCAGTTGCTGGCCAGCTGTGCCATAGCCGGGTGTGCTCAAAGGCCAGTCTTGTCCTGGGAAGTGAGGCCAGAACCTCCGTCACTGTGCAGCTCGAAGAGCTGAGCCGAGCGGCAGGCCTGGCAGCCTGGACCTTTACACCTTAAAACCTTTGAAGCCTCACCAGGCTTTGTAGCAAGCTGAGTCCTGCCCAGCCCGTTGGCCATTGCAGGGATGTGGAGGAGAGCTCCAGGAATCCCGGGAAGGACAGCGTCTCTGGTTGGGTTCAGCGGGCGCTAGACAGAAGCGGGCCTGTGAGCGGGGCTGGGAGGGTGGTGCTTCCCCTGGGGACGGAGAGCACAGGCTCGGGGGAAGCAAGTGGCTTAGTGGGAGCATGGGGTGCGTTTTGGCTGCAAGTCCTTCTCGCAAAGTGGAGACGAGGCCTGAAGGGAAAAGGAACTCCACCTGAACATGCATGAAATTCTAGTTTCAAGTCTTCCTGATCTCGAGAGGCTCATGGATGGTGCTTCTTGTCAACAGAACATAAGGGCGGGTCTGGGGACAGGCGACCAGATTAGAATCAGGCTGTGGAGTGTAAGACCGAGCCGCAGAGGCCCTAAGCTGGCACCACCCCAGCTGCAGATGGAGGATGGCGCCTGCCTCCTGGGCTTGGTGATCGCGAATGAAATACCCTGTGAAGGAAGCACCTCTCCAGGGCCCGGCAATGTGGGCTCCTTGTTCCGCCTCAGGAGTGGATTTGCACTCAGCACTCCAGGGAATCGCTTTTCCCCGAAAGTTCACTCACCTTTTCTCAGGGGCTGACAGAGGGCAACGGGCCAGAGTTAGGGGCAGCTAGAAGATAGTGGAATTTTATCTTCAAACAAATGAAAGAAAATAATGACCAACCTAATATTCTATGCCCAGAGAAAGAATCTTTCTAAAAGGAAATGGGAATAATGACATTTTCAGGCCATCGGAAAACTGAGAGAAGCCATTGCCAGCCACCCTGGATGGACAAACACTACAGGGAGTGTTTCAGGCAGAAAGCCTGTGACCCTCTGTGGGGACAGCGAGCGGGCGTGAGGCGCAGAGGCAGAAGGAGGGTCCACGGGGAGGCCCCGCTCCTCCAGGAGAGACGCGAGGGTAGTGGGGTTAATGGAAAGATGGTGTTTCTGGGTGGGAAGGTTTGCGATTGTGAAGAAACCAGCTCCTTCTGAGCTAACCTTTATGTTTAAGGGATCACACAAAACATCAACAAAACATCTTTGACATTAAGCATACTAGTTTTTAAAGTTCATGTCAAGAGATAAATATGAGGATAAGCAGGAAAGTTGTGAACCAGAGAAGTGGTGTGGGGGCGAGGCCTGACCGTCCCAGGCTACGGAGCTTTCTGGCGATGGAATGTTTAAACCCGAGTGGATGTGATCATGAATAGACAGACAGATTGAAGGAAAAGAATAGAAAGTCTAGAAATAGACCCAAATGCATATGGGTATTTAGTATATGATAATGATGACATTTTAAATCAGTGGGGAAAAATGTATTATTCAGTAATGATTTGGGGACAACTGGCCAGACATTTGGAAAATATATAGCTGGATCGCTCCCAAACTCCTTACCCCAAAATAAAATCCAGATGGCTCAAAGACTTAAAAGTATAATGGATTTTATAAGCACTGGAAGGAAACTTGTGGAAATTTTTAATAATTTTGAGAGGGAATTAATGTTTTTAAGTAAGATAGAAAACCCAATATCTAAGAAAATGTAAAATGCACATGGTTTTAACTCACCAGGCCCACTTCTATGAAATTACATGATGAATATGCTTAAGCATATGTATAAAGAATCAAATGTAAAATGGTTCTTTGAAACATTGGAATAGAAAAAAAAAAGAACTTCCTAAATATTCTTCAAATTTTATGGTTCATCCTTGAGATGGAACTGTGCTGACATAGAAACATCTGAAGACATTTTGAATGAAAAAGACAGATGCAGATCAACTAGGGCCCATATTAGACAAAAATGAAATTGGACCTAATTTCCTTCAGAAGAAGCAGCTCCTATGTGCTCCATGTGAAAGGGGCCAAACTATGAAGATTTTTAGATGAGAATACAGCTTTTTTATGACCTCAAAGTAGACAAAAGATTTTGAAACAGGACATAAAAAGCTTTAACCATAAAGGAAAAGATTGATAATTTCACCTATGTTAGAATCAAGAACATTTTAAAAAAAAGACACTAAAAAAGTTAGAAGACAGGTCACAGAATGGGAGGAGATAGTTTTACACATATAACCAACAAAGGTCTCAGTCAAAATATATAAAGTATCCCAACAAATCACTGAGAAGACAAGCAAGAAAAAATTGGCAAAACATTTGAACAGAAACTTCTAAGAAATCCAAAGACTGAGAAATATATAATATGGTGTTCAGCCAAATTATTAAATCTCAGATATGCAATTGAAAGAAATATAGTGAAATATAATGGATCACCAAGATGCAAAGCTCTCTACTACCAAAATGATGGAAGTGCAGAGAAGAGATTTTAACACCCGGCTTTTTCCCTGTTGCATGTGCCGACTCCTTGGGTCGTGTGGCTAAAGGCTAATCAGAAAGGCATGGAAGGGCAGGGCAGAGCTTGTGACAGTCTCATGATACTGAAGAGATAAAACGGGTTCAAGAACTTCTAAGAAGGAGGAGCTGCAGCACATACCCCAGGTCTGAACTGAGAGCTGATGAGATACATCCTAGCTGTGCAGGTAAATGCAAGGGACAGTGACCCTTATGACAGTGACAAGGGTCAGGCCTAATTGAATTCAGTGATCGGCCTCCAATCTGGCTGCCTCACTGAAGTTGAAGGTAAAAAGATAAAATTACCCAGAGCCTCTGCAGTTCATACATGCATGAATGACTGTCTAAGACCAAGACACAAACATAGATAATAGAAGTCTGTCCACAGACAGCTACTGTACTTATCACACTTAAATTTTAAAATAACTGTGATTAATATGTCCAAGAAAATGGGTAGCAAGATGGAAAATGTTACCAGGGAAATGGACTCTGAGTCGCACTGAATTTAGGAAGTTAGTGACGGGTATAACAAAAGATGGGACGTGGCAGAAGAGAGCATCAGTGAGCTGGGAGTATAATAGGTCAGCAGGAAATAACCAGGCAGAGTAACAGAGCAAGGCTGATAGAAAGCACAGACAGGAGTATTCGAGGCGGAGGGAATGCATTGGAAAGGTCTTGTAAGTGGAGCCCCAGAACGGGAGAGAAAATGGTGCAGAAACAGTGTTTGAGGAGATAATGTCTGAGATTTCTTTTCAAAAAAAGAAAGATACCAAACCTTGGACTGAAGTCATTCAGAATATTTCTATGACGTAAGGAATTGAGGTGGACATCAATAATGGAAAGATAACTAGAAAATCTCTAAATGTTTGGAAATTAAGTACTGCTCTCCAAAATACCCCATATCAAAGAAGAATCTCAACATAATTAGAAAATATGCTGAACTGAATGATAATGAAAATACAACATTATGAAATTTGTGGGATACAGCGAAAGCTATGGTTGGAAGGAAAATGTGATCTTAAATGCTTTATTAGAAAAGAAGAAAAGTTGAAAATAAGTAATTCAACTACCCATTTAAAGAATTTAGGAAAAGAACTGGAAATTGAACTCAAAGAAATAGGAGAAAGGAAGTAATAAAGAGCAAGAAACACTGTAGCAGAAATCAAATGTACAGCAGAGAGAATGAGCAAAGACAATCTTTGGTTCTTTACAAACATTTTAATATAAATTTCTGGCAAAACTGATCAAGAATAAAAGACCAAACCACCAATCCCAGGAATAAAAAGTGGCGTCACTGTAGGTCCCACAGACGTCACTAAGCCAGTGAAGGACTAGTATGAACAAGTGTTGCCTCTAAGCTCATATAACGTGGCAAACCCAGGTATACATGTTCTTCCCTTAGAAGTCAGCACCGTCACCTGTAGGGGCAGGTCCCCAACAGAAACGCAACTTAGATATACAAACACCTGCACAGGAGTGCTCCTAGTGGTGTGGCTTGTCACAGCCCCAAACGGGACATAACTTACGTGTCCATCACAGAGGAACATATACGTGTGGCAAGTTCATACAGTGAAATCCTACACGGGAAAGAGCCACTGTGGTTCCACGACCCACGTAGGCAGAGAGCTGCATAGGGAGCTGACAGAGGGCACATCCGCACGGGGTGACTCCACTTGGCTGAAGTCAAGCTGGGGGCGCCAGCCTGAGGGTGACTGAGCCGGGCCCGGGTGCTCCTGGGCTGGCTCCATGTCGGAGGGGTGTGCTCATCCTGTAAGATTCATCAGGCCAGGCACTGCTCACGTGTACTTTTTGGAACACGTGTGACGTTTTAATAACACATTTATAAAAATGTTCTTTCTGTGGCTGTGGTTTGTTTTCCTAATGCTTTAAACATATTCTAAGGGCCTTAAAATATATCATCAGAGATAAGCCTCACAGAAAACCTTTGCAGGGGCTCCAGGCATGACATGACCTCCAGACGCCTCTGCCCGAGCCACGCTGTAACTACGGGCTGCAGGAGCAGTGCGTGTCCACGGGCAGCTCCAGGGGTGGGTGCTGCCAGAGCTCCTTGCCTGAATTCCATGGCGGCCGACAAGAGTCAGTGCTTTCCTACCTCTGGGGTGGCCACGCACAGCTGCCTCTCACCTGCTGCTGGGGCCTCTGAGGCCACATGTGGGGCGCTGTGTGTGCACAGGGCACTCCTGGGCCAAGTGTGCGTCTCTGCTCGTGAACCCCACTCGGCGTTGTAGGGCGGCAGAGCCAAGTGGGGGGGTCCGCCGTGCTCCCTTCCAGCCCCAAGACCCTCAGCTCCTTTTCGTCGTGGTGTCGTCTTCCCTGTCTGTAAAGTGCAAATAAGAGGGAGCTGTGAGGACCGCGTGAAATAATACAAACTGCTGAGCACAGAGGACATAATGCTTATTAGCTCTCCTTATGGTTAAATGCCAGCTTGGCCCTAATTCTTTGGTCTTAGTCCTGTGAGGCCGTGCTCCTCCGCTTCCTCAGCTCCAGGAGGAGGGAGCCACACAGGCCCGTCTCCAGGGTCCCTGAAGCTTCACTCTGTAAGGCTGACGTCCTGCTCAAGCTCTTCCCGTGGCATGTTAAAAAGCTGCAGTATGGGGGGGTAGTTGCGTTTTCAGGCGCCCTCGCCTCAGCTTCTCTCTGCCCCCCGCCCCGTGGTTCCCATCCAGGAAGCTGCCGTGGCCCCTCCTCACCCGTTGTCTGTGGAGCAGAGTCGGAACCGGCGTGCCCCGCCGGTGCTTCCTTCAGCTCCGCCACACGGATGAGATTCGGATGCATGGGAACTCCGCTTGTTCCGGCTGGTGACGGGAGTGGGCTTCTCACCGGGCCGGACGCAGCGGCCACTGCAGCCTGTTTGCCACCACAGGCCTTCGCTCAGTGCTGCCTGTCACGGTGTTTCCAGTGGCGTTTGTGCTTCACGAAGGGGGAGTACAGGCCTTTCTTCTGAGCCCTCATCTCTGCCCTCCTTTCCTTCCGTGGAGACGTGCCTGAGACTGTGTGCATGTGCGGTGGTGAGAGCGGGCCGCTGCAGTCTGTGATTCGGGAAGTCAGACGGTGTTTGGGAGCTGCCGCTCACGGGATTTGCTGCTACCTCTCGTTGCGCAGGCCTCCCCAGATGCAGGAACCCAAAGACCCCCAGCCTTCGCCCTTCCTCAGCTGGGAGTCCCCAGGATGTGAATTATCGTCTGCATTTTTATGCTGTAGACTTTTCTCGGCTGCACTTGAATTTTGTTATAGTTCAGCTCCGTCACAGCTTTCGGCCTCTGAGGCAAGATACAGGGAGCTTGTGAGATGGATGATTCTGGCGAAGCTGCATTTTAATGACACTTTTCTGCAGGTATTCTCTGACTCGTGGGCTTTGTTGAAGTATTTCTGTGGTGACCCTTCATTGGTTGCCAATGACCGAACTGCCTGTTTAAGAGCAACTTGGTCTCCAGCCACAGATCTGATACAAGGAAGGAGGGCCAAAGTGGCTTAGGGTTCAGACCAACTTTTCTCTTTACCCCAAATCTTAGGGCGAATAGGAATTATTTCCCCCACAAGTATTGATGAATATGTGGCATAAATGTTTGATCACTACTTTTGTTATTTTATTTTATTTTTTAAAAGATTTTATTGGGGAATTGGGGGAGGGGAACAGTGTTGGGGAATTGGGGATGGGGACCAGCCAAGTTGTTGTTCTTCAATCTTCATTGTGGAGGGCGCCAGTCGCTATCTGGCTGCCTGTCAGCAGCTCGTAGCCTCTAAGCTGAAGGTGCTGTGTTCAATCTTAGTTGCGGGTGGGCGTAGCCACCATCCCATGTGGGAGTCGAACCAGCAGCCTTGTTGTTAAAAGCGCATGCTGTATCCACTGAGCCATCTGGGCGGCAGCTCAGCTCAAGGTGCCGAGTTCAGTCTTAGTTGTGGGTGGGCCTAGCCCACCATCGAACAGGCAATCTTGTTGTTACACCAGCTGAGCCATCCTGCCACCTGTTGGCAGCTCAGCGACAGCTCAGCTCAGGCGCAGCGTCACTGGCCCATGTGGGAATCGAACTGGCAGCCCTATTGCTCAGAGCTCGCACTCTTAAGCCAACTCTTAACCAACTGAGCCACTCGGCCGGCCCTTGATCACTACTTTTAAATGTAAGAAATTTAAATTTCAGTATATCCCATTTATATCAACCAGAACATATGGCTTTCAAAGCAGCAGAGAACATACTGGGGAGAAAACCAGCAATTTACTCCATTATTCAGCTCCATTTTTTCTTTTGCTTTCATGGAAACCGTAAGATTGTTTTTGTGTTTCAGATCAAACATGTTTCTGAGCAAAGAGTACATTACACAGCTGTCCTAAACGCCACTCCTTATCGCTGTTCACATTTAATCCAAGCCATCTGTTACGTTTTTTTCTTTCCATTTATTTTTGAGGCACCTCCCAGGGAAGCTGCTCCTTGACACCTCACACTTGGACAAACTACAGAGAGGAAAACATCAGAAACTTGAGATACCATTTTGTCCGTGCATTTTGCATAAATAATGAAAAGTAATACTCCACTTAGGGTTCAAACCCAGGGCTTACTACCCCAATTTAAAAATAAATTTTAGGACTCCAAAAAACAAAACAAATCTTAGATTCGTATTTCTTACTGTGGTGGGTCTCAGTAATATGCAGCAGGTTGTTTTCCTTGTAAGTATGATTCTGTTGGCATTTTTATCTGAAGGCTTGAGATTACATGACAGCGTGTAGCGTGTCACTAACTGGTAATGATAGCAACTAACGTGTCACTAACCGGTAATGATAGCAACTAATGTGTCACTAACCAGTAAATGGGACAACAGGTCTTTTTATTCTGAAGCCTGAAAGGAGAGACCTGAGCCACACAGGCTTACGGAGGTATGAGGATGAACTGGAACTCAGATACTTAATTCTGTCATCAGGTGATGTTGGCAGAAGTGCCTGAGGTCGCGTTCTGAAAGGTTCACCGACTTTGGAAGTTACAGGAAGACAGCAGGTGGCGTTTCTCTGGGTGGCTGTGTCGGAACCTGGGGTGCTTCATTCCTGAGGGCTGCAGTCCCCGTGGTCTGTCACTGTGACTCGGCCGTGCTGCGGACGGAAGGAAGCGGAGGAAACTGACCCAGACGGTCACACCATCCATGGCCGAGAAAGGTGCCATCACATGGGGACGCTAGAGCAGGAGGTGGGGGCCAGTGGTCGAGGGTTTATTTTCCTAGAAGCCCATGTGGATTGGAGAGATTGTTTTCAGGAGTCACATCTGTGACAGCCCCGTCTTTGGGAAGGAACAAGAGCTCAGGAGTACTGCCTGCACATGTGAATGCCTGGGCGCTAACACATGTGAAGCCTCCCTCCTGGAAGTGCCTCCTTAGCGAAAAGCGCCTGCAACGCACACCTGCCTCCGCCGGAGAGGGCGGGGCGTGTGCTGACTCCCCGACCCAGCCCTGGGCCCCACCCCCAAAGACAAACCCCGATTTATGTTGTGAAGGGGCCCCCCGCGGGAGCTGGAGGTGAGCTGCTCACCTCCAGGGTGCACTGTGCCGGGGCTGCTTCTCCTGCTGGTGACCCTTTCCCAGGGTGGCCCCCCCACCTGCACGACCTTGGGGTGGCCATTCTGAGCCCCAGGTCAGGCCTTCTGTCCTGAGAGGAGCCCCGTTCTGCCTGTGGGAAGAAAGCAGCTGTTTCAGGGAGAGAATGCTTTCTCTGTACTGTGCTCATTTCCCGACGTGCTTGGACACAAATGTGGCAGAAACCCACAGGTTTGGAGGCGTTAGGGGTGCACTCAGGGCCACGCCACTTACCAGGGCATTGGCCTTTCAGCACATGACTGTGGAATAAATCACAGAGGCAGTAAAAGTCCGATACCGGTAGCTCTTCTGTCTCAGCACCAGTGTTGAAAGGGCCTCTCAGGAGCGGTCCTGAAACAGCACCGCCTGATCTGGGTTGAACATGTAAAATAATGAACTGCTAAGCTTCTGAGCACATTAAAGCAGCATTGCAGCCTCAGGAACCTCTTGGTGGTGAATATTGGCAAAGGAACGTCATACGGGCTTGTTAATTGGACTGTTTACCCCGCGCACTCACGGCAGATACATCATTTTCATTGCGGGCAGCCGTACATGCTGACCGGCCTCCTGGCACGAAGCGGAAGAGGAAGGTTTGTGCAAATCGGCACCATCCTCTGGGACATGGTCGGGGAGGAAGAGCTGACGCTCATCTGAGAGTCCAGTCAGCAGTGTTTTTGTGAAGCTGTGCATTTCTGAGTCCTAAGGGTCCCCAATGTGTTTGCTGTTCCTCAGTCTATGATTAGTGATTATAGCAGCGGAGGGATCCTGGCTCGTCACAGTGTGTGTCCTGTTTGCAAAACAGCCGTTCCTAAAATGGGGCCTTCTTGGCCCAAAGTGCTGTATGTTAAACATGTTTTTGTATTGGGCTTGTGCTGTCCTCTCAGCCACATTTCAGAAAGGTGGGTGGGCACGTGCTCTCATGGCTGGCCAGTCGCAAGAACCACGTTGCCCGGGACACAGCCCTTTAGGCTGGGCAGTCTGTCCCTTGGCAGCGCTGTGGGTGCCTAAATGAACAAGACACTGCGCTGGGTGCTAAGAGGACCAGCGTCAGTCGCAGAAGCCAGCGCCAGGTGGTCCTCACGCTGCACTCCCACGTCACTGAGCTGGAAGTCACAGGAGGTGGCTGCAGGGCGTGTGACCCCCAGGGCAGGCGCCATACAACCAACCACTGGGGACAATTTCGGTGGATCCATGACCGTTAACATTTTTGGTAAAACATTAGAAACCCTTACTGCTGGCTCTAAATGCACAGGGAAGTGGACAGTAACACTAGTATTGATTTGGTTTCCTGTAGCTTCAACCATTCAAAACGTTGAGCGTTCCAGCGTCTCCAGTCAGGTGTGCACGGCGCTCGCCTCCTCGTGTTGTGGCTCCTGAGAGGAGTGAGCGTCTTTCCGTGACGAGGTGAATGGTCACCCAGCTTTCTAGGTTTCGATCAGCTGCTTCTTTGCACGTTCAGTGTCATGAAGTAGCTCCATGTCCTGTGAGGAGAACGTTTCCGCCGGCATCTCCTCCTTTCCTCCTTTTTCTCACACCCACGTCCCTTGTGTATGCGGAGGAGGTGTCCTCAGTGAGCTCCTGTGGCCCCTCCCCCGTCAGCTGTGTCTCCTGCAGCCACTCGCTCAAGGCAGGCCTCCCTCCAGCACCAGCACTGTTCCTTTCTTCGCTGCACCTTTGTCTGTTGGGGTCAGTTCTCTGTGAAACTTCACGTGGTTTATCACCGGGAGACAAAGAGTCAGCATGCTTTGCTCTCTGTGCGTGGACAGAATGAAGGATGTGCGGACCCATCACTGACAGACTGGAGCAAGTGCCGTGACTGGTCACCTGCCATGGTGCACATGTGTCACCCACAGAGGTGAATGGACTGAGGCCTGATTATCACAGTTAATGCACTTGGGCCTGACCTGTGTGCCCTGTCGCTGGGGCCTGGGGACTGTGTCTGCCCCTGAGAGCAGTGTAGCGAGGGCTGCCCGTGTCATCACCTTGCAGACAGCAGTGGCCCAAGCCCCGCTGACTCCTGAGTGCACTGGAGTGCAGGGCCCTGGGCCCCGGGACAGCTCCAGACCTCGTGTGCACGTGTCAGCTAGCTCAGGTGACAGACGTGAAGGAGTCACCTCCACGAAACCACCAGCAGAGTCAGCCGTGGGGGAGGAGAAATCCAGGTAGTTGTCACCAGGACATCACTGAGATGGAAATGGCAGGGTGGCCGGCCCAGGACGTGGAAAACCACAGATCTTACAGCTGCGGCGTCCTTAGTGGACCACCCACCCCACCCCTTGAAGGTCAGATAGAGGCAATTCTAGAAACTGCCCTACAGTCACCTCTTGGTGACTAAATCTAGGCAGAAACCACCCTGATGTGTTTAATTTTCCTTAAGAAACAGTCTCATTATCGTGCAGCGAAGGCTCCTCGTGGAGGGGTCTCCTCACAGTGGTGATGAGTCACTGTCAGGGGAGTCGGCAGGAATGACTCTGGGCGCGAGCTGGCATGCAGGCTGTGTCCAGGGACCCGGGGCAGGGCTCCGAGTCCTCGCTGCCCACACACTCGCCTGGGAGCTGCAGTTAAGTGCACGCCGAGCCCCGGACTGGCCATGTTGGCGCCTCCCTCCCCGGCGGCAGGGCCCGAGCACCTGGATTCTGAAGGTCCAGCCGCTCTGGGTGCGGCCGGGCCAAGGACCTGGGGCTTGGTGGAGTGATGTGCCGGGGGCTCTGTCTGTCTGTCTCTTGTCCCCGGGGTCCCAGCTACTGGCCTGTGCACTTGAGCAGCTGCACAGTGGTGACTGGAGAGGAACAATGAACTTGGAAAGGTGATGCGAAAGGTGCGGCGGCCGTACGGCAGTGTGATGGGTCAGGGAAGTAAGCTGAGCTCCGGCTCCTGTGACACGGAACCCACCAGGCGCCGCCTGCTGGCAGTGCCTTCTGCGCCCCTTACATGTGGGTGACTCAGAACGGTTCCTTCCTACCAGTTGGACATGTGACAGTGTGAGGATTTGGGAGGGTGGAGACTGCAGGCCCGGCTGCCCCGTTGCACGGCTCTGGGTGTCAGCGGGGCCTCCTGGAACCAGCCCCCGGCATGGGCGGCAGGGTGGCGGTGCAGGGCACACAGCCTGCGGGTGCAGGACCTGGGGCCGCGTCGAGTCGGCCCAGCACCTGCACAGCGGAGCCCGCGTCCCCTAATGGGAATTCTCGGTGGGCGGCCCTGGTGTGTTACTTACAGCTGAGCCCTGAGAAGATTATTTACTTCTTCTGCAGTTCCCTTCGCACAGATGCAATTACTGTAGTGAAATTTGGTCTGGGAGGATGTGATGAGGTTCTATTTTAAGGTCATCGCCTCTCTCTGTAGCGAAGGAGTGAAGAACCATCACTCACCGCCTGCGCGCCTCCGAGTCTGTCCTCTTGGGCTTAATGCTCCAGCCCGTCAGCCTGGCCTTTCATTTCCCCCAGGTGAGCACGTCCTGCCGGCTCCTTTGCCCCACGGTTCATTGCCACCCTCCTCTTCATGGTGCTGACACTCGCCTCATGGGGGCGCTGGGGACAGGAAGCCAGGCCTTGTGGCAGCCCCGATAGATCCTTTATTTGCACACATTCCAGTTTCCTGCAGTGGATGGGTTTTGGGGAGCCGTGCTCACACCCCTGCCTGACCAGAGTCCCACTTAGGTGCAGCCCGGCTGGGAGCATTGGGCTGTGTCAGGGGCAGAATGTCCCCATGTGCTGGGCGCTCTGGCTGTACTGTGTCCCAGCCCCCCGCATGGAGCCTGAGGGACAGACAAACTCCCCGCATACCGGTCACCCCGTAACTCAGAGCTGAGGCTTCAGGGACGTGCCTGGTCCTTGGCCAGTTACCCATGTTCCCCTGCAGACGTTCTCCAGACTTAGCACCTCCTCCAGCCACAGTGACCCTCTGGTTGCTGAGGTGATGGTGACAGTGCCTGCTGTGTGGCTCGTCTGTGCTGCGGCTCAGATGCTGAGAGACCTGCACAGGAAATTTACACATACACTAGGAATTGAACTATCTTTGCTTTTTCTCATAACACCCTTCAACTTATTGCAAACAAGATGCAAAGGATTATTTTTGATCCTGAGCTAAACTTTAGTTCACAACTTGTCTTCCTTGCTGTAGATTCTCTCATAGATGTCTGCCGCCTATGGACAGAGGAAAAGGGCCTGCTCTGGAGGGAGGGTGTGGGGGTGCTGACAGAGCCGTCTCCCCGAACACGCGAGATCACCTGCCACCCCCACAGCCCTCATGGGATGCGGACATGGTCCTCCCAGGTCACAGGCTCAGCCTGAGGGGTCAGCCTGGTCACTGCCTTATCCAGGGCCACACAGACATCTGTCCAGGTTCACAGAGCCCCTGCTCCCTGCTGCCCACCAGGAGCTCGCCCAACCTCGAGGGTGAGGGGGTTCCACCCCCCAGGAGGCCTAGACCAAGTTCCAGTCACAAGCACACTTGCAGACCCATGGCTGCAAGCCCTCACTGCCGTGGGTTCCTTGCTCGTGGTTCAGACAAGCTTCGGACACAGACGTGGTCTGTTCAAGAATTATCGCCAATTTAGGTAAATGAATAAGAAGAGAAAAGCTGCGTGAGAAAGCCGTCTCCCTTTGAACAGAGCGCCAGTGCCAGTGGGAGAAATGCCAGTGTCCTGCCCGGGAAGGGCACATTCTCTGTGGCTGAAGAACCTGCACCAGGTCGGGCGGGCACAGCGCCGCGACAGCGAGGCCCATAGCAGAGGACCGAAGCCATGTGCGGTGGCCGCAGGAGGCCTTTCCATGCGTCGAAAGGGAAAAGCCGCGTAGAAAGTGGCCCCTCGGTGCCCCTGGGCCTGGAGAAGGTGCTGTCTGTTGGGGCGTCATGGGGACCCCCACCCCAGCCCTGGGCTTTCTGGGCCACGGCTCCTAGGAACAAGGTTAGGGGACCCCCATTGTCAGAGGCGGAGGACGGCAGAGGTTGGATGCACTGGGACTGTTGACCACCAGCTCCCCAAATACTCACTGAGCTTCCTCCATGAGGGGACCCTGCTGGGGAACAGCTGAAAAACGCCGCCGTCACCTCGGGGAGCCTGCAGTAGTGAGCGGAGGCCTAGCCCAAAGAGGAGCCCTGCCCTGGTCAGCTCACGGCTCTGCGCCTCCCCACTCACCGGCCATGTCCCCTCCCACCGGGGAGGGACCTGATGACCAGGTGGCCACACCCTCCCCCTGTGCTCTGTACACCTGTTGTAAGAACTCGGGTCTTGGATTCGGGGCCCATCCTCAACCCAGCATGATTTCATCTTGAGCTCCTTAACTAATAATTGTCTGCAGGGAACCTATTTCCAAGTCAAATCACATGCTGAGCTTCTGAGTGACACAAACTGGGGGAGCCCTAGTCAACCTATGACAAGACCCCTCCCCCAAAGGGGTGAAGAGCCTCGGATGTTTTTGGTCCCACTTTGGGGTTGGGGAGTGATGCTCGGAGAGGTCGTCTTGCTCAAAGCCGTCAGCCGGCTCGGACACGCTGGGAGCCTGCCCTCATGGCCCACCGTGCCTCCCCGGCCACTGGGCTTTGGCTGGAAGAAGCCTCAGCTGGAGCTGGAGGTCACCTGGCGAGCACGTGCTCCCCCTCTTCATTCTGCAGGAAGGAAACTTGTCAGCCCTGAGCCCCAGGGTGACGCTGGCAGGACAGTGATAGAGCCTCGTGTCCTGACAGGCGTCCTCGTTTTGGTAGCTTGATGCTTTGGGGTTGTGGAGAGAGAGCAGCACTGGAGGGGGCAGGGTGCCTGGGCGGGGGGCGCAGACGTGGGCTGTGTCTTTCTGAAACGGTGCCAGAGAGGAAAGGCATCCAAAGACCTCGGTCATCAGCAAGTGCACTCAAGTTGTGCTTGCAGCTCCTGGAGAAACCGAGGCAGAATTCAGGCCCTGGGTGAGTCAGAAAGCTGCCTGGCCTGGCGGCTAGGGGAGCCCCCAGGGGGCCCTGCCCCACCCTCTCAGGTTTCAGGAAACTCTGGAGAGCAAGTGCACAGCATCTACTCAAAAAGGCACCAGCTTTCTTTCTTTTTAAAACTGGATCTTTGACAGGCGATGTCAACACACTTTTCTCTGCTCTCCTTCAGTTCTTAAAATACTCCCCAGATCCTGCTGGAGCTGCTCTGAATGCGTGCACCTCTGTGGAGGCCCCTGTTCCCCACGGCCTCGGGTTTGCAGGACCCTGAGCCATCAGCTGGCCCAGCCCCCGCCTTCCACCTGGGTCTTTCAGAGGGGCTGCTCTTGGCGCTCCCCAGGTCCTCTGCACGGAACGCAGTCTCTCTGCTGCTTGGACCGCTGTCCTCACGTGTGTGGAGGCTTCCAGCAGGGCCCCCAGGCACACCCACCCTTTCCCTCCTTGGGCTTGACGGCTGGTCGTAAGGACTGTCCACCCTTTGATGTGGATGAGGCCTTGGTCCTAAGGACGAGGACTTCCCATCAAGCCCCACATGCTGGCGACAGCTTGAACATGGAGGCCAAGGGGAAGCATTGCCGTCCCCACCCAGCCCAGCCTCCTGGTTCTGGGGACGAGAGTGGCTGCCTGTGGTCCAGCGGCTGAGCTGCGGCAGAACCCAGCGTAGAAACGGAGCCCTGCCCGTGGAGTTCGCGCCGGCTCCCTCCCCGCCCACCAGCTCCTTCCTCCAGGTGCTCCGAAGGCTTCATGTCCAAGGGTTCCCACAGCCAGGGTGGTGGGAGGCGGGGACGGGAGCAGGCCACCGTGTGGACCATCTCTGTTGGCAGGAGCGGTTTCCAGGTGTGTGGTTAGCCGCTCCTTCCAGGGCCGAGGACTGTGCCTTCCCTCAGGCCTGTGACCGCGTCAAGGTCGGTGGGTTTCCCCCTTTTCTACCCTGTGGTCCGGTCATTTCTTCAGAAGCCACAGCAGCCTGGAGGCCCCAGGCCTGGCTGGAGGCCGGATTGTGGTTGGAGCCCCAGGGGCGTCAGCTTCCAGGTCAGGAGGAGGTGTCCCTGTGGGGGGCAGGCAGCCCTATGGGGGGCTGGCACCCCTCCACCTGCCCCCACCACACCCCACCTTCTAGGCCAGGTCCAGGCTGGCCCTGAGCACAGGCAGAGGGGTGGCTTCCAGCAGCTGGTGTTGGCCAGTGACTCCGACTCCTGCGGGATCCGTTTTCCGGAATCCCTTTGACCATGCAGGGTGCCTGGGTGGACCGTCCCCTCTTAAGCCGGTCATGGCTGTGCTGTCAGTGGCCTCTGCAGGCTGTGTTAACATAAAGCGAGCGTTACCTGTGGCGGGGCTTGAGGGGGGGCGGGAGACAGAAACGGGGTGGCCCTGACACTCCCGAGCCTGTCGGGCTTGTCTTTCCTTCAGCCTTCCTGCCATTTGTGTTGCCTTCTAAGTTGCAGAGCAGAAGGAGTGGCCTGGGGAGAACCAGGTGCTAGAAGGCAGTGGGCACCTTATCACCTGGGTCACATCAGCATGAAATACACGTGGCCAGCAGTCACATCAGGGGGCAGCAGAGGCAAGATCAGAGCCTTGGGTTTTGCCACTTGCGTTTTTGCTCATTTCCGCATGCCTGTCGGGTGTCGGGTGCTCTGTTGGCCTCTGCAGTGACCCTCCCATCGCCGTCCAGTAGGAGTTGCTGGGGGACCAGGCAGGAGAGCACGGTGCTGATTGTGGGCAGAGGGACTGGCCTGGGCCGGCATGGTAGCCAGCCGGGCTGGGCACTCGGGGGGGAAGCAAGCTCTGCGTGACCAGTATGAGTAGATGTTACCTGAGTGAGCTTGGAGGATGGGCCAGCGCTGGAGCCGCCTGACACCGAAACTTCCCGGGGGGTGGGAAGTAAAGCTCGGCGCCCATCCGCGCGTGGAACTTCTGGGGTGTGTGAAATTAAATTTAGTTGTGCATGTGACGGAGCTAAGGGCGATTAGCTTCGGATGCTTTAAAAAAAAATTAAACAGTATAGTTATTATTAGAATACATGGCAAATATGGGGATGAACTTTGTATCTTTTAAAGTAACATTTGCAGTAACAGTTTCAAACTGTGTTTGGTGTCTATAGGAATAGACAAGCAAACAAACAAAGATTGAGGGGACACCAGAGTTTTAGCACTACGTCGTATAAACACTGGGCCTGTGATTAAATTTGAACACGTCACCTGCCCCCTTCCTCCTGTGGTGGACAGCTGTCACCGTGGTGACACTGCAGGGAGCGACATCTGTGCGTGTGTTTCTGCAAATATGGGAACACGTGTGCTTCCTTGTCACACGGACTTTCCCTGAGCCCAGTGAGTTTTCTGTCTTATTCGCTGTGGCACTTAAATGCCATTTTGCAGAACCGGCGGCCAGTGTCCACCTCCTCCTCGTCTCATTACAGACAAGGAGCTTCATGCGACGCCTTCGTGTGTGCAGCTCGCTCAGCGGACACAGGCCTCCGGCCCGGCCCATGTCCCCCGGGGCTCGATTCTTCTGCTGCTGCTTTTTAAACTTCTATTTGAACAATCCCACTCGGAGGAGCTAACCTGCCCCTGAGGAAAGTGAGGTCTAGAAGGAAAATCACGCTTTATTCTTTTGGTTTGTTAAATTAAAAACATGCATAAAGATGTTCTTATTAATGTCTTCATTATTTTATTAACATTTTATACTGCCTCTGGTGGTGTTTGCTTTTAATTCCAAAGAAAATATAAAGCTGTGTTTTGATTGTTCAGATCACAGAATCGAGAGCATTTCTCTTCTGACATGAAAGACCACCAGATGTCAGTGTAACTTAACAAATAAAATCTCCCGGCCACGTGGTGCCTTTGTCACTGGGTCTGCGTGACCTGTTTCTGTCCCGACTTCCAGAACCAGGAGGGGCTTTAGGGAACACACACGTGTGCTCCTCAAAGACGCAAGCTCTGAAATATTGTGGGAGGCGTCTTCTGGCCTTCTCTCTTGGTCAGATTTCCAAATAAACGTGTTGCTAATTCACGCTCCATTCTACTCGGCAATAGGACGATTTCCTCTCGTGTTTTTGCTGAATCGTGAGGATGTCACTCAGGGTCATGGGTTCGCTCTGTCTGCTCCCTCGGTCTTTTGTCTGAGTTTTGGGCCCAAACCCAGAGGGCTGAGCTTGTCCAAAGTCCAATCTCAGAGACGGATGGTTTTCCTTCCACCAGTTCTTGCTCACGGCCTCAGGACACACAGCTGTTTTCTTCTCAGGGCCGGCAGCGGCGTATTAACCGTGGGTGAGGTCCTGTGCGGTGTGTGCTGTGTTTATTCCACATTTTAACAATTCCCCTATTCCATAATCTAGGGAAGTCACATAACTTGCAAAAAGTCACCCATCTGCCCAAATTGGAAGCCTTGTTGTCCAGGCTCTGTTTGCTGTATGGTGAGAGAAACAAAAGTAGCCAAAACATAAACCTGAAAGAAAAAAAAAATCAGGACATTTTTGAGTTTGGAAGGTATTCGTGGAAACTGAGGCTGGGAAGCAGCCAGCTGCTTGTTAGCAGAGCTGTGGGTGAGACAGCAGCCTTTTACCTGTGGTGGATGGACAGGCCCTGCGGGAAGGAGCCGGGCTCAGAGGCTCAGGTCAGTCACACGGCAGGTGGCCGAGCAGGGGTCCTACTGGGCGCCCCGGAGGGTCCTGTGAAGGAGTTGCTCCGGCACTGGGGAGGAGCCGGTCACAGCCCCCCACGCACCCCAGAACACCAGCCTCTCCCTTCACCTGTCCGTATGTCAGGAGGCGTCTTTCCTGCCTGGCACGCAGCCTTTCCACTTTGCTCCTGGAAAGGTTTTCTGGGTTCTCTAAGGATAAGCCCCACAGTCCGGCGCATCTCACTTTTTTAAGCATGAAAAGAGAACAAATTTGGTTGATTTAAAAAAAAATCCATTCTGCATACATTCAGAAAAGACTGGGCACTGTGTAACCTGTGACAGCAGGGTTTCTTGACATTTGACAGCAGGGGCTGTGGAGCCGAAGCGCCGTTTATTAGGGAAACCCTTGAGGCTTGTTGTTCGCTCTTTGCCAGTGAGGAGGGAGCATCGAACGTGTTTTGTGTCCCTGTCAGGAATAATGCTGGGGGGACATGTCCTCCTAGGTCTGTTCTGGGGAGGACGGCCTCAGTCCTCCTGCAGCGCGCCTGCGTCTGCAGCCAAAGCCATATTTCGGGGAGGTTGTTCTTCAGCCAGTGCCACCTCCGTGGGCACGTCCAGCCTCCGCTCCCTGGGGAATGTGCAACCCCTGGAGGTTTGCGGTGTCATCTTTTGGGTAACGGCCGGCTCCCTGGTGGTGGCTGCGAGCTCTGCTGCCTTCCTGAGGTGGACAGACCTCCTCAGAAGCAGGCTGGTGAAATGTCCCCTAGTGGGAACCTCGATTTCAAGCCTTTCGAGCCGGGTCCCCTGGGAGCCCGTCCTTGTGAGGCCACAGAGGCCTCAGAGCCACTTCCCGTCTGGAAGAACCGGCACTGGCAGCCGCGTCTCACAGCCGCCGGGTGGAGGCCCCGCCTTGTGCGCTGCACCTGTGAAACGGAAGGTTGTGAATCAGGCTCGGTTCTCAGACCCGCAGTTGGGCCGTTGTCATCCTGACGGTGAAAACGCCTGAGGGCAACGACTTGTGTCTGCGCCCAGCTCTCAGCCTCCGGTCCCTCTAGTGCTCCTTCAGCGCTGGTCTGAGCTGCATCTGAGACGCGTGCTCTCACCCACTGTGCTTGCAGCACCTGCCACTCCCCTGCCCCCCAGCCTCAGGGCGTCACGGGGAGTCAGTAGAACCGGTGTTTAAAATTCTTGGGGCATAGTGCACTCTGATTACGTGATTGTCATAAAATTCAGTTTTCTTATTGTCACGTGATACCTTTTATTATAGAAAGTTCAGAGGACAAAATCATCAACAAGAAGAAGTTATAAGTCACTGTCATCTCGCCGCCCCGGCATGTGGTTATTGTTTTTGTGTGTGTCCTGTCATGTTTTTTGTCTTTGGTGGTACATGAGTATTCTTAAAAATGAAATCAAGTGAACGTTGTGACTTTTAACTGCGTTTTAAATTTTATTACTTCGATTAGTTGAATTTTCACTTTGACCTGAGAGGTAAAGCAAATGATCCATTTCCTCCCTTTCAGTCATTGCTGATTTTTCCAAAGTGTATAATCCTGGAATCAGAACTTCGGAACCCTGGGGAAATCTCGATTCCGTGGGGTTTCAGGCTGGAGTTTTCTGAGTGGGGTGCAAGGCTCCCCTGGTTCCCAACCCGTCCACACTGTGCTCACCCCTGTTAACCCACCTCATTTCAGTGAATCTCTCTGGCACATACGTTCTCACTCTCCTGGGTTTGGGCCTAACGAGCACTTACTCTAGGCCCCTGGTTCTCGAACCTGCTGCCCAAGGGACCCGCCTGGCGGCCTGGACCATCATCCGGCCTGGCCTGACTGGCTGCACATCACTGTGAAGCCCTCAGTCGGTCCCCACGTCCAGCCAGGACGGAGAAGTACTGCTCTGGGTCACACCCTGGAATTACTATTTTTAAATAACACTGAAAGGGAGTTCCCTGAACTGTATTTTGTGTGACGTGCTTTAGCGTAAGAGGCTGCTTCACTTGGCTTCCTGTCACGAGGCCCCATCAGCCAGGTGTCTGTTTGAGCCTTTGCTGGAGCGGGTCTGTCCTCGTCACGAGCTGGACGTGTGTGTGCTGTGCTCTGTCTGCCACCTGCACGTCCTGACAGCATTGTGATGCCTCAGTGGGAGAAGTTTTACTAAAACCTTGAGCTGCCTCCCAACAGCCTCCTGGAAAGGGGCAGAAGGCCTCTCCTGGGGCCTCTGGAGGGCCCGTGTAGAACATTCCGGAATGCGGGAAGCACGTGGGAAACAGCACCAGGAAGCCTGGAGGCCCCCACATGTTAGGCCGAGAAACGTGGGGTCGGAAGCGCCACAGAGAACACACGGGCCCCACACAGAGCATCGCTGCTCCCCAGCTTTTCCAGGTCAGGCTCTTACGGACTAAGCTGTGCCTCCTCCCAAAACGCATGTGTTGAAGGCCCACCCCCCTGCCCCAGACTGCAACCTTATTCACTGACAGGGGTGGTGAAAGAGTTAAGATGAGGTCGTTATGGGGGCCCTAATCCAGCATGGCTGGTGTCCTTATAACAAGGAGAAATTTGGACACAGATGCCGAGGGAAGACCATGGGAGGCACAGGGAGAGGTGGCTGTGTATGTGCCCGAGCAGCCTCCGGAGAAACCAGCTACCCGCACCTTGATCTTGGACTTCCCGCCTCCAGCCCGGTGCGTGGGACTCTTACGGTGGCCCCGGCAATGTCGGCCCTGGCTCCTGGGCCGGGACTTGGCCCCGGTCTGTTTGGGTTGTCTCCGGAGCTCTCATGTCCCCCCAGCTGCCCTTGGGTCTCTGACGCCAGACTCACCCCGTTTTCACTTGCTAGCTGCTGCCTTCCTGCCCGGGAACCAGGAGAACTCAGCTCTCCATTTGAACGTCAGAGGGGAAAGCACTCATTTGGCCTTCACCCCAAAGCAGTGTCGTTTTGTTTTTTTTTGAGAGTCTGTTCAGTCACTTGAGTGCCAAGAACAGGCAAAAAACTGTGACCTTCTCTCTGGAGCAGAAATGATGTCTTGACGAGGTTGCCACACCCGTCCCGGCTAGGTGGGCGCTGATCTCTGAGGCGTTTGTCTCTGGAGGAAGAGGAGCTGCTGACGCGGCGGGGCTGCCCTTTGTCATTGAGCCTGAGGCGGTCGAGCAGGCCTGGAGAAAACCCTCAGCTTGCCGGCTCTTCCCTGCTGCAGGCCTCCCAGCCCTCTTCTCTTCAACAACTACAGACCCTGAAATTCGCCTGAAGCGCAGCCACCCAGACAAAATACTCGTGGCTCCTGTGAGTCAGTGGAAAGGACATTTCCCTGCACGTACCTTGGCCCATGGACTTGGATGTGTCCTGTGTTCCGTCCCTCTGGTGGCCCGTGACACATGTGCTGTGGGTAACAGTGTCACGTGTCTGCTGGGTCCACAGGTGTGGGCTGAAGGGACCTTCTTCCCACCTGCAGTTATCTTTCTTCTGGAGGTGGCATAATTCAGGAGACCAGTGCATTTAAAAGAATGATTGGTTTGTGTTTTGAGGCCCACAGTGAATAAAGCTGTAATCCTGTGACAACAACCAGAGGGGTGGGGACAGAGCTGTGATGGAGCAGTTTTTAAATGTTATTGAAGTTAAGCTGGTATGTATGCAAATTAGAATGTTATAACTTTAGGATGGTACGTGTAATCTCCATGGTAACCACAAAGAAAATAGTTATAGGATATACACAAAAGGAAAGGAAGGAATTGAAACATTTCACTACAAAAAATCAACTAAACGCAAAGGAAGACAAGAATGTAGGGGGGAAAAAAATGTTTCAAGGCACATAGAAAGCAAATAGCATCGTGGCAGAAGCCAGTCCCTCCCTACCTATTGGTGATGACTTTTCCTGGAATGGGCTAAACCCTCCGACCGAAAGATGAGACTGGCAGAATGGACAGAAACACGTGACCCTACTATGTGCTGTCTACATGAGACTCACTTGAGAGCCAAAGACACAAACAGGTGAAAGATTGATGGCTACTATAAAAAACCCCAGAAAACAAATGTTGGTGACAATGTGAAGAGTCAGAACCCCCGCACTGCTGGGGGAATACAAAGTGGGGCAGCTGCTGTGGAAACAGTCTGGAGGTTCCTCAAAGTATTAAAAACAGAGCTACCTTATGACCCAGCAGTTCTCCTGGGCGTGTATCTGGAGAACATGAAAACACTAATTCAGAAAGATATCTGCACCCCCCAGTTCACTGCAGTGTTACTTACAGTCGCCAAGAGGAGGAAGCCGCCCAGGTGCTCACTGACAGGTGAATAGAGAAACGAAATGTGGTCCGTCCACACAGTGGAGTATTTATTACTCAGCCTTAAAAAGGAAGCGTTCTGACACCTGCTGCATCTTGGATGGACCTGGAGGGCATTACACCACGTGAAGAAGGCCAGTCACAAAAGACAACTACTGTGTGACTTCCCTTCTGTGAGGTGCTCAGTGCAGTCAGAGTCATAGACAGGAAGTAGCTGGGGAGGGGGGGCTGGGGGCGGGGCGGTGCTGTTGTCAGGAGGCGCAGAGTCAGTTTTACAAGATGAAGAGAATTCTCCAGACGGACGGTGGTGATGGTGGCACAGCAATGTGCATGCAGTTAATACACTGCACTGTACCCTTAAAAGTGGTTAAGATGGTCGATTTTGTGTGTATTTTAACACAATGAAAAAAGAAAAACAACAGCAGCAATGACACCATTATCAGGTGCTGAGATGTTCAGGTTTTGAGAACAGGTTTTGATGAATTGCAAAGGCAGCAAACTCATTAGGGAAGAATTGATTTATTCTGCTTAATCTGATACAAGAACCGTGGCTAAAATGGCATTAAAGAGTCTTGAACGGCCCATCATTTGTGGGCAAAAATATGTGGATAGAGAGGGACAGCGTGAGTCCGACGGTGGCGGTGATCCAGCTGGACGCGTGTGATAAGGGGTGCACCATCCGTCATCACGGCCTGCACACGTGGTGCCTCCCTTCCGAGAGGGCGCAGCCTGGTCCCGGAAGCCTGTGACGGTTTATGGGAAGGTGGCGCGAAGCCTTAAAGAGGAGCCAGTCTGCCCAGGCTCCGCGTTGGCAAATGGTTAGTGACACAGATCCTCAGAGGCCTGCACGTCCCCCTTTTCTTGGGGGTGTTGGCCCTCTGGGGGCTGTTCCTGGGACCCTGATCCCTTGTTCTGGGGACCGCTCTGAGCAGCTGATGGTGACGTACAACCTGGGCCTCATCTCTGTCCCTTGATGGAGAGAGCGCTGGGTGACGGTGCAGGCGGCCGGTTTCAGCTCTCAGGCACCATGTAGGCGCGTTTCTAAAGGACTTTTTGTTTTGGTCCATTTTGGGTGGTTGGAAGACAATATGCATAGTAACCGTTATGACAGATTTTGTTTCAAACAGCGTCCTCCTCCTCCTCCTAAAACGCCCCGAAGGCCTCTGATGCTGATGGAGAGAAGCAGCTCTGGTGGAGAACAGCCTTCCCCGGAAGAGGTGCTCTCGGCCCTGTGGGCCCCAGTGGCCGGCATGCGGCCGAGCAGTGTCCCCAGAGCATTGTCCCCAGGCTGTCCCCAGGCATCTAGGGGCAGCGTCCGGCCTCCTCGTCTGCCGGAGACCTTGGGCAGCTCCGCCTTGGTGAGGGGAGGGAACTGGCCGCCCACAGTGCTCACGTTGGACTCAGGGAAACCGCCTGGGCAGCCTCCAGGGCACCGGTCCTGGGCCCATCGCCAGAGGGTCTGCCTCGTGGTCTGGGTGAGCCTGTGATGGGGGGACCCGCGCTCCCCCCATAGGAGAAAGGCCAGAGGAAGGAGCTTAATTCCTTCCCACCTGCAGCCCTGTGGCTGAGCCCTGGGGGAACCCACACCCACTCCGCGCCCGGAGGGGGGAGCGGGGGGGGGCTGAGGGGCACGGTGACCGGGACCAGCTCCCCCCCCCCTCAATGCCGACCGTCAGGTGCGAAGGGTTTGGGGGCGAAGGCAGCTCTTTGGTGCCACCGTGTGGCCACATTTGGTATTGCAGCCCTTCCCACCGCCCCGAACCCCAGAGGGAGCGGGGTCCACTCCACCAGAGCGCCTGCCGGTGTGGAGACGCCGTGAACGCGAGCCCGGCCTGAGGAGCGGGCGTCGGGCTGTGCCTGGCGATCGCCACCATCTCCCTTTAAGTCACTAGGTGTCCGGTTGTAACGAACCCCGTAGGGTGATTTGGAAGAAGCACTCAATAAGCAGGAGAAACTGCTTTTGAAAAACAAGAAAGTTTATCTGATGAAAATCGCATTTGAAGATTTTCAGTTCCAAAGTGCAAACCCACCAAAGGAAGAGCCCGCGGCTGCACAGGCCCGGGCAGGCCGACGGTGCCGAGCGCCGGCTCCCGTGGGGTTCGCGGGGAGTCCGAGGCCGGGCGGGCGTGGGGGGCGGGCTGCAGGGCGCTGCCCCGGACGGACTCCCGGCGCGGCCGCCGTGGACGGTCGTGTGTGAGAAAACGGGCTGTGACTTCCTTGGAGTGTGAGTCAGAGACCTTTCTAGATCTATAACACGACATCTAGGTTTCTTGGGTGTTTGCAGGGTTTCTAAACCCTGGCTTTTGGGCTAAAAGAAGACTCTGGGGTGAGGGAGGGGGTGTGAATGGCAATTGTGGCGTCAAACTTTAACTTTTTGTTCAGACGCTGGTTCCAAGATGCTGCCTGATCTTACAGAGCGTGGCACCTTACCCCTCAGCTTCCTGGTTGGTGATGCTAGGGTGGCCCCCTCAGCCTCCCCCAATGTCTCCCCCTAATGCCTCCCCTTGAGGGTCCCCCGAGTGTCCCTCCCAGTGTCCCCCCAGCATTCCAGGTGGATGTGTGACTGTGTTTCTTCCCACGGGCTGCCCAGCTGGGCTATTGGCCCTTGGAAAGGTCAGCCCTGTCCCACCACGGCCCGTCGGGGGTGCAGCCTCTCGCTTGCCCCTGAAGACCCCCCCTGGTGCAGCCCATTCTCGGGCCTCCTCGCAGTGGACCTGGCCCTTACACTAGCAGCCCCTCATGAAACCCCAGGAACTGCCCAAGTGGGATTTGCTGTCCGTCCCTCCATCTGTCCCTCTGTCAGTCTGTCTGTCCGGGGCCTGGTCTCAGCTCACCAGCAGAGCTCTGGTCCATTCCTGGAGCTAATTCCCAGCAACCCACTTGTGGTAGGAGTGGCATTGCCCAAAAGTGGCCCCCACTGGGGGACTGGCTTTGCTTGAGGTACCGCTCCCGTCCCCGCCCTACTGACCGCTAGGCTCAGGTCCAGCGTTGGGCAGCCGACCTCCACGCCCCCGGCCTCCTTGCCTCCTGCCACCTGCGTCCTGCAGGGCTGCGAAGGGCCAGACCTCGCTCCTGGCTTTGCCCATCGGACCCAGGACCGCCCTGGGGGACAGGATACAGCTACATGTGACAGCCTTTCAGAGACCTGCTCCCTCTTAGGCCCCCTTGTCTCGGGGACCATGAGTGACATGGCATCATCACCAGGGTCCCCTAGAGGGAGAATGGCCAGTCTCAGACTCGGGCTGCCCCTTCCGCCACACGCCTGGAACCAGCTCCTTCTGCTGGTTTTGGGTACATCTGTGGAAATTTCACAACCGCACGCCTAAGCCCCGTAGCCTGTGTGCGAAAACGAAGGAGATACGGCAAGGAGGGAGGCAGAGGAGAAGCTGGAAGGGTCAGCCACTAAGGCCGTTTCCGTCGTGGGAACGAGTCTCTTAAGGAATAGACAGTGTATTTAAGCAAATCATTAACATGCCACCAGCAGCCACGGAGCTGTGAGGTGCTGGGGCTGGGCCTGACCCGGCGTCGGATTTGTGAGTGTGGCTTCTCTTCATTTTACTGTTTTCCTTGTGTGTCGGCCTCTCACAGGGCCCGTTATTTCTAATTAACTTAAGAAGGAACATTTGTTTCATAATTCAGAACCGCAGCTGTGATTACTCACGTGCACTTCAGCGTCTGCGTGCGGGGGAGGCTGTGGGTTGGTGCTTTCCATTCCTCAATGACCAGAGAATTAATCGAGGCGCTACCACAAAAAGAAGGCGCCATACATCTCCTTAATGAACTTGCACTTCAGAGCTTAAGTCCAGAGTAATTGCGTTTTGTAGCCAAAGTGCATTTTACTTTGTGGTGGGCACAGCGCGTGTCACCCACGTGCTTTCTAACGTGTGCACTGAGGTAAAAACAGCTTTACAGGAAGGAGTTGTGCTTTTTGTGTCATGAGCTTGGGCCGCGGGGACAGAGTGGGGACCGGCCGGGAGGTGGTCTGCGGTGTCCAGGCTGCCACGCGTCCTCGCTGCCCTTCCTCCCCAACCATGGAAAGTTCTCCCTGTGCCCGTCCGTTTCGATGACTTTCGGGTGCTGTCTTGACTTTTGAACTTCAAATTAAATTTCTGACACTAGCGCGTTAACTTTTAATGTCCTTTCTTGGGTTCTGTGTAGCATATTTAATGCCTTTGATTCCATTTAATTAATAGGAAATAGAGAGTCCGGAGGGCTGAGAGGGTGCTCTTCTTCACAGGCTGTTCCTGAACATTTTAAGTACCTGTTGTTTTACACTGTTTCGTTGATAGCGGTGGTATCAGCCGTGGCCCTGCTGTGCTCCTAGGCAAATGCGGGTCCCACGGTCACATGGAGTGGATGCGTTCAGCGATGAGAGAGCTGCCTGTACCCCGCTGCCACTTCTGCCTCTGACCACTTTTTCTCAAGTGAATTATAAAAATAATTCTTCAAAGTGGTTTAATAAGGGTTTTATATCCGGTCTGTCTTTGGAACTCCTGTCAGATGTTCGTTTCAGCAGGCGTGTCATCAGGGGTGCCCTGACGTGTTACTGCCACACTGACGTTCCCCAGGCAGCAGGAATGGCAAACGTCCACGCGCTGGGAGGTCGGGGAGGGCGTGTGTGTCATCACTCATCTGCTGTAGGGGACAGAGTGAGCGGGACGGTGCTCTCTTCAGGCTCCAGCAGGCATGTCACTGCTCCGTCACTCAGTCCAGTCGAGGCCACTGCTGGGGCAACCAGACACGGGGCTGGGTGATTTATGCAGGAGCCGCAGACACTGGGGACGCTCCCCTGGCTGTACGCTCGGCCTGGCCTTGGCCCAGGTGAAGGGCATGTCCGGTCTGGGTTGCCCACCGTCTCTACCCCTCAGTGACTGGCCTGGGGCATGGCTGTTATTTGTCTGCGTGTCCCTGCCTCTCGCTCCGTCTGTACTGTCATTTGTCGGGAACTGGCTACAATGCAGTATAATTCTCCATTTCAAAGATGGATGAACCACATTAATTCAGCAGAAAACAGCGATCTCCCAACCAAAAAGCGACCAAATAGCTGCCAGGAGAGAGAGACTTTATTTGATTCCATGGTGGCTGGGGTATTTTTCCTCTGAAGAGATTAAGTAAAGAAACTCTTAGTAAATATGTGTGTGCTACAAAAATGGTCTCCCAGACTTTGGACCCACTGGTTTACTCAAAAGAAATACATTTTTCTTTAAATCAATATAACTTTACTCGCTGAAGATAAATATATTTAAGAATGTGCTGGGTAATGCTGTGAAATTAATGTTATTCATACTCACTTGGAACAGAAATGCCTTCAACCTTTTAGCAAAAGCAAGAGCAAATTTAGCAAAAATTTCATTTCGGAAGTCATCTTCATCTGGCGGAGGCTGGGGCCCGAGGTCAAGTCATCAGTTAACATAATGCGCTTCTGCCGTGAACAGTGGCAGCGCGCTGGCTCCCGTATTAGCTTCATAAATGGCTGTGTTAATGTCCCTTTGCAGACAAAGCCGCCTTTGGTTCACGTCAGCAGAAGTTGCTTCTGTATGAAAACCCCCGATTCTAGATGCCCCTGGGCCCAGCTCCTGGCGGGCTCCTTGTCTCTTGAGCGCGGGGTCAACAGCTGCCTGTCCGTGGCCCTGGACCTGCATTAGCTCTGATTTCCACCAGGGTTATCCGCACGCCTGCGCGTGTCTGGCCACCGCACCTCAGAGGCCCAGGTCCGGGGCAACTCCTGCCTCCCGCATGCATGGCCTTTGGGTTTATTTGCTTAATGTTTTTCTGCACTTAAAAAGTCATACAGCGGGGAGGGGGGCTGTTACTTTGGGAGGGTGAAAAGGATAACTATTGCATTGTTCTGTACACCTGAAACTAACAATAAAAAAAAAGTAATACAAACTGTGTAAGAAACAGGAAATGACAGGTGGGACTCCCCAGGAAGACACTGAGAGGGCAGCTGGAGGGCGAGCCTGCCTTGGGGTGCAAGACCAGCTCCTGGAGGGCTGGTCGCAGGGACGGGGACAGGAGGTGGCCTCAGACCCGGCAGCTCTGCAGCAGGAGGTCCTTCAGGGTGACCCCAGTGGGAGGAAGGGGGGCCCGGCCCCCACATGACCAGCCATCGGACACATGCTTGAGTCGACAGTTCCCCCGAGAGGCTTTGCGTCCAGTTACCCGCGGGAGCGTCAGCGTGGTCACCACCTGCGTGCCAACGTGGGTTTTTATTATCACAAAATATTTATTGTGTAGGAAAATATACTCTCTTGTTTTCATTTCTCATGCTGAGTAAGTTTATTTTGTCTTTTATGAGTTTTATGGGTTGTTACAAATATTTTATCAATTATGTTTCATTTTTTAAATATGGAAGGTTAAATGTTTATGAAACTAAACTGATGTTTTCCTTTTTGCTTGGAGAGGTTTCCTTATTCTAAGGTCTGATAACTGTTCACGTAATTTTTTTCTAGGTTTTTTTTTTTAAGGTTTTATTTGAATCTACTTACGCTAGCAGCCACCTATTTCGCTGTAGGAGGTAAACTGAGAATGTCCTTAACCTTTTAACACATGCCTTATTTCATGCCTCGGTTTCCTTTCTGTATAGTTGGTCACATTTCTTCTCGAGGTGATTCCTAGGTATTTAACATTTTTTTGTTACTTTTGTGAATGAGACTATTGTTCCCTGTCATATTTTCTAAATGGTACTTGCTGGTACACTTTTACTTTTGTCTTGCAGTTGGCTACTTTACTAGAGCTCTTTAATTTTAATAGTTCACTTGGTTTTTTGTAATTATAAAACTTGCATAAAAGGGCCTTTTATTTATTTATTTATTTATTTATTGTTAGCTGAGCCATCCTGCCACCTGTTGGCAGCTCAGCAGCAGCTCAGCTTGGGCCGAGACTCGTCGAACCGCTGTTGCTCAGAGCTCACACTCTTGAGCGAGCTCTTAACCAACTGAGCCACTCGGCCGGCCCCACAAAAGGGCCTTTTAAACACTATTCATTTTATGTGGTGTTTAGTGAATTCTGAGTCTTAGACGAGAGCCTTTAGTCTCAGGTTTGCCGTGTGGTACCTTTGATGGCCGCTTCTCGTTTATTCTGATGTCTCCTTTTCCCCGGCGGCCATGCACATGTGGGACCTGTGTTCCGCCCTCCGTGTGTCATTTCTCAGCCCCCATCACTGCCCTGCATTGTACGGCTGAGCTTTTTCCAGTTTTGCGTCCCGGTTATTGATTTGGTTTTCTGTGGGGCCCGCTCTGCTCCTGTGTGTGTGGCCGGCTTCTCCTGCTGCTGCCGCTTCTGTCGGCTCTCATCTCCCTCCTTTTTACTGTCACTCAGCTCTCTTTGCGTCTGGGCTGTTGTGCGGTCATCTTATTTTTATAGTTGCTTTTTCCTGAAAATACAAATCAGCTGTTTTTTAGAATTTGCATGGATTTCTGATAGTAACTTTTAAAAATGATTTTTTTCACCTTCCTTTTTGGTCGCAGAATCGTTTTTTAGCCCTCGTGTCGTTCTTGTGTTTTGGTATCGGAATTTGTGGTTGTTTGTAACTATTTTTTCAATCCTCGCCTGAGGCAAAGCATGTTCGCCCAGACACTGATCAGGAACAGGTCTCCTTGGTCCAGTGCAGGAGGAGACGGGCTGCCCACGTGCATCCTCGAGTCAAAAGCTAGGTGCTGGCGAGTTTCCCTCGAGGCCCCACGGACTGTGGCGTCCTGCCCTCCCCCGGCCACTGACTGAGGCGAGGGCATTGTGTTTGGACACTGGATCGTAGCGGAGCTGTCCCCAGGCCATCAGCAGGTACGAGAGCTCCCAGCCCAGCTCCTCTCGGCTCCTTCGTCCCACAGATTTCTTGTCCTTAAACTCTAGTGCTCACGTGAACACAGGCGGACGTCACTCAGGGCGGGAGGGTCCTGCAGGCCTGAGGGTGCGGCTGGGCTCCCCTCACCCGGAAGCGTCTCTCAGCTGCTCCCCTGGGCTTTGGTCACCGAGTCTCCTGTGAGGACGAGTCAGGAGCTAATGCTTGCGTGTCACCGCCTCCTGGAGCCCATGTGAATTTGCCACGTGCAGAAGCCTACTTCATACATGGGTAATAGTTACGTGGTCATTAGTAGCCTGGGGAGGAACACTGGCAGGAATAAAAAAGCTTTTCCAGGAAGGTTTGGATTAAACAAAGACCTATAAATAGTTTCCAAGGAGAATTTGAGATTTGCGGATTTAAAGTCGACACCATAGTCTGCCACCTCAGGAAGCTGCTGCCACAGTTACAGGGACCCTCTGTCTCTGCTAGAGATCAGGACCTTGTCTCTGAAATCGGGGACGTCCCCACAAGAGCTGGCCTCTTGAATCAACACATGCTGTGGAAACTTGCCCATAAATTATGGAATTACAGGACAAATTATGTGACTTGGGTACGGAGCAATCTTCATATAGTCACCTGTCAATAAGATTCATGCGATGATGCTCAGCCATGGCTCCTGGCATTTGCCGAATCTCGTTTACTGCGTAGATCCATTTAATAACGTTCCTGCCCGTTCACGTCTCGCACGGAGGCCGCCAGGGCCCAGGCAGAGCCTCGTGTGCTCGTCCCACATGCTGCTGCCATGGCTGAGCCGCGAAAGGGCGCTGAGATGTTGTCACATGGTGGAGCCTTTGGAAATGACCTTCGGATGGAGAGAGCTGTATGTCAGTGGGGAACGCCTGTGTGTCGGGGGGGCTCCTGGGCGAGATCAAACCAGTGTCCTGTTCCGTTACCCGTGAAAGTGTCCACGGGCTGCTTTTTGCCGTCGGGGCACAACCTACACGGAGCTTACTCGTGCTTCTCGGCGCTGTTTCCACAGGAGGGGAGCCCAGCTCATTCACAGACTAACGTCCCCTCCCCCCAAATGAGGAAGCTGGACGAGTTAGCCTAGCGCTCTGCAGACCCTCAGCGCCGGCCAAGCGTGCAGACCCAGCTCCTGTTCCTGCTCAGGGGCAGCTCTGTCGTCTGCCCCGCCCAGCCCTGAAAGCCCGCGTGGTCTTCCTCTCTTGGACCCTCGAGGACGCATCGAGGTCCAGCATCATGGAAGGACCAGGAACATTACCTAGTGCTGCCCGCCATTGTACAGATGGGCAAACGGGGCCTCGAGGTGTCTGAGGGGCTCAGTTAGGGCCACAGGGAAGCGAGGCCGGAGTGGCCCAGGACTGACCTCTGGTGCCTTTGCCTGGGCGTTTCCCAGTCGGGCTGCCTTCGGCTGCAGGGGCAGGATTTGCCCGAGTCGCTGGCTTCAGGGCACCAGGGCCGGATACAGATGCGAAATCAGTCCGTGGGTTCCCGTTCCTGCGGCCCGAGGCACGAGTTTGTCCCTTTTCCAATGAACTGCCTTTCCTGGAAGTTTACCCAGGGCTCTTCTGATGAGTTCAGCCCCCACCCCCAACCCCCAAAGCCGCCCTTTTCAGCCCTGAATGGAGGAAAGCCGAACTCGCCAGCAGTGGTGTGCTTCTGGCAGCAGAAACACCCTCTAGAAAGCAGTGAAGGGCTTGCTTTACTCTGCTTTCCATGGGACGTCTCCAGCTATTGTCGAGGTTCATTTCCACTTGTGAGTCCCCTGGGAACAGAAACCAGTTAAATGGCAGCAGCTTTTGGATCTCCGGTGACCAGAGGCAAAAAGAAAGACCCAGAACCCCGGCTGTAAGTAGCAATTTTAACAGGAAAGTGTCCTTCATATGCGTCCTCCAAACGTGACAGCACTGCGGCGTTGTCCCTCACCGCGTGTTGGTCGGTGGCAATGCTGTTAAGGTGCTGTGTGTAAGGACACACGAGGCATGGGTGTCGGTCAGGGGCGCTCCCAGCAGGACGAGCGCGCAGATGCGGGGCCTGGTGCACAGCCCTTCAGTGCCTGATGTGGACTCGGGCGTCCGCCGGCTCCCGTAGGGACTTGGCCAGCAAGCGTGCACGTGAACCTTGCCTCTTTGCTTCTATTCTCAGATCTTGGGCACTATTTAGAAATGTGTTTACTATTTATTATAACCTGGAAAAGGAAACATTCTTGCTCAGCCTGCACTGGACGTAAAGCTGCAGTGGAAGCCGGCAGGCGGATTGCTGATTGTCTGGGAGGTGAAGGCCGCAGGCCTTCCTGGCCCCGGTTAGCTGGCTCGCCCCTCCTGTCCTCCCGGCTAAGCTGTGGTTGGTTCAGTCGGTCAGCTTTCAGCTTCCAAGGTGTGTCACGGGAAGGACGGACTAGTCCGCGCCAGGCGGGGCCTGCATGTGGTGAGGGTGTGTCCCGTCTCTGCCTGTGGGCGGCAGCTCATCCCCAGCCCTCCTGTGGCCCACTGCCCTCAACACGAGCACCATCTTGGTGGCAGCAGCCTCTGCTCCTGGGCGGAATCTCTGCAAACGCAAACCCACGTCCCCTTTCCCGCATGTGACGTGGAGTAAATGCATGGATGGGTGC